>NW_009649114.1:2057604-2060350 GCF_000708025.1 Charadrius vociferus
GGACCTGCTAAGGGAGGCTGTAGGACCTGCCATGGGGGGCTGTAGGATCTGCCATGGGGGGCTGTAGGACCTGCTAAGGGAGGCTGTAGGACCTGCCATGGGGGGCTGTAGGACCTGCCATGGGGGGCTGTAGGATCTACCAAGGGGGGCTGTAGGACCTGCCAAGGAAGGTACAACATCCCGTTCCCCCATCTCCTCTCAAAGCATAACCGGGGCCCATCAGGTGCGCGAAAGGTGTGACACCACCCCCCCTTCGGGGGCTTTGGGGACCCCTCCGGCCACCACTGAGCGGTGACAGTGAAGGCAAGTGTGTCCCCAGGGTCCCTTGAGGCTGCCAAGGTGGGTGAAGGCTGGGGGGCTGCCGGGGCTGCCGGTGCCCCCCGCAGTCTCCTCTGCAGGTGCCCTCCCTGTACCCTGTACAGCAGTGCCGCCCCCGGGAACAGGTCCCGCTTGGGTGACTTGTGGGCTTCCACCTTTGCCGGGTCTGCGTGGGCCAAGCGCAGGTTCGGATGAGAGCTGGGATTCAGCGCTGGGCTCCGGCACGGGACGGGGCTCGTCTGTCCCACGCTGGCAGGGGGCTTTGCCGGGGGAGCGGGTCCTGCGGGGCTGGCGGCTGCCTGGCATGGGCATCCCTTTCCCCCTTCCTCCCCTCTGCCCGGGGGTGTCGGGTCTGGGGTGGAAACGCGAGGGCTGGTGGTGCCTGTGCCCTCACGGGGCTGCCGGCGATGGGCACGGGGGTGTGGAGGTGGCAGAGCTGGGTGCGCTTAATGTATGTACGTGTGTATGCGTGTCCTCTGAAGGCACACGCTTCCCGTGTGCCTGGAGTGTCATTAAAAATGTATTAATAGCCAAGTGTAATTAAATACAAGAAGCTGCAGGAAAATACATATGAAAGGGCAGATGGCAATAGGCAGGAAGCTTGGAGTTTGAGTTCCTCGGAGCGCATAGTTGTAGGGGCAGGAAATGTCTCGGGCTCTGTGCAGCACCGAGCGCAGACTGCGGTGGTGATGGTTGTTTGAGAAGGACCCCAGCTCTCTGGTGTCCAGGCATCGGAGGGGGTCAGTGTTCAACAGCAGCTTGTGTGTGCATGCATGTGTTTTTAATTAAAAATAAAAAAAAAATTTAAAAATGGCAAAAAAACCCCCACCCTTAGCAGTTGAGGGGGGGAAAACCTCCAGTTGCGTTTCCCTTAGCTGTTCTTGCAAGAGCTGTTCGGGAGGGGATTGGAGCGGTGCACTGGTCCTCAGCTGGTTCCTATTAGCGTTCCTGTTCGCTTTCCTCCCCGCACTGGAGCGGTGCCCGGTTCGCACCACCTCGTTGCACGGTGTCGGCGCACAGCTGCTTGCTGGGGCTGTACCAGCCTGCGCCGGTGACACGGAAAAATCTCCCGGCGCTTTGGGGCAGGGTGTGGAAGGTGGGGAGGAAGGGTTTGGGCGCTCGGCCTGCCCTGCCTGCCCTCTGCTTGCTGGGGTCTCCAGCCCCCTGTGCTCCGCGTTGTGCCCGCTTTCGGGGGCTCCCACTCCTCATCATTTAAGCTCTGTCCCTGGGCAGAAGCATCTCCGTGCCGAGAAGGCACAGGCGGTATCGGTGAGTCAGCCAGCCACGCTCTCAGGGAAGCAGGCACTCCTCCATCCTTCATCTCTGCCATAAGAAGAGCAGCAGCGATACGGAGCCAAACCCCTGCGAGGACTCCGGTGTGGTTGGACTTTTTTTAGCCCGACTTTGGCAACAAGGTGCCCGGCAGCCCCAGGCTGCCGGCTGGGGAGCGGCGCTGGGGCTGCCTGCACGGGGAGGCAGCTGACACGGTGATGCTTCGGGGATGCCGAGGGGGGTCTCACGGCAGGCACAGCACCAGGCTGTCGGATGGAGCTGCTTCGCTTCGGCATCTTTGCACAGGGCTTGGGTCTTGCTTCGCATTTAATTGCCGCAAGGCTGCTGGTATGGAGTCACACTCGCTTCCCCCCCCCTCTCCATGCTGTCACACAACCGCAGCAGGGAAGGATTTGGGCTGGTAGTGGCACCCCGGCCCCGCTGATAGCTGACTGCGCTTTGGATCCACAAGGAACAGCACCAGGCATCTGCCAAGCAGCCGTGGCTCGTTCCCCAGGAGCCGGAGGAGCTGCCGCCTCCAAACCAGGCGAGCCCCTGCGTGCGTGTGTGCAGGTTGCTGACGAACCACGTGTGAGTCTCCAAAGTTAGTGGCCTGGAATTCAGGGGGGGGATAAGGCTCAGTAATCCCATTAAACCCGCTGGAAAGGGCTGATCGGGCTGTCGAGCAGCAAAACAAAGCAGCGCGAGGACTTCGCAGGCGAGGCGGCGCTGAGCATCTCGACGCGGAGCCCTTCACCTGCGGCCGATGTGGTGTGGCTGATGGAGAGCACCGACCCCGGGTGCGACGCCGTCCGCCTGGATAGGCCATGACGCCTTTCCCTTACTGAATTTCTGGCCTCTGGGGCCTGGCAGGACAAAGAGAGGAGAGAGCCGAGCGTGGCACCGTGGTGAAAACACAGATAATCTGCCCTGGGAAAAGCAGCTCGGTTTGCTTGAGAAGCTTCAGCCCGCCCCATTGCAGCCGAGGGGCAGCAGCCCGATGGGCCGCGGTGGGCAGCTCACCGCCCGCCGTGCTCACCCTGAATCCAACACCAGCCAGCTGTGGAACGAGGGGTGTTAGCGCCGTCTGACTTCGGGTGTCTCATTCCAGCGCTTTGAGTTTCCCTCGGGAGGCTGCCCGGGGAGCCCTATATAT
>NW_009649114.1:2060553-2060823 GCF_000708025.1 Charadrius vociferus
AGTTTCCCTCGGGAGGCTGCCCGGTGAGCCCTATATATAGGCACCCTATATAGGAGCGGGAGTTGCTGAGTGGGATGTCTAAAATTAGCTGTCCCACCCCCGAGCACCGCCGCTGCCGTAGCATGCATCCTCACCCCCCTCCCGCTCCGCCAGCATCACACCTGCTCCGGTTCCCCGAACCCAAAGGGGAGAAAGAAATCACTCTCAGGGGGAGCAGCGGCACCCCGGTGTGCTTGGCCTCGGTGCCGAGCATCCTGCCTGCGGCGGGGG
>NW_009649114.1:2061026-2062933 GCF_000708025.1 Charadrius vociferus
CGGGAGAACAAAACTCTCTTTCCATCTGTGAGGAACCATCAGAGCAATGACACGAGACTGTCCCCGGCAGAGACGTCCCTGCCTATCAGCGACCCAGCCCCGCGGGGAGGGTCGGGAGGAGGAGATGGGGTGGTGGTGTTTGCTCCATGTTGTTTGCCGGTTGGTTGGTTTGTTTGGTTTTTTTTTTCATTTTGTGCCAAAAGATTTGCCCCGATTTTTTTTTTTTTTTTTTGTTGGGGGGGGGGGGGGGAGGGGCCGGTCGGATGCCAAGCATGCTGGCAGCACATCTGGCCTGAGCTATTCCTCAGCTTCCAGGTGAAAAGTGGCAGGATTTCCACCCAAATCGCCAGCTTTGCGCAGCTGAAGCCTGGTGCCCGTGGCCCCGTGTAGAGCCCCGGTACATGCGTGTGCCTCGAGGCCTTGCAAACTCGTGCCATCTCCTGCAGGACCTTTCCTGGCTGCCGTGGGCACTGCTGCTTCGTGCTCTCGTTCGCCTGTTATTGCCGTTGCCGTGTTGCTTTTCTCCCTGGGGTCTGCTGGTGGGACGGGGGTTTCCCCCATGCCCGCCTGGCATGGTGGGGATGCACAAGGATCGGCTCTGCCGCCCCTCTCCCCCTCCAGCTCTTCACCGATGGCATCACCAACAAGCTCGTGGCCTGCTACACGGACGAGGGCATGGCGGATGCGGTGCTGGTCCGCGTCTACGGCAGGAAGACGGAGCTCTTCGTGGACCGGGAGACGGAGCTGAGGAACTTCCAGGTGCTGCGCGCCCACGGCTGCGCCCCCGACCTCTACTGCGCCTTCCAGAACGGGCTCTGCTACCAGTTCCTGCCGGGCATCGCGCTGGGGCCTGACCACGTGCGAGACCCCCACATCTTCAGGTGTGCGGGTCCAGGGAGGAGATGCGGGATGGGGAAACCGGGAAGGGGGGCCTGCTCCATGTTTCCAGCTCTCCCCATCACCGCCTTTGCTCTAGACCGGTGCTCGAGCATCGCTGATGTGCACAGACCTGGTGCTGGGGGATAAATGGGCCAAACTGCAGCCCAGGTTTGTCACCATGCTTTTAAAGGATCAGGTTTTGGTGAATAAAGAGCACCGCATGAGAACCGCAGCTTTTGTCTGGAAAGAGGAATGCTGCACTGGACCCAGACAGGGTCTCGAAATGCCGCAGGGGCTCGCAGGGGAATGGCTTCAAACTGGAAGAAGGGAGATTTAGATTAGATATTAGGAAGAAATTCTTCACTCTGAGGGTGGTGAGGCACTGAGAAGCTGTGGCTGCCCCATCCCTGGAGGTGTTCAAGGCCAGGTTGGACGGGGCTTGGAGCAACCTGGGCTGGGGGGAGGTGTCCCTGCCCAGGGCAGGGGGTGGCACTGGGTGGGCTTCAAGGTCCCTTCCCACCCAAACCATTCCGTGATTCTATGAAGTGGAGGGGAGTTTCAGCTGTACTGACCCTGCATTTTTAAACACGGCTTTCAGGGAACCCCCCCCCTCAAGACTTCTCAAGGCTGGTTTTGAGGGCTGCTCCTCCTGGGAATGCTGCTGCGCAGCCACCTCTCACCCACGCATCCGTGTTCCCTTCCAGGCTGGTGGCCCAGGAGATGGCCCGGGTACATGCCATCCACGCCAACGGGAGCCTCCCCAAGCCCATCCTCTGGCAGAAGCTGCACAAATACCTCACCCTCGTGAAGACGGATCTCAGCCCAAAGGTATCCAACCCCAGGTAAAGGCAGAAGGATCCCAAAGAGCCAAGCTCTGGCTTGGGCTTCCGCTGCCCACCCACCTCTAAGTCTTCTCCGTACGGGACCGGGGGGAAGAGCCCCGGTTCCCAGGTAAAGCCCCTGTGGGACGCTGGGGGTGGTGTCGGGGCTGGGGGTGGTGTCGGGGCTGGAGGGGGGCACCTCTTGAT
>NW_009649114.1:2063637-2068799 GCF_000708025.1 Charadrius vociferus
CGTGGGGGCTGCGGGGGGTGGGGTGGGGGCTGGGGGTGGTGTCGGGGCTGGATGTGGCCACTTCTGAATCGTGATCATAAGCAAAGTCGTGGCCACGCTCCCAAGAGCAGGTGGGATGGAGGCATCTCCGTACACCCTTCAGCACCGCTCCTGCCGGTCCGGGAGCAGCGTTAGAGCAGAGACAGCGCTGGGTTGTGTCCTCCTCCTCCTCCCTCCAAATCTAACCTGTGTTTTAAGCCCTTCTCACGGTGGGGATCTGAGCAGCAAGGTTGAGCTAGCAACCCAGTATAGATCAAAGCAGCCATTTCAAACCAGTTCATCCCATTTCTGGGAGCCTGGGTTCACACCAGGTGAGTGCCGGGGTGTCTGGAAAGGATTCGGGCAGCCCCAAGAGGTGACGGAGGTGAATGAACCCGAAGGCAAGCGAATAATTAACCTGTTCCCGGAGCAGCCCCGGCAGGACGCAGGGCTCTTCTCAGCCCTCGCCCCGCTGCAGGCAGACTTTACCCAACCCTGCACCTTCGGCGCAGCCAATTAGGTAATCATTAACCCGCTCTCTTCTTGGAACTGAAACTTCTGAGGTTGCTGAGAGGGTACGTGCCCTGCAGAATCCAAGAAAATTCCCGTTGCCCGGGATTTAGTCAGGCGCTTTGGGAGCGAGCGCTGGGGGGCTCGATGGCGGGTTGGGTGAATTTGGGGGATGGATGGGGAGAAGGGAAGGGCTGAGGCCGCACCGTGGTGCCCTGGGTACCACGCTGGAGGATGTCCCCGCCAAACCTCACCTCCCCACCACAAAAGGCCTCGTTAGCCCTCACTTCGTGTCACTGATGAGTTTGTTTATAAAATCCACGGAGGGAAGCAAGGGGCAAGGCTGCCCCTCTGCCCCCGGGGGAGGTTCCCGGTGAGCAGAAGTGATTCCACCCCGTCCCCCTTCCCCAGCCTCCAGCAGGACGTGCCCAGCCTGGAGATGCTGGAAGAGGAGCTGGCCTGGATGAAGGAAACGCTCTCCCAGCTGGGGTCCCCCATCGTGCTGTGCCACAACGACCTGCTCTGCAAGAACATCATCTACGACGGGACGCGAGGTTCGTGGCAGCAGCTTTGCACGCCCGGCGGAGGGCTCTGTCCCTCGCCAACCTCCCGGGGGGGGAGGGGGCAGCAGCTCTGTCTCCAGCCCCTCTCACAGCCCCTGCCTTTGCCTCCGCAGAGCACGTTCGCTTCATAGACTACGAGTACACCGGCTATAACTACCAGGCTTTTGACATTGGAAACCACTTTAACGAGTTTGCGGGTGAGTTGGGCTCCTCTCCACGGCACCGAAGCACACACGCACCCCCTCCTCAGTTGCAGTGGCTGCCCCAAAGTCCTGGGGTCCCTGGGGATGGAGGAGGCAGTTGCATCCCCGGTCCCATGGTGGGAATTGGGGCAGGTCCTCCTGGGGCTGCCCGGGGGGGGAGCGGTGTGCGAGTGAAGGTCTCTGCTGGCGCGGGGTGCCGGCGGTGGGCAGCCTGGCTGCTGTTGGGATGCAATGCCCGCAACGAGCCCGGCTCTTAACCACGCCAGGGCTGTGCCTTGAACCAGCGGGTTCATCCCCAGCTTGCGCACGCCCGGAGCTGCAGGGGTTTCCCCGCACGGGGAGAGCCCTGTGGTCACGTCGCTTTGCCCTGGAGGAGCCCTCCCTTTCGCCCTTCTTGCCCCACGGGCATCGCTGACCCCGGCTCCCCTCGCAGGCGTGAAGGAGGTGGATTACCGCCTCTACCCCAGCAAGGAGACCCAGCTGCAGTGGCTGCGCTCCTACCTGCAGGCCTACAAGCAGCTCACCCAGGGGGACCGAGGAGGCACGGGAGTGTCCGAGGAGGAGCTGGAGGCTCTCTACGTGCAAGTGAACAAGTTTTCTTTGGTGAGTGGTGGAGGTGGGAAGGAGCCAGCTTCTCTCGAGGGCTGCCCGCGGGACGGGTTTGCCTCTGCTCTCGGGTGAGCCGGGGTTTCGTGCTGCAGCTGGGCTGGCCAGGACGGGGGTGCGGGTACCAGCCGAGGGGTTTGGGGCCACATGGGGTAGGATGATGTCCCAAAGAGGCCGGCTGCACCTTGGAGGCACTGAGCCCTGGGGCAAGGTCAAAGATAGCGCTGGCTGCCCACTGTCCCCGCATCGTGTGCCAAAGGACAGCGCGTCTCTGATAAGCTGCGGCTTTGGGCATCCCTTCAGAGAGGCCAGGCGGACCCCGGGTGCAATCGGACATGAGGAAATCCTCTTTGGTAAATGCCGTGGACAGGCAGAGATGATTTTCTGGTAACTTAGGGCAAAATCTCGGCTGTTTTCCTGGCTGAATCTGCCAGGAGGGACATCCCGGCTGCAAACGCAGAAACTGGTACTCTGAGTGCATCGTCTGGCTGTTCAGCATCCTTCCTGCCGGCGTCATCCCTCGCCCGGGCTGGAACCAGCCTCCGGAGCATATAGAAACCCACGTGTGGGACAGCCCCAGCTGGCTGCCACCCCGCATCCTGTCGTCACAGCCACGGGACTTCTGGGACCCGGCCAGGAGAGGCGTGAGCGACTCATCCCACGGGCAGGGATGCTCCGTGCCCGTTCCTAATCCTCGCTTTGTCTGTTGCAGGCATCCCATTTCCTCTGGGCGTGCTGGGGCCTGATCCAGGATAAATACTCTACCATAGACTTTAACTTCTTAAGGTGAGTTCACCAGGGCTGGGGGCCATGTGCTCCCAGCGCGATTCAGTGTTAAATGACCGGAGCAAGAGGATCCCAGTGATCCCTCCGTGCTGGAGGGATGCTCCAAGGCAAGGGGACAAGGGGCTGGGGCACGAGTGTCTCATTGTCTGTCCCTCTCTCGGCAGATATGCAAAGCTAAGGTTTAAACAGTACTTCAAGATGAAGCCGGTGGTCACAGCCCTGCAGGTTTCTAAATAGCGTCTCCGGCCCGTGAGACCCTGAGCTATTTTGTTCTTGCTGCGTCCACAGCCCTCGCATCCCCCTTGCCCCTTCCCCGCCCCAGCCGGGGGCGAGGGCAGGTCCTGATGGTGGGAAGGGGGAGAGGAGATCTGCCTCAGCCACCGATTAAAGGAGACCCTGGACATACCTGAGACTGGACCACGAGATGCTAGAAGAGGACCACGGCCTCGGAGAGGCCCCTGCCTACGCAAGGAAGCCTTACCATCGCCTTAACGCTGAGCCCCGGCTCGGCCCCGGTGCCCAGCAGGTCTGTGCTTTGCCGGCACTACTGCTGCTTGGCCTTGGCACCCGGTTTGCTCCCTCTGTGCTGTCCCCGAGGGGGGAAACGGGTGCCACCGTCTGCTCAGGACCCCTCAGAGCTGCCCAGTTGCTTTAGCTGCACAATGCACACGCTGTGCCCTTCGTCTTTGCTGCTCTCTCCGTCCCCTCTTGCCTTGCCTGCTCGGTGCCGCTTGGGCTCCCACCCCCAAACCAGCACCTTTCTGGGGTCAGTATTGATGCTGGGCTTGGGGCTGTCCCTGAGCATGGGACCCTTCTCCACGAGGAGTGGGTGCTGCTGGGCTCCAGTTTGGATGGTGCAAAGCAGCAAGGGGAGGCAATGGCCATGAGCCGCGTGGGCTCGGGACCAGCGGGCTTGTGCTGGTGGGCGCTGGGTCCCTGCACCTCCTGCAACGTGCTCAGCCCACGGCTGGCCCTGCTTTTCCCCATGGCCGTGGTCTCCCTGATTCCCATTAACTCCCTGTTCCCATCGTGGCTTCCCTTGTAGCATCCCATGCTGCCGGAGCAAGGGGCTCCTAGGGCCAGGGGGGTCAGTCCTGCCCCCAACATGGGCACCATCCCCGTCCTCCTCTCGTGGCTGTGTCCCTGCGTGGGACCCCCCGGCAGGAGGTTGGATGGAGCCGACCTGCTCCATGAGCTGGGCACAGCTCCATCCCCTCTCAATACTCGGCTGCTCCCCAACCGGAGGCTCTGCGAGGGTGATCCTGGCCCGCTGAGCACTGTCCAGCTCACGACAGTGGTTGTGCATCGGCTAAGGGGTGGAATCAGACCCCTCTGCCCCTGCCCTGGCTGCTTGGCGAGCGGTATGGGGACAAGGCGGCTGTCCCCTCCGCGCGGGCACAGGAACCTGCCCCAGCAAGAACCGGGACTGTCGTTGCATCTGGTGTTCGTTTTGGTGCAAAATAAAAGCTGCTGGTAGCTGGAAACGCGGGACGGCGGATCTGTGGGGATTTGTGCCGGAGCAGGGGCAGCACCTCTGGGACTGGGGGGGGTACACTCAACCCCTCTCCTGCGGCTGGAGGTGCTGGGGAAGGCCAGAGCAGGAGCAGGGATGCTGGTGACGGGGTGGGCTGGTGATGTCCCCGTGCTCTCCCTTCAGGTGTGTGCATGCAGCGCTCGCTGCCCCGTCCCTGCTGGCAGCAATGGCTGGGGATTGTCCTTGTCCCAGAGCAATGCCCTGTGGTTTAAAACAGCCTTCTGGGGTGCTGAAGGCTGATCCCACATCTTCATCGTGCCCCACCACCACCACCCCCCGAGGCGAGGGCAGGTTGGCTGCAGCGGGCACCGGGCAGAGGAGGCTGAACCCCAAACCCGCTGCCATGTGGGGCGAGACCTCGAGAAACCACAGGTGAAAGGTGGGAAGGAGCCGGGAGCAGCCCGGGACACACCACAGACATCCAGGGCAGGAGAAAGAGCCAAGAAACAGCACAAGTGATAACGTGGCCGGGAGCAAGAACCTCAGGAGGGGGCTGTGCGGGAAGAGGGGCACGGAAAGGGGGGAACGAACACTCTCCATCTGTGCTCGGACCGCCCGGGGTGGGAGCTCCCCGTCCAGCCCTCGGCTCTCCCCAGCCCCAGCCTGGCAAAGCCCAGACCCAGCTCTCTGCTCCAAAAAGTCCTCTTTATTGTGCCAAGGGGTGGGGTGAGGGGGGGGGAACAATTGTAAACAAGTATGTGAAATATACAGGTTAAGTTACTCATCGTCTTATTAACAAAATAAAGCTCTATCTATATTTACAGTCTTTTTTTTTTTTAAAAAAAAAAAAAAAAAAGAAAAAGAAAAAGAAGAGAGAGAGGAAGAGCTGCATCTTTGTCGGGCAAATCTGCTTCCAGCCCCCTCTGCAGCACAGCCCATCCCACCCTGGGAACCATCACCCCTTCCCCAGGGACCCCGGCCCCGGCCAGAGCAGAGCTGGGA
>NW_009649114.1:2069462-2070227 GCF_000708025.1 Charadrius vociferus
GGTGTGGTGTGTTGTGTTTTTTTTTTTTTTTTTTTTCCTAAAATATTTCCTTTTTTTTTTTTTTTTAAATTGTCATTATTTTTTCCCTCCCTCTGATTTTTTTGCGACGCCCGCCACGGGAGGGAGCCTGCTAGGGTTGCAGAGCCGGGGCAGCAGGAGGGAGAAGTGCCCCCGGGAGGGACGGGGGACGTACCCACCGCAGATGGGGGTTTGTGCGCGGAGGGCCAGCGGGGCCGGGGGATGGGCACCCGCTTTATTTACAAAGTGGACCAGAGCCGTCAGGGGCATAAAGGGCTCCTCAGAGCCCTTTGGCTGGTGCTCAGGCCAGGCGAGAGCTAAAAATGGCTCCACGGGAATTTGCTGGCAGGCTCGAAAGACCGAGTGGGAAATACAGTGGGGAGGTCAGACCGGGCTGAGCGAGGGACAAGTGTGTCCCCATCCCATCTCCCCGGCAGCGGGGGCTGGCAGCCACCGCAGGTGAGGCTCTCTGCAAGGGACCCGCGGGTGCCAGAGGGCTGGGAGATGCTCTGGAGGTTTTCCCCCACCCCGATACCCTCCGGTCCTTCCCAAGGGGCTGTGAGTGGGTGACACCTCAGCAGCCGTGACACCCGCATCCCTGGGACAGGTGACCTCGCCTGCCCATGCCGCCGCTGCCGCCGCATCAGGACCGAGCCCCAGAGCCACGTTCCCAGCAGCAGCCAGCCCTCGCCAGCGTGCCCAGCGGGGTCAGCACATCCCAGCCACGGCCCCATGCCATCGGCAGGG
>NW_009649114.1:2070661-2072953 GCF_000708025.1 Charadrius vociferus
GGGGCGCCGCGGTGCCCTCCCAGGGCACCCACCCCACGGGTGCCTCAGCGAGCCCCCTCGGAGGGGAGGAAGGGGCGCGTTACCCTATCAAGTAGCCCTGCCTGGCGTCCTGCCGCCGGTTCCTCATCAGCGCCTTGTACTCGCCCACGCGCAGCCGCTTCCCCTCCACGATGCAAGTGCGTTTGGGTCGGGGTTTGTACTTATAGTCGGGGTATTTCTCCAGGTGCTGCCGGCTCAGCCGGGCTTGCTCCTCGTAGTAGGGCTGCTTCTCCTGGTTCGTCATGGATTTCCACCGGGAGCCTGCGCAGAGAGGAGCCGCGGGGCATGTTTACACCCCGCCTGCCGTGATGAAACCCAGGCTGGCTCCTGGTTGGAATAGCCACCGCAAGAGTTAATTACTGCTCCTATCATCCCCTGTGCAAACGGCACCTGAATTTGGCACACAGCCGGTGTGAGCGGCTGCACTGATGGGAGCCCCGTGCCGCAAAGGGCTGCCAGCCCTCCCGGCACACCGGGAACAGGTCCCCAGCCCTGACCTTCCCCGGGCACCTCTTGGGCCACGGCTTTCGATCCTCTCCAAGGTATGGCGAGCAGGTGCTGCAGCTAAAATAGGCTGTGCCGGCCTGTGACTCACATTCCCCCACTGGCTGACCTTTATTGTCATCGCCGGCAGCACCCCGGGCAGGAGGGCCAAGCAGGGAACAGCCCAAAGGCTGCGGGGCTGGGAGAGGGGCTCGGGGCCAGGATGGCGGAGAGAAGGGATTAATCCCCTCAGCTCGACACCTGGGAGGCTGCAGCTGGACCAGCATCCAGTTTGGGAGAGAGAAGGACAAGCTGGAGATCCTCAGCATCCTTGGAGATGCTCAACAGTCAACAGCCCTGAGCATCCTGAGGGGACTATGGAGTTAGCCGGGCTTTGAGCAGGGCTTTGGGGTGGTCACCTCCAGAGACACCCCTCCCATCACAGAAATCCTCCTCTGAGTTCCCGTGTGCCCCTTTCCTGGGTGGCCTTCACCGGTTAGCACGGCCCAGCTCCCCCAGGGAACTCCCCCTCCCACAGCTGCACCGTGAGCCAGCTCTCCCAGGTAAACTGAGGCACGGAGGCGTGGAAGCCCCTTAGCCCATGGTGCCCAGGTGTCCTCCACCGGCTCCTTCCCCGTGAGCTCGGCCCCTCACACCAGCTCAGACCCCCATTTCCAGGAGCAGGAGAGCACACAGGAACCGATTCCCTCCTCCCCCCAGCCTGGGTGCATACCGGCTCTGGACCACTCGTCCATCTGCAGGTAGCCACCTGCTAAATTTGCACCCCTCGAGCAGCGAGCAGCTCTGGCTCCCCAGGCAGAACCCCACCAACTATTTAAAGCCACGGACATCTACGGTGACAGCGAGCAGCTCACCGCAAAGCACCCGCTCCCGGAGCCCCTCAGCCACCCCGGTCACGAGAGGTAAAGCAGAGCAGATCCTGCCCACGTGCTCTTTCAAAGGGAAAACCTTGGTGGTTGTTTTGTGTTTTGTTTTAGCTTTTTCTTTGGTTTTTTTGTTTGTTTTTTTTTTGCCTTTAACAAGCAGAGCTGCTAAAACGAGTGCGTGGAGGAGCGAGGTGTGCGTGTCGGTGGTAACCCACGGCGTAGCTGCATCGTGCCGTTGCACGCTCCCTCCCGGCCCTTCCGACCGGCTCACCGGTGACCACATCGCTTGCTCGCTTTTAATAGCGATAGGGCCGTGGGGAAGGGCTGGTGTGACCGAGAGCTGTAGCAGGCCCGCGGCTGCCAGGGCGGGGGGTGGGGGGGGGGTTGAGATGTTGGCTGGATGAGGCTTGCGCTGCTACAGGCACCTCCAAGAGTGATGCTCCAATGAGGGGAGCATCATCCTGGTGGGCATCACCCCTACGTGGGTGGCTGAGGAGGAGCAGAGTGAGCAGCCGGGCTCTCCGTGGGGATGCAGAGGGGGGTCCTGCCCCAGCCCCCCGCCGCCATCCCCGGCACTCACCCAGGATCTTGCTGATGCTGGAGTTGTGCATGTCCGGGAAGGCCTGCAAAATCTTCCTCCTCTCATCCTTCGCCCACACCATGAAGGCGTTCATGGGCCGCTTGATGTGGTTGTTGTTCCTGGACTCGGGGAAGTGCCGTGAGCCTGCGAGGGAAACGCCAGCCGAGGTCAGGAGCCAGAGGAAGGAGCGTGCAGGGGGGGTGTCACACCACGGTGCTCTCGGCCGTCCTTACCGTCCATCTCACAGGTCAACAGAGCCTCATCCAGCCGGTGGGCAGGGGTCTCCTCCATCCGCTCCTTCCC
>NW_009649114.1:2073000-2078024 GCF_000708025.1 Charadrius vociferus
CTATGGCTCCGCTGTGGCCGTGCAGTAGCTGCCGTGCATCCTGGATGGCTTTGGGGATGGCATCACCTTCGCCCAGGAACCCTGGCAGGACAACAGCCCGGGCACCCATCAGCGCCAGCGCCGACTCCTCTGACACCCCATCCACCCCATCCCACCCCAGAAATCACAACTGTGTGTCCCAAGGGGGTGGCACAGAGCAGCGGGTGCCCACCCAGGTCACCTCAGGGAGGAGGGACCTCAGGGACCAGAGGTGTCCACTGCCTCTGGGAGGTGGCCGGGGGAGGGCATGGGACCATCCATCAGTGAAAGGCACTTGGGAACTCACCCAGAGGCAGGAGGGACGGGCTGCTCTGCAGGTCCCTGGTGGCGCCGTGACTCGGCGTGAGGGACTGCCAGCCGCTCATCTTCAAACTGGGCGAGCTGGAGGCACTGGGGAGGTCGGAACCTTTGGGTTTGGCCGTCAGGTTCAGCGGCTGCGAGGTCTCCTGCGGTGGAGGGGAGGGGAGGGGGGGTGAAGCGCAGCCCCCCACACCACCTCAGCCCAGGGGATGGAGGTGCTTTGGGGCTGTACCTGCATCTGGAGGTGGCCCGAGCCAGCGGGTCTCTTCAGCGTGGGAGGAGGGGGGCTGTGAAGCAGCTGCACTGGGTAATCCACTGCGGGGAGCAGAGGGAGAGGGGTTGGGGGACAAAGTCACCCCGCAGGGCTGGGGGCAGTGCCGGGGGACGCCGCTCACCTGGTTTGCAGGGGATGGGCTGGATGGGCAGCGCTAACTGGGAGTCGGGAGTGACGGGGAGAGGCTGGTGGCTGGGGGTGAAGGCGGGAATCATGACGTAGGGCATGTTGACCTGCTGGAGGGAAGAGGGGGAGAGAAGCAGAGAGACCACATAACCGCTGCGGGACACCGCAGGGAGGTGCCATCTCCTTGCCTGGTCCCGGGAGGGGACACGAGCCCCGCGCACCAAAGGGCTGCCATCACCCAGCACGGGAAGAGGGGGGACACGGGGAGATGTTCCCCACCTTTACCTGGATCTGTTGCTGCAGCAGGTTGATTTTGTGCTGCTGCTGGATGAGCTGCTGCTGCTGCTTGGCGATCTGGCGGAGGGGAGACAGCGGGGCTCAGCGGCACCGACGGCAGCGCCGAGCTGGCCCCGGCAGGGCTACGGCCTGGCACGAGCTGCCCGACACCGGCAAAACTGAGACGAGGGGTCTGCGGAGGGTCCCGAGGTCCATGGGGAGGGCAGGCAGGGGGTGGCTGAGCGGCCCCTGAGCCACCTCCCGGGACACGGGGAGGGAAACGGGCTGGAAGGGACACCCTGGGGTGTGCCACGAGCGTCACTCCTGCCCTTAGCATCGTATGGGCCACCGGAGAGGGAAAAGTAGGTGTGAAGAGAGCAGAGTCAGGAAGGACCCAGCGTGGCTTAATTATTTTAAGGAGTGCAATTCCCATCTCCTTTGACCCTCATCCTCCTGGAACCGCAGAGCAAGACAGCGAGTCTTTGGGATGGGCACAGAAAACGGGAGGGTTTCTAAGCAGAAAGCAAAGTCCTACTGCCCCCAAGACCAAAGCCACATCCCCACCACTCCCCGGGGGACCCTGTCCTGGTCCTGCACCCACGGCCCGCAGATCCCAAAGGCATCCCCGAAGGGATGTATGGCCCTTGGCAAACGCTTCCCCAGAGCCGGCTGCCCACGGGGACCTGAGCCCACCTGCTCTTGCTGCTGCCGCGCCAGCTCCATCTGCTGCTGCTGCTTCTCGAAGAGCATCGCAGCCATGTTCTTCTGCTCCGAGTGGGCCGTCAGGAGCTGGTCCCGCAGCGTGGACAGCTGGTTGATCATGACGAGTAACTGGAGCTCCTTCTCCGCCAGGCTCTCCTGGGTTCCTGGAAGAAACCAAGCGGCCACGGGTCAGGGGCTTGGGGAGGGTGAACAGCATCACCCCCACCGTTGGGTGCTGGTGGGCGATGCATGGCCAGGGAACGGCTAATGCGTGGAGGGCAGAAAGATCCCCATGTGCTGAACCATCCCCTCTGTGCAGTCAAGAGGCAAGCTTTCATCAGGGATGTGCCCGCCACCCCCCAAAAATAATGTTTTGGTTAAAAAAGTACAAATCCCCATTAAACACACACACTCGCACGCACTTCTCCCCTCCTGCCAAGGTGAGGAACATCGCGTTTCCAGCCCAGGCTGGCCGGGCACGGGGTGCGAGAAGGAGGATGGTGGAGGTGGGTGGCTGGGGAGAGATGTCACCTTTCACTTCCTTGGACTCAGTGGTGTTTCGACCCAGCAGCCGCTCCTTCCAGTCACTGGACAGTAACTTCTCGATGGTTGGCATCACTGGCCGCACCAGCAGGCACCGGGATCGGCAGAGCAGGGAGAGGGAGAGGAGAGCCAGGTGAGCACAGCCCGAGGCTCTGCACCACGGGCTGCTTCATCCCGTCCCACAGCTTTGCCAAAATAACGAGAGGCCCAAAGGGAGTTGGGGGGACGGGACCCAGAAGTCACTGGGACACCTTCCTTACCTTCCTTCAAGTTCCTGTTGAAGTCCAGCTTCTCCTGGCCGCTGACGGCTGGCTCGAAGGCAGAGCGCCTGGGCTCCGGCGCATCGCCGGCGGGCGAGTGGGACTCCTGCAACACACAGAGTGTTATTCGGCATCCGCTCCCATGGATGGGGACACCTCCAGGTCTCCGGACAGGAGATGCTTGGCCAGTGGGATGCTCAGAGCCAGCCCTGCCCAGCTGACTGCTGGACCACACTCCGCCCAGAGCATTCCCCCCAGCCGGGCTTGAGAGCATCTCTGCTCTTCATGCCACAAAGACTTGTTTGCTGGAGGTTTCTGTTATCTATTTAGAGTGTCCGGCTCCTCTGAGCCCCGTCCCCCCTGGGAGGCAGCGCGGGGAATGGGAAGGCTGAGGCTGCTGGTCAGGAGGAGAGAAAACCCAAGAGCAATTAAAAAGGGAGGCTGAAGGGATGGAGTATGTCTGGAGGTGGCCGTGGGGGAATCCACGCTGAAGGTGAAGCACTCGAGAGCTGACCTGAGAGCATCATCAACGGCCAGAAAGCTGTGGGGAGCCTCAAGTTTCCCCTTCGTTTTCTTGGGATGAGGAAAAACCACCCGGGGAAACAATGACCCCTCTGCCGGGGGCAGAATTCAGCTCTGGAGCGGGGATGGCCGGTGGGACCTCGGCCAGGACCAGTGTTTGTCACAGCCGTGGCACCCACCTGTGACAGTGCCGGGGGGTCGGTGCCCTCCCTCGGCGGTGGCCCCGGCAGGTCGTTGGGACAGGGCTCGGTGCTGGGGGCAGCCCCCGGTGGGGACTCGTAGCCTCCCTCCTTCTTCTCCTCCGTCTTGATGGTGCAGTTCACCATGCTGCCCGCTCCATCGAGCTCCAGGTGGGGAGAAACGGGGCTCCTCATGGACATCCTACGGGGCGGCAGGGCCGTCAGCAGAGCCATGGGGCACCCCCAGCCGTGGGGCACCCCCCCAGCCACGGGGACCCCTTTTCCCAGCCTGGCCCCATACTGAAGTGCCCTGTGCTGATGTTTTTTCAGGGGTGATGGTCTTGCTTTTCGCCATGGCTTAGCGAAGCTGAGCTCTCGTTCCCGGTTTCCCGAGCTCAGGTTTGGGGCTCAGTGGCCAGAAGCCCCCAGGGAAACGCACCCTTCACGCTTTGGGCTATGAAGGGAAAGGAGCAACAAAGCAAACCCGAAAGAAAGCGACCTAGAGGCACGGGATTTAGGGCCAATATGAGCACGTGCCTTCGCGTCTCATCCGGCAGCCTGGCAGAGAGCAACCCCAGGCTCACCGCGACAGAGACCCGTGCCAGACCCGAGCCGGCACCCCAGGGGTCCCCGGCTCTCCGCTCAACGAGCTGTCCCCCTCTCCCGGACCCCGCCAGGAGCCGTGCCTAGAAAGCCGGCAGGGCGGCAAAGCAGGTTTCCCGGGGCACCGGGAAACAGCTCTCCCCGACCTCACCCGCACGGCCGTGGGTGCCGGTCCTACTCTCGGTGCTGCCCGCCGCTCAGCCAGGCACCGCAGAAGTGACCACGAGCCGTTATGGGGCACGAGCTGTTTAACGCCAGGGGATGCCACGCACAGCCCCAGCCAGTATATTATTTTATTAAGGGGAACTGGCCCCAAACGACGTGTCACAGCCATGTCCCTTGCAAAGACCCAGCTCTGCGGCAGCATCCAGCAGTGCCGGGGCTGCGGAGGCCGTGTTCCCGAGCGAGTGCCGGGCACGCCGGGAGCTCACCATCCCTTCGCCGCAAAGGGATCAGCCTTGCTCAAAGGGATTCGCCTTCTCGGGGCCACCAACCCTCAGGCTGCACGGCAAGAATGGGAACAAATATTACCCTCCCGAAACTCGCCTTTCGGGGAGGAATAATGGGAAAAGGAGTTTGTTACGGATGGGATTGACACCAACCGCTGCCAGGAGCCGGGAGCCGGGCTGCAGGACCACAGGGGCTGCCGAGGCGGGATGGGGCAATGGTAGGATGGGGAGAGCATCCTCCCTGGGGTCTGGCACCCCACAGCCGGGATCCCCCCGCACCCTGATGACACCTCGGGACCCCCCGAAATCAGGGCTGGGGGTGTGGGCCGGGGTGTTGAGGGGGGGGGAGCTGAGCCGGGGCAGCAATGACATAACAAACAAAGCCCAGCTCAAGCTGCGAATTAATCAAACCGCTGAAAATAAAACCTTCCTCTCAGGAACTTCAAACAAAAGAAACGAAAACAACAAGGCCGGCTGGGTAATGAAAAGCCAGGGCTGTGAATAGGGGACAAAAGGAAGTGGAACAATAGGGTGTTGGACAAAAGCAATAAAGTAAAGGGAAGTGTGACAGCTCCACAATAGGGCACTGTGCGCGCCAGCCTTTCTGATCTTAGCGGGGCTTTTTTTAATCTCAGTTCCCTTGCCCTCCGCTGAACAAACCATCGCGCTCGCCGGGCTGCCGGGCTTCCTCCCGGCCGTCACCATCGCCCCGTGTCTGCCGCATCCTGCGGGACCGCCCGCGTCCTCCCGT
>NW_009649114.1:2078144-2080455 GCF_000708025.1 Charadrius vociferus
CGGTGGGGCGGGCAGCCAGCGGGAAGGGGTGCCCCCGGCTCTGCCGCCTCCAACAACCCGCAGAGGCAGGATTTGCTGCCCCAGAGCCCGCGCTCTCGATGTGCTACAGGTGGGGAAACTGAGGCACGAACGCACGGCGGCCGCAGCACCTTGCCCTGGGCGCTTTGCTAACTCAGGACCCGCAGGTGTGGGTGCGCGGCTGCTCCCTCCTTCCAGCATTTTTGGCTTTTTAAAGGCCAAATTCCCCCTGCCCAGTGCCCCCCTGAGGCTGGGATGCTGCCTGGGTGCCCAGGTAATGCGGCGGTAAGCAGCAGCGCTGCAGCACAGAGCGATGCCTTCGATGCCTTTGGTTTGAGACACGCACAAAAGCAACGTCCCGCTCCTCCGGCAGGTCACATCCCTATTGTACTCAACCTGCCGCTGCCACTGGAAGTTTACTCTTAAAATGGGGTCGGTACTTTAATGGGGGTCTGTTTGAAAGGGGCCTCATTGTGGATTTATTATACGGTTTGCCGAACATTAAAAAAAAAAAAAAAAGAAAGAAAGAAAAAAAGAGAAGAAAAAGGAGAAAACGGCGCCGTTATCTTGTTACAGGGCTGGTTCCTCGGCAGCCCTGTGCCGGGGGCTCCGGTGCTGGGCTCCGGGGCTGCCTGTGGCAGACAATAGGGATGGAAACAATTGCCTTGGCACGGGGAGCGTAACAGATCTTCGCCTTTAATGTTTCCCATTTAATGAAGGGCGGAGAGGAAGGGAGGGAATGGCGTTGGGATGCGAAGTGCCAGCCTGGAGGACCAAAACCAGCCACGAGTCCTCAGTGAGGGACCAGAGACCGCTGGGGCTGCTTCCTCTGGGCACAGCGTTTTGGGGAGCACGAGGCGGGGGGGCTCATCTCACGAGCACTGAAGCCCTAAAAACTCTGCGGGCATCCACGTGCTCACCTCGCCTCCAAACTCCAGCCCAGCAAGTCCACAGGCTGAGATTTTTTGGGGGATGGCGACAGCCAGCTGCTGCTGGGCAGCTTTTCTTTCTCCATTCGTACCCCCGAACGGCACGTCCTGCAATTCTCCCCGTGGCCGTGCCACCCTTCCTGCCCGCCAGCCGATCCTATCGGCCCCGTCTGTGTCGCAGCAGAACAGCTCCAAAGGCCGGGGGATGCCGAGGCGCCAGCAAGCCCCCACCCTGCCCCGCACCGCAGCAGCTCGGGGAGCACCGGCGAGATGCCGAGACCCCCACCCCAGGTACCCCGAGCTTCCTCCCGTGGGCGCTTTTCCCGGCTCGGGCTTTGCCGAGAAGGGGGCTGCCAGCATCGCCCCACCGGCACACCGCAGCAAGGGGAAGAAAAGACGGAATGCCACCCAGCAAAGGAGGGGTGCTGGCTGGACCAGGCTGTCTCCCCGCAGCAGATCCTGCCTGAAGTCCTAAGAACAGGGTTTCTGCTCGCAGGGCGGCTGGAGGAGGAGGAGGAGGAGGAGGAGGAGGAGGAGGATGGTAGGGGAGACTGCCCGAAGGCAGGGGGGATGTCTGTCGCCGGCTTGGGCAGGGATGAAGCAGGTTCCGTGAAGCCCAAGTTCTTTGTGAAAACATCGGAGAGCGCAAGAGGCCAGAAAGCCACAAACACACAAAGTTCCCCGCGCTGTCAGGGCGCGAGGAAGAGCCGCGGGGCTGCTCAGCTCGGGGCAGCGCACTGCGGCACGGCTGCCATCGCAGCTCCTCGGGCGGAGGAAAGGCAGGAGGGATGCGAACCGGGAATGGTCCCACACCCCTGCCCCATTCCAGAGCATCCCTGCCCCATTCCAGAGCATCCCTGCCCCATGCCATAGCGCGTCTGCCTCGGGGTTGATCCTGCCCCTCGACTCGGGGACGATCCCACCCCAGGGGACTGTGGTGCAAAGGGATCCCACAGATGCGGGACTGGGGGAGAGCAGCCAGCGGTTGGCTGGGGGAGTTGGGGTGCTCAGATTTTCGGGCTGGCCTTGCCCCCATGTGCCCATCGGGCAGACCAGGGCAGCAGGGCAGGCTCTTGTGGTTTATTTATTTTCCTCTTTCTCCCCAGTTATAGCAGAAAGCTATTGGTTCATGGGTTACGGCACACTCTTCCCTTCAGGAGCCCAGCGTGGTACCCAGTCATCCCAAAACAAATCCACCCCATCCCGAGCAGCACGCAGCCACTTGCCCCACGGCCGCATCCTGCCTCCATGGCCCTGGTAACCAACCCGGCCCGGGGAGAAAGACACAGGGCAAAAACCCGAAGGGGAAAACACCGTAGGAACAAACACAGCAACGCCGACAAGAGCCGGGGCGGCGCAACACC
>NW_009649114.1:2080678-2081040 GCF_000708025.1 Charadrius vociferus
CGTGCGCGGGCGGGCAGGGCTAGGGACGGCCAAGGAGAACGGCCCCGGCCTGGGGAAGTTCACGGGGCCGCCATCATCCCCCGGGGATGCGGAGCATCCCGTGATGCCAGGTTATTTCCCGGGAAGGCGAAAGCAGGCGGCCGTGGGGGACGCGGGCTCTGCCTCCCCCAGCACGGAGGGGGAGGCCAACACATTTTCCACACGCTGTAGGTGAAATGGGGCAGAAAGCGTAAGACCCCGGGGTTGGCTGCTTCCGAAAAAGCGGGTTTTGAACCCAGAAGACAGCTGGATGCCGAACATATTCACCTCCAGAAATGCTATCACCATACGAGAGCCACGGCTCCACGTGTCCCTGAGGGACA
>NW_009649114.1:2081149-2085138 GCF_000708025.1 Charadrius vociferus
CTGCCTTTGGGGGAGCGCGAGCCGGCGCTTTGCGCACCCTCCAATGCTGTGTTTTTAACATCTTACCTGTCAGCGGCGCTCCCACGGAAAGCCACAACCTCCATCTGCCCAGAAGGCTGCCGAGAGCTCAGGTTGCCGGAAAAGCTGCAAAATCAACGCCGAGAAGGGAGATCTTTGGCAGGCGGTGGGGAGGGGAGAGGGAGCATTTTGGGAGCATCATGCCCCGGGGGGCAGAGGGGCAGCGGTAAGTGTCCAGCAAGCGCAGAACCTGGCAACATGGTGGCCACTGTGTGCTAAGCCCTGCCATGGGCAGGACGATGCCCACGGGAGCTGCCAGGTACATCCCTGCCCAGCAGCAGCCGATGGCTGCTTCACCAGCCCAGATCCCCCCCCCCAAGACCCCAACTGTCCCTCTCCATCCTGGCAAGACTTGGGGTCCCACGGGAAAAGCTCTGGCATCAGGAGTAGGAATTTCCCACTGTCCACGCAACACGTACTGGTCTTTGTCCAACCTCCATCCACCATCAGTTCCCCGAAGGCAATTTCTCCCCCCCGCGAAGGGTAACGGCCTCCGGAAATGTCTCTACAGGGTCGGAGCAAAGCGGCGACGCTACGGTGAGAGCATCAGCATCACGGAAACCCCGGGGAATGGCCGGCGCAGGAAGGTCACCCCTCTGCATGTGCCACCCCGAGCATCCCACCTTCCACCCAGGTCCCCTCTGTCCCCTCTCCGGCCAGGCCTGGGACCCCCATCCTGGTGCCTCTGGGATCTCCCCCTTCGCCCTTGGAAGAGTTCTAAGGTTGCGGCAGCCTCAGCACTGCTCTTTGGGGGTGGGGAGCATCAATTCGCCATCTACTAAGATGAAAAGCAGCAACGCAGGTCTCCTATTACTGCACGGCACTTGGAAGATTTAACCCTAAAGCAATTACAACCAGCTAGCATACCATTTACTAATTCCATCCAAAAAAAAAAAAACCAAACCAAAACCCAACCTGCCTTCTTCAAAGGCCTCTGGGCCATATCCAGGACTGCTAATGAAATGCATATCTCTCTGATGCATGCCAGCAGAGAAGCCCTTCAGAGGTTCAGGGGGGAAATCGAATCAATCCTGCTATTCAAAACTTGAGGAGAGAGAGAAAATAACCCGTATTCATCACTAAATTCACTTACGCGAATATTTGCGAGACAGGGAGCAAAAAGATGTATTCTCAGGCTGTGGCAGGGGGAAGAAGAGGATCTCTGGGTCGCTTAACAGGCGGCTCCGTCTCCTCCATCGCCTGCGGACACCGGGACAGCCCAGCTCTGTGCAGGTTGTCTCAGGGCAGCGGCCGATGGCTCATGTGAGCACTAAGCTGCAGCAGATCGAGTCCTTAGAGGGCAGCTCTGTCCTCAGGCACTCTGTTCCCGCTTTCCCAAGTCTCGTGGAATAATCCCACTTGCCAAAATCCACCTCACCCCCTCGGGGCTGGCACCCTGCCCTGTCCCTGCAGCGCAAGGCTGTCCTCTGCCTCTGGACCGGCCGGACCCGAGGGGGCGGTGACGGAGCCCGGACATGCGGGATGCTCCGGGTGGAAACGGGAAAACGAAGCCTCCCGTGATAATGATGAGACAAGCACAACATACTCCCTGTGCGTACACGGGTCCACTCGATAACGCCCGGCACATGTTTTAACTGGGCCACGTCCCACCCTCCCGATGCCCCCACTTACTAACAATTTCCAGCTTACTGCTGGTTTCGCACTGCCTCTGAGGGGGTTTTTATCACCTTGCTCTGGTTTCTGATGAGATGGCAGAGGGACACATCATTGCAAAACGCTTTCCTGTCTTGGCGTAAAGGATTACTCAGCTGCCCCCCGGCACGAGGGCTTTGCTGCACCGCCCGGCCGTGCCTCCGCGACCCAAAATCCAGGGATGCCGCCTCCCGTGAGCCCGGCTGCGTTGGGATGCAGACCAAAAACCAGCCAGTAGTTTTATAACTATCCAAACAATAAAATCAAATACAAAGAGGCAGTCGGATCCTTCCCCGGGTGTAAACTGGCACGGGTCCACCACCTTCACAGCCACGACCCAAACACATTTTTCCTTTACTGGGATGAGCGATAGGACGGTTTTAAGTAGGGGAAAAATTAAACTGAACCTCAGGTGGAACTTCCTGGCCGCGAGATTTATTAGACGGGGAATGATCTCATCAGGGAAGCGGAGGAAACTCCGTCGCGCTGGAATTATTTAAAACCGTGCAAAGCCCGGAGGAAGAAGGCGCGGGAACAATCCCAGCGACAGCCCACGTGATGGCCGGGGACCGCGCTGGTCATTCCCGTTTCCTGGCCTCGAGACTAGACAGTCTGCAGGATGTTTTCTTTTTTTCTTCCACTCAAGAGGACGTATCGATAAGAAAAAATCTCCTTGCGCTGTCTCTGGCTTTGCAGGCAGTTGGGTTTCTTGTCCAGGGAAGGTTACATGGTGTGTAAAGCATCTTTAAGGAAGGGCCTGGTGGCCCCGGGGGTGCAGGCGTGCGCGGCGGAAGAAGGGGGTGCTCGGGAGAGGCGAGCGCTTTGCTCCGAGCGGGAGAAGTGCTGCAAGAAGAAACACCCCTTCCCGGGCTCCAGGGAAAGGCGCAAACCCCACAATATTAATATTTTCAAAGAGCCCCTTTCGATTGCCTCCCTCTCCTCTGCCGGTCCTATCTTCCCCTGCACCACACGTCAACGAAAGATAGAAATATCACAGCACGTTAACAAGGGAAGACGCCGGGTGAGGAAGAGGAGGGAGGAACGCTCAAGAACGGGTATTTACTCTTTCTTTCCTTTCTTTCTGCATCACAAATAATTTTTAAAACAAGTTTCCCTCCCTCGCACGAGGCTTTTTGCCTGCATGCAAAAAAAAAAACCCAGAGAGCAAAAACCTGTCCAGCTGGCGGGCGCTGAGCCTTTACACCCAGCACCCAGCGTGGCGGGATGAGCCCCACGGTCCCACCGACGCCAGCAGCAGCCCATCCTCCCCGGGGCGGTTGGGTGGGTGGTGGGGGGAGCTGCCAGGTCCCTGGGACCCGGTCCATGAAGCTGCTCCCAAACCCCCTCCCACCACCCCAGCACACGCATCGGCTCCTTCCATCATCCCATTCCCCAGTTGAACCGGTTTGCATCAATCAATTATGGGAAAGAAATTTTACAAAGCAGCAAACTCACAGCAAATAAAGAATCCCTCCCCCCATGCAGCCGGGGGTCAGCAGAGCCGGGAGGCGAAGGATGGGGACAACTCACCCAGCTCCGGCGGGACGGCGCGGCGATGCCAGTATGGCACAGCACGGCGGGGCAAGGGAGCGCGGTTAGCGCGTCTCCCTCCTTTTCTTCACAGTTTCTGTCCTCCCCTCACCCAAAAGCGGCCCTCGGGCTTATCGGGGAGGCCAATCTCCGTGTCGTTTTTGTGTAATTTCACTCACTCAGCGTTTCCAGGCAGAGCGGAGGGCACGTTTGACTCGGCTGCTTCGTAAACAATACTTTCCTATCGCATGACGGAGGGGCAAAGACATCTGACCCTTTTCCTCTCCTGCTTAGCAAAAAAAAAAAAAAAAAGAAAGAAAAAAAGACACGGGGCTCGAGATCGCCTCGACAGCGATCTGCGCTGCACCTCCCGGGCTGGGGCTGCAGGGTGGGCAGGGTTTTCCGAACCCTTTTTCCACGCACCTTGCCACAGGTGAGCGACGGGTGAGCTCTGCGGCACGCAGGACCTGCTGCTAGTTCAGCATGGCCCCACGGTCCACCCCATGGCATCATCCGTCATCCCCTCCTCTTGTTGAGCTTCTCATGGCATTTTACACCTTCTGCTAATGTCATTATTTTTCCAGGTGCCCCCAGGCTTTGGGGGGGAAACCGCTTTGGGGGCGGGGGGGCATCCCATCCTGTTTGCATCCATGTTCCCCAGGGTGAGCCGGGCACACACACGAGCACCAAAAGGATGCTCAGAGCCAGCCCCGGCGCCTCTCACAGCA
>NW_009649114.1:2085348-2088044 GCF_000708025.1 Charadrius vociferus
TTTGCCGCGCAGGGGGGGGCCTGCCCCACGAGCCGCCAGGGCCATCGGCAACATCCCTCTGAAAGAACGGGCAGCCTGAAGGACGGGTGCTCGGTGCCAGTAGCTGCCCATCATCCGCCCCAAATCATCCCCCCCCCACTAACGGCAGCCCTGACCCCGCTCCTGCCACGCTTCGGCTCAGCGGAGTCATGCCTGGCTGAGTCTGGATGAAGATCCCCAAGGAAAAACGCTTTCGGCCTGACTTCTCCCCCTTATTAGTGTAAGCCGCGGTCGCTTTGATGGTGTCACCCCCGATTCAGGGTGCGGATTCAGGCACCCGTGTTCACAGCTCGGGAGGTCGCTCATCCCCCGTTGCTCTGCGCGCCGCGGGTGAGCCGGAGCATCCCCCAACAACAGCAATGGGGCTCACAACCGGCATCGCCCGCCGGGGCCGGCGGTTGCCTTAACGGGGCAGGTCTCACATTTGCAAGAGAGAAACGACAGGGGAGAGCAGGGGTTTGGTTCACGCCATTTTTAGCACTACCATTATTTTGGCTCTGGGAGAGACCTCGGGCTCTGGGGGGTGGGGGATCCCCCCGTCGCCACCCCCTCCTGATGCAGGACCCAAGGGATCCAGCGGCAGCGACCCTCCAAACCACGACCATCCTCACCCTTCCTCTCCAGAAGAACTAAAGCCCACGAAATCCTGGTCGGGCAGCAGCTCCCGGTCGGGCCCTGCTCCTCCAGGGGGGAGCAGAGAGATTTGGGAACAAGCTTTTACTGGCCCGTTGGGACAGTTTTCATTGCGCAACAGAAAGACAGCACAGCCGAGGGCAGAGGGACTCCAGTAAGAAGCTGTCAGCCCTCCCCATTTCCAAGGGGGTGTCCAATTGCCCCCAGCCAGCCCGGAGCTCCCCGCGTCCCGCAGCACACGCCGGCGCACAAGGGGCTCTTTGTGCCCGGTGGCACCTGTCCCCCCATCCCGTATCCCGATTTCCCATGGGGTCCCTAAGCCGGCTCCCTCCAGCGAGGGACTTTGGCAGCTCCCGCCACCACGTGCCGCATCCCGGCGTGTTCCCCTGTCCCGGCGTGTTCCCCCGCTGGGGGCAGGCACAGTTGCTCTGCCCGTGTGGGCAGACGCAGGCAGGCACGGGCACCCCGCTGCCACTTGTGTGCCCCGGGACGGGTCTCGGGCAGCACGGGGAGGATGAGAAGGACCGGAGGCGTTTCACGGCCGCCCTGGCAAAGTCACACGTGGCTGCTAGAGCCGCGCAGCTGCGGGGCTGACGGCACTGGGAGCCCTGTGGGGATGGGTCAGTTTTGTTTTGCCGCCCCCTAAATGAAGGAAGGAGGGCGGCAAGGGACCGCAGGGCTGTGGTCTGCATCCCGAGGTGCTCACAGGCAGCGCTGGCTGGGAGCTGTGCGCTCCCCAGTTGCACCAAGGGCCACGTCCAGTGTCCAGCCCCAGCTACCAGCCTGGCTCGAAAACGCACACGCACGCACAAACGCCCCCTGAAAAAAACGTGTGTTCCCCAAACCAGTTCCCAGGATGGACCCACAGACCCGAAGCAATGCAGCAGGAACGCCAGGAGAAGCCCAAAGGCCAGTTGTTGCACCCGTAGACCCAAATCACAGCCCAAGAGCCTCCAAGAAAGGCGAATACTGCTCTGCCTCTGCAGCCTGCGCAGGTACCGATGGGTCCCTCCAGCCTGCCCAGGCGTAGCCCCGGCGACCTCCCCCCCAAATTAGCCCTCCAGCTGCTGGAATCCCCATGTCACGGCACGGCAAATGAGCAGGAGAGGTCCCGAGCAGCCAACGTCTCGCAGATTGGCGAGGATGGTCCCTGCCCATAAATCCCCTCCTGCACAGACAGGCACAGTGGTGTGCAGGTCCCTGCCCCAGGGGACTCGCTTTCCGGCTGGGCGTGCAAGGTAGAACAATAGGGCCGAGCCCTCTATTGTTCCAGACAAAAGATAAGCCGGGCTCTGGCATTCCCCTACGCCCTGGTGGGCAGGCAGCAGGCAGGCAGCAGGCAGGGCTGCCACCCTGGGCCAGGACAGAGGGTTTTCTAAACCCTTCCCACATCAGCGCCCTTTTAGCAGTGGAACCAGAGGGGGGGGGGGGGGCAACCCCGCAGCCACGCTCGCCCTGCGCTGATGGCTTTGTCCCTGCTCTGCCGTAGTCCCCAGTTTCTGCGGCAGTGCCCTCAAGCACCCACAATGTCGCCAGGCTCAGCGTCTGCCCGGGCTCATCACACACCTCGGTCCTGTCCTCTCCCCATCCCGAGAGCTGCTTCTCCTCTCTGCATCCCACAGGGACACGGTGGGGACGAAGCACCCTGCCAGCCATGGGGTGGTGGCAGGAGGGATGCGGGTTGCCCAGCACTGGGGACCAGTCGGCCGGTGGCCTCGCCAGCCGGCGCGGGGAGCAGAGGAGATGCGCAAGCCCAGGGCTAGGCTCTGCGCACCCCGGCATGTCCGCGGCGGCCCAACCCGCACCATCACCCAGCTTAGCTTTTCCAAAAAAAAGTGGGTTTTCCAGGCTCTGAACAAGGCTGTAACGCAGAGCCGCGCCGTGCTATCGACACCCAGCCAGAACAAGGGAGGAAGACTACGGAGGACGAGGGCTGCTCACTACAAACCCACACGCATCCCAGGCAAGCGCCCTGCTGGGTGACAATGCCGGGTGCCGAATATGGCGGCGTGAAAAAGGCTCCA
>NW_009649114.1:2088095-2091330 GCF_000708025.1 Charadrius vociferus
TCTGAATCGGGCAAGTTGACTTTCACGTCCAAAAATTTTTGATCTCTGGCTCTCACCCGGTAGCAGCATGGGTCCCGGCGGCGGGGGAAGGCAAGCAGCCCCACACCGCGGCGGCGGCAGAAGCTGCAGCGTGGTGCTGGCGATGCCATCGGGGATTTCTATCTACCTGCTTCTACATCTCCTCTTCCTTCTCCTGTTAGCCTCTGGCTCAGCCCAGCTCGCGATAACCCCGTTTTGCGCGGGCAAAGAGGATCAAACACCCCCACCGGCCTCGCTGCTGCCCCACGTTCTTTCAATTTTCTTTGCTGTATTTAATTTATAATCCTCTCCTCTTTCCTCCCCAACAGACAATGAACTGCCACGAGCTGCCTTCACCCGGCAGAATTAAAAAATAATAAGTCGGGCTAGCAGATTCTGGCCCGGGCTAGCGGGTGCTCGCAGGGGTCTTCCAGGCGGCTTTAATGATGAGCCACATTATCTTGTTCCTCTCTGATAAGACACCCGGGGGGGGTGGGGGGGCTACCCGGCCTCGGCAGCCACCAGACTGCATCTTTTATAACGGTCACATGCCTCGAGCAGGCCTGGGTGGTAATGGAGCATTAAATTATGGAGAGGCAGAATTTCAAATATTTCAGATCCATCTCCCAATTTGCATTCTTCAGCTGAAGGGCTGCAAGCAGGAGCGGGACACGGAGGCAGGGAAGGCAGCTTCCCTCCAGTACGGTGGTCGCAAAAGCAGCTTTCCCCTTGAAAAACACCGCGTTTGAGCCAAAAGCAGCTGCAGAGCCGTTCGGGGTCCGAGGTGCCGCCGGGGTGCTCGGAGGCAAAGGGGACGAGGCTGTTTCAGCAGTGCCCCCAACGCTGTCCTCCGCTCCAACCATGTGCTCCGGCGCGCTCCCATAAATGCTTTGTTGAGGCAGCCGCAGCCGCTGCATCCCCTACTCGTATTTTTACCTCCCTACTCGTATTTTTACCTCCCCATCCAAGGGGCTGATGTGAACGATGCCCCCCCGCAGCGCCTCCCCAGCCTCCCTCCCCGCCAGCGCCGAGCTGGTGGCACTGGGGCAGACCAAGGGCCCTTGTTCAGGGCTGGAGCGGTTCCAGTTTGGGACATGTGGTCCTGCAGCAGGTGGACACGGAGTGGGAGGGAAGGAGGGAGGGAGGGCTTTGCAGGCGGCAGAAAATTTTCCAAAAGTCGATGCCTCGGACCCTGCCAACTTTCCCCGCGCTCAGAGGAGCCCACGCACTTCTCAGCCGCGCACAAGCAGCACCCCCGGGGGCACGGCCGGACCTGCGGCAGCTCTACCCGAAGGAGAGGATTTCACTCCTGAAGTTACTCCCCAAAAGGCGCAGGATGGGGGAAAAGCACCGGGAGATTTTCCAGCAGAACTGTCACAAGCTGCACTCATTTATTTCCCTTTGGCATGTTCTTCCCTGGGTTAAAACGGGGCGGAAATTAGTGATGCATCGCGCAAAACTTTTGAGTGGCCCAAATCTTCCTCCCCGCGGTGCAATGAAACCAAAACCTCCACAAAGTTTGTGAAAAATAAAGCAGCGGAGCCTGGGCTAGCCCAGCCCTGGCTGGTCAGGGGTGGCCGCGATGCTGCAAGGGACCCCCAGCCGGGGACCGCCTGACCCCGGGGCTGCCCGTCTTTTTGGGCTCTCCCTCCCACCGAGCACAACGCCTCCACCAGCCGGACCGGGCTGCTGTCAGACGCACAAAAAGAGGCAGCTTTGCCCCATCGGTATTTTCCAGCTGAGGGGAGAAAAGGCAAATAGTTCATTACTGGTTCCCAGTTTGTAGCGATGCTCCGTTGAGCAGCGCGGCCGCAGGAGAGAACAAAAGAGGCCGGCCGGCTTTCTCCACGGCATCGCAGGCTGGAGGTAGCGACTGCCCTGCCTGCCGGTGGATTTATTATTTTTTTCCCCCCCTAATAAATGTATTTCTTTAGGAAAATAAGCCGTACGCATTTTATTAGCCTGGCTGGGAACTTCCAGGGTGTAAAAGCAGAGCAGAGCTGTACTGACAGCGCGTCCCTACGGTCGGTCGCAGCCGTCTGTTAAAGGTTGTCGCTTCGGTAATAAAAAGCTTTTCTGATTTCTGCAATTACACGTGCGCGCACAAAGCCGGCCCGACACAAACCCGCGGTAAGTGTTTACAATGGGATAAAGCTGGAGCGAGCAGGAACGCGGCTTCGCGGCGGGCAGACAAAGCGGGGCTCCCCGCGCTCCCCGCCGGCGCGTGCGGGACGGCCAGCAGCCACGGGCTGTGGGCTCACGGGCCGTCCTGCTGCTCTGCTGGCCCCAAG
The DNA here is from genome assembly GCF_000708025.1 of Charadrius vociferus. Taxonomy (NCBI): domain Eukaryota; kingdom Metazoa; phylum Chordata; class Aves; order Charadriiformes; family Charadriidae; genus Charadrius; species Charadrius vociferus. The sequence continues at coordinate 2,090,405 of NW_009649114.1, forward strand.
GGTCCCCCACCCCCTCCAGATCTGCGGCGAGGGACCCCCCCCAAAAGCAAAGCCACCGGCGCTGCTGCGACGCCAACCAGCCAGCACCACACCAAAATCCTTCAAAGCTTGTTCGGTTTTGTCGTACGCCGGAGAACGGTGCGGGATCCCCGAGCAGCCACGGCCGCGCCGAGGGCTGGGGACAGAGGAGGTGACCGGGTTCCCCCGACAGCGTGCGAAGCATCCCGCGCTGTTCCGGGCACACCGTATCCCACAGGGATTCGCTCCCCCACCCAACCCGCTCGCCAGCAAACTTTCCACACCGGCAGCGCCAGCACCCTGCAGCCCCCGAGGATGCTCCGTCCGGGGGACACAGCTCGGCCCCGCGCCCCAGCCCGCCTCCGGCACTCTGTGACCCCGGCAGCAGCGGGCACGCAGCCCCCCACCATCTCCCCCCAAAACAGCCCCAAACGCTCACCTGGGGAGTGCAAAGGACACCGCCACCAGGTCCCAGAGCCGCCCTTCGCCCCGTCCCCCGACCTGCTCAATGGGTGCTCGGCCCCGGCGAGTCCCGGTTCCAGGAAGGCGATGGGCAGCGAGATGGGCAGGAGCCCACCAGCAAGTAACGGATGTAAAAATAAACCCACTGAAAGACTAGATTTACTGTGCTTCTGCGTTCCCCTGCACGGAGAGAAAAACCCTTCCTCCGCATCCCATGAACGAAATTAAAACCCCTCCAGCACATAACAACTTTACGATCTGCTCCATCTTCCCGGCGGCCCCGCGTGCCAGGGCACAGCTCCCCCGGCACCCCCACGGAAAATGGACATTTCGGCAGGGAGACAAAAAGTCCAGCTATTCCCCCCCGGGACATCTCGCACCCTGGCTGGAACAAACTTTGCTCGTCAGAAGGACTTCAATGGCGGGGGGGGCAACGGGGAGGGCGG
>NW_009649114.1:2091398-2093109 GCF_000708025.1 Charadrius vociferus
CGACAGTCCGAAGAGCTTCACGTCGGAGATGAAAAGGGGTTTTTTTTATTTTTTTTTTTTTTTTCCCCCAAATTTGAGATCTCTGCTCCTACCTATTACTCTGCTCCAAGGGGGGATTTGGCCCCCGGCATGAGATGCCGGATCAGATGCCAAAGGCGAGCCCCCAGCCCCGTGGGAGGGCAGCCCCGGCAGCGGCACTGCCCGTCATGAGCGAAACAAATAAATAGCACGAAGGGAGATGCTGGTAAAAATGTGTCACTCGCAAATGATTTAGAAAACTGTCTTTAGCCTGCCCACGTTTGTCAAAGGACAGCAGCTATTTTTAACACAAAGCCTCTGAAATCGTGGGCTTTCAAAAAAAAAAAAAAAGAAAAAAGAAAAAGTACTGTATCAGTGTCAACAGAATGGATTCTGTACAAAATTAAATTGAACTAAAAGGAAATTGCATGAATTACAAACACGAGTTATTGGCTCAATAGGAGAGTAACTGAGTGATATTATCTGGTCTGTGCTATGGAGAAAATCACATTAGCTGAGCTAATGGTCCTTTTTCACTCCTAAAATCTATTACTCCAGATTTGCTTTGGAAGTCAAGTGTTTTCCATGCTGAAGGTACCTCACAAGATGTAACTGAGACTTGAACAATATGCAGCCACAGTCTGTAATTTTTCCTGGGCAGCATCCCTCACTGGCACCGAAACCCCTGCATAAAACACTGGAAATCATTAGGCGGAGGTGGAAAGAAGCACAGCTTTGTATTTATTTGCGCATTTCACACGAAAACCTCTCCTTTACAGCTCCCTGGGCGATGCATCTCTCCCTTTCTCTCTTCCTCCACCAACTTTGTCGGGGTTTAACCGCGGGGGTCCCCAGGGGCGAGCACCCAGCTCCGCTCCATCACCCGCCTTGCTGCTCCCTGAGCCCGGGTTTACCAGTGCCCGGGGGGTGAAACCCCCCAGACCCCCCCCGCGGTGGCACCCACAGCCCCGCTGCCAGCCGGCTGCAGGACCCCGCGTGTGGCACAAGCCTCCGCTGTGCGGCAGCTTTGGCCCCCAGAGACCCAAATCTGCCCAGGACAGGTCGGACGCGCAGGACACGCCATGGCTGCCGGGGAAGACGTAATCTCGGTGACAAGGTTCATCCGCTCTTAGGTCCCAGCAAGCGACAGAGTTTAGTGCTGATCCCGATCCCAAACCTTCTCTCTGGCCGTGTGTTATCGCCACGCTGTCGCTGCGGTTTGTTAGAACGACCCCAGCCCCTCTTGGACAGACAAACACCCGTGTGTGGCACCCACCGCAAGTTTTCCTGCCCGGACCCCGCGTCTGCTCCCCGGCAGTGCTGCGGGGCTGGCTGGAGCGATGCTGGCACAGGGGACAGAAGTGGCTTCTCCTTGCCGGAAAGGCGGTGGGAGTTACGTGATGGGGCAGGAGTGTCCCATCCATCATCCCACAGCGGTGGATGAGGGATGGGGACGAGGGATGGAGACCCCAACCCCTGAGCACCGCAGAGTCACGAACGCCCGCAAACAGCCCCAAGCCCTGCGGGCACACGCGTGTGCCGGGCACGGCAGCCGGGCCCTGTGCCCGTCTGTGCCAGCACAGCACGTCCATCTGTCCGTGCTCGGGGGCTGTGCTGTGACCCCCAGTGCCGTGTCTGGGGTGGGGGGGGGCGCTGCCATCCTATACCCCACAGCCCCCCCTACTCCCCACCC
>NW_009649114.1:2094098-2096099 GCF_000708025.1 Charadrius vociferus
CACGGCTCGGAGGAGTCCCGGGGGCCACCCTGGGACACCCCCCTCCCGCTGCACCCCCCGGGACCCCCGTCCCTGCAGGGACCGGTCCTACCCCCTCCCAGCGAGGGGCTGGAACGGTGTCTGCCTTGCAGAGAGCACAGCCCGCAGCTCCGGGGGGAGCCCCAAAAGTATGGGACACCAAGTGACAGACCCCAAAGCCTCTCCTTCCCACATCACCCCTAATTTATGCTCCATCGCCCAGACCACCACAACCAGCCCAGAAACAGGGAACGGGGGGCCCTGGCAGGGCTTTTGCTGCCCACGGCCGCCGAGGAACTGACCCAGCGCCCCACATCCTGTACTCTGCACCCCGCATCCCACCAACGGCTCCGCCGGGAATGCCATCAACCGCCTTTTCCCAAAGGGAAAAAAAAAAAAAAAAACCCACGCTTTATTCAGAAAAAAACGGTGCTCCAGCTCGAGAGCGAGGGGGCTGGTGTGGACAAACAAATGTTGACAAACAGTCTTTTTTGTGTAATGAAATCTTTAAAATGTTATGTCAACATTGAAGGAGAACTGTTTACGTTTTACCAACAGGGAAAATTCCCATTGACTCGAAGCCGTTTCCTCCCCCACACTGTCATTTTCTTCCATGGGAATTTCTTTTTCCCAAACATTGTTTTCACCCAGTCCCAGGAGCAGAAGACAAGAGCTCAGGCTCCCGGGCCTCCCGGCTCCCCCGGCCGCCACGCACTAAGCAGGAACATGGGGTTTCCGGAGGGGCTCAGGCACTCACACCCCATATCCATCCCGCCACGCGGTCCCCCCCTTGCCCTGCGCCCATCACACAGGAACGAGCGGAGCTGGGCAGAGCCAGGCAAGAAGTTATCTGAGAGAGTTTTCCATCTGGGGTCTTTACCCAGAAGACTGAACAGGAGCCACGGCAGTATTTGGAAGCCAAAGGCAGAGAGTGGGCTGCACCCACAGACCCCAAAACGTAAAGGAGCTCAGTGATACACGTTCCCATTTCACAGATGGAGAAACTGAGGCCCTGAGAGGACACGGAATTCCCCGGAGCTGCGCAGCAAGTACCGAACGTGCAGCAGGGCAGGATGCAAAGGCAGCTCCTCCTGCACCATCCAGGCTCCCCCCAGCCCCTCTGAATCCCCTCTCCAGCTGGGAGGGGACCGGCTGCCCCCAGTGCCATCCCATGCACGGGCAGTGCAGGCAGCCTCATGCGCCACTGGCCCCGTCTGCTGGCGCTGCCGGCTGCAAACGCTCTCACCCCCTGGCTTGGGAGAAGACCCCGAGAGGTCACGTGAGGGAGACCATTATCGGCGGCCAAGCGAGCGCCGAGCGTGCAGGCGAGCCATGGCGACCTCCGCGTGCTCCTGGGCCTGCGTCTGCCCCAGCGAGGCCCCCCGAGCCACCCCGGGGGCAGGGGGGGGCGGGAGGCGCAGCCCCCAAACTGGACAGGGAAACAATTAACAAAGGGGCCGAGGACCTGCACAACTGAGCCAAAAAAGAGGGAGCGGGAGCTTTGTTCGGGTTGTCATAGCAACAGCCAGGCCAGAGCAGCAGTCACGGACTTTCACTTTCCTTTCCTTCCTCCCAGTCCCCAGTGGCCGTGGTGGCCATGGTAGCCTTTCCTGCCCAGTGCCTGGCAGGACCCTCCGGGTGCTAGCCACACTGCGGTCCCCCGGCTCCAGTATCACCTCCCGGATGGGTGCCAGGAGGTGGTGGCCCAACTGCCCAACCCCAAGTGTCACCACTCACGCATCCACGGGTCCTGTCCCCATCCTGGCTCTGCTCCTCCCCATGTCCTCCTTTGAGCCACACTACCTCCACCTGCATCTCCTTCACTCCACCTCGCTGCAAAGCATCCCCAGGACCCACAGGGCATCCCCAGGATGTGCGGGGGCATCCCCAGGACCTGCTGAGCATCCCCAGGACCCACAGGGCATCCCCAGGATGTGCGGGGGCATCCCCAGGACCTGCTGAGCATCCCCAGGACCGACAGCG
>NW_009649114.1:2096238-2098763 GCF_000708025.1 Charadrius vociferus
GCTGAACATCCCCAGGACCGTGGGTATGAGGTGTCAGGGTGGACGTGATGGTACAAAGACAGTCCCCATCCTCTCAGAGGGGGTCACATGGGGCCTGTTCAGCTCCCGCTCCATCCCTCCCTACCTGCCCGAGCCCAGGCGAGCAACCAGGGCTGCTCTCACCCTGCAATCCCTCCCCCGGCTTTCTGCTTCCCTCAGCACAAGGAAGCCGGGACAATGGGTGGAGGGACCGGGAACGCTGGTGGGGGCAAAGATCCCAGTGCCACCAGCGCGAGGGGCACGGAGGGGAAAGGCACGGCCAGCGCTCGCCTTCCTTTTCCCAAGCCCCCCACCCTGCTGCGGAGCCTGCGGTGCCGCTGGCCACAGGAGCCGTGCCTCCTGCTTTGTGCTGGCGGCGAGTCCCGGCCTCCCGATCGCAGGATACTGGTGACTGAGTCATGGAAATGGTTCAGACAATGGCTTTGCCCCTTTTTAACTGGCCGGAGGGGGCAAAGCAGGGAGAACAAATCCGACCTTGCTTCCTGCGCGGAAGCAGACCCATTGTTTGGAAATGGGCATGTGCTTTGCTCCTCACCAGCCTGGGAAAGCTGCAAAGCGATTGCTAAGGGGGAGCAAGCTGCGTGGGTCCTGCCAGCCGGCCCCATGGCTCCCCGTAAGGTGAAAATTTAGGGAAGATGCGGATGAAGGCGCTGCCGTCGCCCACCAGGTCAGGTGGCTGCCACGCGCTCCCCCCCGGGGGCCGTTCGGCCAGCGAGTTGCTCAGGCTGGCGTGGTGGCAATGCCCAAGCTGGCATGGTGGCAGTGCCTGGGCTGGCGTGGTGGCATTGCTCAGGCTGGTGTGGTGGCAGCACCCCGGCGAGCCATGTGCCAGCTCAGCTCCTCGCCGTATCGGAGAGGTCGGGTTCATCGGGTCCCTCTCCCACCTCCCGTCTGCGCCCTCCTTTGCAGCACACGGTGGGGGGGAGGGTACCGCCAGGCGTCTCGCAAACACCACTGACCTCACCAAAAAAAAAAAACGGAGCACGGTGTTAACCTTGCACTGGTCCTGGGGATGTGGAGCACCCCAAGAAGCAGCCCCAAGGCTTCATGGTGAGCAGCAGCACAAGCAGGACCAGGGGAAGGTGAGGAGCTGCGGAGCAGCTCGGGAGCCTTGGCCATCTGTGGACTGGGGAGACGATGGGGTCCAAACTTTCCCAGCTCCCCCCCTCCAGACCTGCCTTGAGTATCCCACAAGAACCCACACGTGTGGGATGAGGGTGTCCCCGCAATGTCCCCACCTGCAAACCGAGTCCCTGCACTGCCGTGGGACAGCGGGTGACCATGCTGCTCTTCTCAGAAAGGAAGAGCTGTGCCGGACTGGCGGAGTGAGCAGAGCGACCCAAAAGGGTCCTTGGCAACCCAGCAGACCCAGTGACAAGCCCCTGGCCAAGATGCAGCCCGGCGAGGCCAGCACGGTGTCCCCAGCCATGCCACGCGGTGAGAACCGGCTCACGGGAAGCCGTACCAGGCGCAGGCACTGTGGTCTCGCACGGGCAGACAGACAGACATCTGCAGCCCATTAAACCCGAGCTGATACGACAACGCTAACAGAGAAGCTCAAACACTCTGGAACCGCGGCGGCTCTGGGGCTGTCCTCAGTTCACCCCGTTGTATTCGGCTCTCGTGGTCCGTCGGGCTGAGGGACGCGGCACACCAAGGGCCAGCAGCAGGGCTCCACCGGCGACCTGTCTCGCCCAGCGCTCTGCACCCCCAGGCGATGGGCAGCTTCTCCTGATGGGTCTCGTACCCACTTTGTGCCCCCCAAGTGCTGCCTTTCCCTGCGTCTGCCTCCCCGGCAGAGCTCCTACGGTCCCCGCCTGCCCGCCCCCCCTGGTTTTGGGGCTCAGGGTGGGAACACGGCCGGACCACGTGCACTGGGGGGACGATCGTTATGAAAGCAGCACATCCCCAACCCTCCCCGAGCCGGCAGCTTCTCCCCCCTGCTCCTCACCCGGCGCCTGCCCTCGTGGGCTCCTAGCAGGGTGGTGGGTGAGCTCCAGGAATTAACCTACCAATTATTTCCAACCCGACACACCACAATTTATCCTGGCCACTTCAGAGGCGTTTCCAGCGGCTGGGAGCTCCGTGCTGCCTTCCTCCCCGGCGCTGGCAGTGCCCGGCTACTGCAGGGAGTCGGGGTTGTGCGAGCGAGTCCGCCCGCAGCGTAACAGGCTCTAATCGTGGGCATAATAAAACCAAGATGTTCCAGGATTGCTCTACGGGGAGCGCACTCGGAGCAGCTCAGTTCTTAGCCAAGGCTCAGAGAGAGCTCGTCCGAAAAGCAAAGGAAAATTGAGCAAATAACGATTCTGTAGGAAAGCAGAGCTGGGGTGGCACGGGCCGGAATCGCAGGTGAACTCCGGCTGCTGCATGAGCAGAAATACCTGGGCAGAACGGTCAGAAACGACTGAAACGCTCCCTGCGGCAGGCACAGCACGCGATGCTGCGGCTGCAAGTGTTTGGAGACGGTGCTAAAATCCTACATC
>NW_009649114.1:2098963-2099426 GCF_000708025.1 Charadrius vociferus
CGCCCCCTGCGGCTGCCGGCACCCCGGCTCCGGCGGGCCTCCCGTCCACCGTCACCATCCTCAGCCCGTGCCGGCTGCCTGACCCTGGGGGTACCCGCTGCATCCCCCCGCAAGGCGGCACGCGTAACACAGCCGGACCCGTGCGTGCCAACAACCCTGCCAGGGACTTTCAGCTCCAAACAGGGGTTCAACGGGGAGAGGAAACAAAGTGGCACGGCGTCTCTGTAACTCTCTATTCCCAACCTGAATGCCGCTGTTGTTTTTAATCCAGACGATGCGAATCGTCCTCCCCGCAGCACAGCCCCACACAGAGCGCCGACCGATAGCTCCTCTCCGAAGGGAAAGCCACGGGGTGGGGAGGACGCAGCCAGCCCGGCGGCATCCCCGGAGCATCCCCGAGCTTGTCCCCACGCCGCGGGGCTGGGGCGGCAGACGGGGCAGGGGGGCGCGGCGGGGGGGAAGG
>NW_009649114.1:2099673-2110362 GCF_000708025.1 Charadrius vociferus
ATTCTATGATTCAAAGGCGAACCTGGGCTCCGGGGGCCTCGGCTCCCAGGCTCCGGCGGCCTCCGCCAGCCCGGCTCCAGCGGGGACCCGCAGCACCGCCCGTGCCACCCACCTCCCGCCGGGCCGGGACCCTCCAGCTCAGCCCCGACAGAGGGGCTTTTCTTGTCCCCTGCCTTTGTTTTCTATTTAGTGCTTTTGTTCTCCCCTCTTTGGTCCTTTGTTCCAGCTTGTCCTTTGTTCCAACGCCTTTGGTTTCTCGTCCCTTTGATGCTTTGTCACTCCCTTCATCTTGGTGCTTTTCTTTCCCCGGGTTTTTTAAGCTGGCGGTTGTTTTCTCTCCCCGCTCTGTGCTTGGCATTTTTTATCCTTTCTCCTGCCTGGTCCACTCCTCGGGTCACATGGGCCCGGCCCGGATTGTCTTCAAATCCCCATTTGTCTTGTTTTGGTGCTTGGACTTCCCTGCCTTTATGTCCTTTCTTAAGAGACTCTTAGCGATTTCTTCTCCTTACTGAGGAAAGCAGGGGAGGGGGGTCGGGGTTTAATTAATTAGCGAGCGTAATCTTTAGATGCGTGGCACTGCAGGACGTGTGGAGCATCATTATTATTGTCATTAGGATGTTAAGGGTTAGCGAGGGTTTAAATACCAGCTAATTGCAGCAAAGAGCTCCAACTTCGCAAAATTATATCAGAAAGAGCCAGACTTGTTTTCGCCCACCAGGCTCGGGAGAGGAGAGAAATTCCTAAGGCAGACAGGCAGGCGATGAGCAGAGGCAACAAGTCCCGGCTGCAGCCCCGAGGGCTGGGTGATGGTCGGAAAGGGCTGCCCAGAGCAAGAAGGAGAGAGCTGCTGCGCCCTGCGCTCGCCTCTCCCAAGAAGACCAAAGAGCATCATCATCCCCCCTCCAGAGATTTTAAATGCAGAGATGGGTGACTCGCTGGCGTGGCAGAGCCCCGGGGAAAGCATGGGGCTGCCGCCCCAGTGGAGAGGGTTACAGTCCCCGGGATCGGCAATTTTTGCTGCTGCCCATCGCACGGCGGGGCCAGTGCGCCCAGTGGAAACGGGGACTTGCAAAGGGTTTGGCCTTGCCGAGCTCCTGCCGCAGGCAGGGCAGGACGCACACCACGGGGCTGCTTCTCCGGCAAGAGGGTACAGAGGGTACCCACAGAGGGTACCCACAGAGGGCACAAGGGCTTTAACCTGGGGAGAAGGACTGTTCCCGCGCTCGCTTTGCACCTCGAGACACAGCTCGGAGCACGTGTACAAACACAACCGCAAATTCAGATACCGGGCGGTCGGGATTAGGGAACTGTTCTTCCCGAGAACAAGTTCGATGTAAGACGCTGTTACTTTGCTTTAAATTAGTGCCCCCAAATATTCCCCCTGAGTGCCGTGTCCTCTTCATCTGGTCGTCGTATGATGATTCACCGGCCGAGCAGGATGCGACCCTGCTCACCGCGGCACCACTGAGATGTTGCATCGCTCTCGCTCACCACGGTCAAACGAAACCCGGGATCCATTTCGATGAGCACCAAACCCCCCCCGCAACACAGTCCATCCCCACCGCGCAGGTTTAGAGCAGCTGTAGCTGCACAACAGCTGTTGAACAGAGGAAGCAGCCAAACTTAGCAACAGGATGTACCCTCAGATAACGTGATCGATATCAGAAAATGCAGCTTTTCAAGTGAGAGCTAAACCCATCTGCTAAAACTGGGTGTCTCAGGAGATCGGCACCGATACAGGGTACAGGGCGTCTTTGCCTCTGTCTTCGCAACACCCTGATTTCTCCTCTCCCAAGTCACTTACGGTAACTGGGTGACACCCTCATGGTTTGTGGCAGCGTAGGAGGGATGGATTTCCGAGTGCGGGACCAGAGGGGAAAAGGGCAGGAGCATGCCGGGAGCTCCCGGAAGGGACCAGTGCCTTGTGGGAGCATCGCTCCCTGCCCGAAGGGATGGGTCCAGCGGGATCAGAAAGCACCTGGGCGCTGCAGACGGGGTGCTTTGATAACATGCCCTGCAATAACAACCCCGCGCTGTTGGTAAACGCGCTGGTGTATAACCGCGTTAGCGTGACCCTGAGCTCACCACGCAGCCCGTTACCAGGCAGGAACAGACACTGGGAGACAACTGGGAAGGCCCCAAAGGAGGGTTTTCCAGCCAAGAGCTGGAGGAAACCTACATCAGCTCCACCGAAGCCCATGAACCGTCGCAGGCACAGCAAGCGCGCTGGGAAAGCCTGTCTGATCTTGGCACATCCCAAGAGGCCGGTGCCGATTGACGCCAGCCGAGGATGCGGGATGCTGGGGACGGCGATGGACCGGCAACCTGCACAAGCAGGAAGCAAGACAAAGAGGGTGCAGAGCAGAGCCCTGTCCTGCCCCAGCCCCGTGAGCCACGGCAGCACCCACACAGCTCCTGCCAGCCCCAGTACTACAAGAGAAAAGGGGAACCGCCCGCACACCCTTTCCTGCGGCTCCAGGTTGTGCAAAAAATTGAGCTTGGTGGTCGGCAAGAAGAGGCTGGATCCATCGGGGACATCCTCACCCAGGACGGACGGACTCTGCTCCGGCAGACTGCAGTGTCTGAGCGTGGCAGAGCCGCGACCTGCAGATTAACCCTTCCGAACCGTGCCGTCGCCTCTACTCATGGGGTCTGGGTGATTCACCCGCGGCCGTGGAGCAGGGGACACGCGCGGAGGGACGCCAGGGAGCCGTGCCAGGCGGGCAGCTCTGCCAGCACCCGGGGGGGGTTCTCAGCCCAGCGGGCACCTCCGGCCCTGCCCGCACACTTCAGAGGTTAAAAACTTAAGCGCTCGAAACAAAAGCAGCTGGGAAAAGCCATCTTTCTGGTCTGCCCGGTTCTGGTTTCAGGCCTGCGAGTGCAGCTGGCCAAATGCAAAGCTCAGGGCTGATAAACCCTGGACATGAGTCATAAAACACACCGCCCCGCAGCCCTCCGCTCCTGCTCACGCCGCGGTGCCCGGCGGTGCTGGGGTCCCCTCCTGGCCCTCGCAGGAGGCGGCATCGACCGATGCTCACCCACCAGCGAAGCTGCACCATCGCCGGCATCAGCGCGTCGGCTCTGCCGGCTCTGCCCATCCACCCCCTCGCTCTGCCCCGCTCTCCGAAGGGCTGAACCTGTTTTTATTACCGAGCTGGCACCGGGAAGGCAAAAAAAAAAAAAAAAAAAAAACCAAACCCCCCTCATCTCTCTATCTGCAGCCATGCAAGGAATATTGTTCAGCGCAGCACAAAAGCATCCCTGAAAATAGAAGCGCCAGGGCCAGGCCTGCCAGTGGCTGTGTGAGATAACGTCTACTTGCAAACAGTGTGCCTTTGTGCCGCTGTCACTGTCCCCATTGTTCAGGAGCCTATTGCCTCGGGGATATTGTTCCCTTCTTTTGTCTCAGCCCGGCTCCTTTTTGTTTGACTTTACTTACCATTTCATTCCTCTCCTTTGTGCTGGGGTTCTTTCTTTTGTCTCTCTCTCTCTCCCTTTTCTCTGTGTGATTTGTATTTAGCAATTGTTCCCGGCCCGTTGGAAACACAATGTACTCCGGGCTCTTTTCTCTCCTCTATTCATTACCTATTCAGGTGGGTTTGTCTGCCCATAGGTAACCGGGAGGAGCAGGGGGGCTCCGGGAGCTCCCAGGGGGCACAGGAGGAGACTGGCGGTGGCCTTTGGGGACACCAGGGTGCCCGTGTCCCCAAACCTGGCACCGGGTCCCCCTCTCCCTCCGTGACAAACGAGAACCAGAAAAAGAACAAACTGGCCCCCAACTCGCTGCTGCCCCGCTCTCAGCAGAGGAGCGGAGGATGCCGACGCGATGGGGCCCGTTTGGCACAGACACGGGCACAGCCGGGGATGCAGAGGCACCCAGAGGTCCCCAGGTCCAGCACACTACCTGCTCTGACTCCCCGAGCCAGGATGGGGATCTGAGCTCTTATCCACACCGCATCCAGGCTCGGCCAAGCAGTCCTGGCCCTGGCATCGGTGGTCTCTGGTTAACACAACCTTGGCTCTCCCCCATCCCTGCTTCTTGGGAGCCAGTGAAGGGACAAGCGGGATTCAATGGTAGAAAACACCAAGGCTGCCTTGCAGCAGCATTCCCACTGCTCTGTGCCCCCCCCCCAGTGTCTCCCCCATGCTGGACGGTGACTGGGTGCCCTCCAAGAGGGACGCTTGGGGCTGCAGGGTGGGCACCCACCCCCTGCGCTGCCAGCCAGCACTGCCCAGAGCTGCTGCAGCCCATCTGGCCAAGCAAGGAGGGGCTTCACCCCTCTGCTCCCATACAGCTCCCGGCAGCTTCTGGGGACCACAGGGATGCAAAGAGCAGCTGAGGGTCCTTGGGGATGGCTGGATGCAGTCAGGAGACAGAGGCAAGAGAGCACAGACACCTGGAAAGTAGCTCAAAGGCTTCCGAGGTGCCCCAGGATGGTGGGGAGCCCTCGCACCCCATCCCCTCCTGCCTCCTCCCCAGACCCACGCTGCTCCTGTGGAACGTTTGGGGGTGTCTGCAGCGACCAGGGTGGGCACAGCCACCGGGGTTGTTTCTAACCCCAGGAGGAGGAGGAGACACCAGGAAACCTTCAGGGAGTGCTGTGCCGGCGAGAGCTGACAAGTGGCCATCCCCAGAGACAACAAAGCCCCGCTGTTCTCCGGGGCACGGACCGCGTGACCTAACGGGACTTTTCCATCCCTCCCGCTGATGAAACCCCGAGGATCAAAGCCTGCTGGAAGCCACCTCCTTCTCCTCTCAGGCACAACCCGCGTGGACGGGGAGGTCACGGGGACCCCCGAGACTCACCCCGCGAGCGAGGGACGGGAGCCGTGCGAGCGGGATGGGGGGACAGCGAGCAGTGGGTCCTCGGGGACGGTGTGAGCCCCCGAACGCAGACGGCCCCGGGGCCGCAGGACTGGGCTGCGGGGGGGGCGTGCCTGGGAATAAAGGGAGCAGACTGTGGTCTATTGTTTCATTGTTATGGCTTCAAAGGACAATGGGGCATTGTTGTCTCTGGGGATCCCATTGTTTGCTTTCGCTGCAGATCCCAGCCGTGCAGTGGATGGAGGTTTCCCGAGGGCCAGGCAGGCTCTGTGTGTGTGTCTCTAAATAACGAGGCAGGCATGTTTCCTTCCCCACCCCCTCCCCACCACCCTTCCTAAAATGGCACGGCACACTGCAGCCCGTCTGTGCCCGCGCAGGACAGGGCACGGCCCGCCACAGCACGGGCAGAGGCACCAGGACCACCCATCGGCGTGGGGACCACGCAGAGAAACCCCCACTGAGACGGGGGCGAGAGCAGGGAGGGTTCACCCCGGAGGGGCTGAGGTCGGTCGCCCTCTCCATCCCCGCAGACTCCGGCAAACCTGTGCCAGGGCAAAGGGAGAAAACGCACCCAGCGTTTACGGTGGGAGGCGAAGCCCCGTCTGCTGCCGGGAGACATCCACCTCTGTAGCAGAGCAGGATGGAGCTGCCACACTGCTGCTGCTGCTGGCCGGCAGCCCGGGGAGGTGCCCAGGCTCCAGCCGCACTGGACGGGGCTGCGGCCCCACTGCCTTCCCAGTGGCATTTTCTGGTGTCCCCTCTCCGTACCCGCAGGAGATGCGGCCGCCTCGCAACATCCCTATGTTTTTTGCTACCTCCTCTCATCACACAGCATCCCCTAAAGACCGGCATCCCCCAGGTGCACAGTCCAAGGGGTGTTCGGTGTTGTCTGCTGCAAAGCCCGACTTCTCCATCAGTACCAGGGAAAAGGTACGCGGTACCATCAAAGGGACTCAGGAAAGGATGACGCAGCCCCGGGTCCTCCCTTCACTGTTTGTGCAGCACCCAAAGCCCGGGACTTACTTGTATAGCTCCTTCCTATGTAAAAATAAATCTGGGTGCTCTGCAAAAGCTGGGAGAGGGAAAAGGAGAGGGGAGCTGTCTCCAGCCCCGAGCTGAGCCCCCCGGAGCCTGCTGCTGCCCCGGCACATCAGGCGGTGCCGGAGGTGGGCTGGGAGACTGATGGAGCAGGAAAGAGATAAGCTCTCCCCAGAGACACCCTTTCAGCATGAGGTTGCTCACAACAGCCGGGGAGGGGGTAACTCATCCAGGGAGCCCAGGCCGAGCCCCAGGAGGGGTCCGGGGTTGGGCAAAGCAGCGCTGGCAAGCTCAGCCCGGGGACGGGGACGCCCACCCGACAGTAACTCAGCCTGGGACAGCTTGGCCACCCTGACCTGCCACCACGCAGGGAGCTGGGCTCAGACCCAGCGGAGCCCCCCTCCCCCAGGGTCCGACCACCCTCCCGGATAACCCACAGAGAGGTCCCCGATGAGCTTTCACGGGCCAGCCCCCCACCGCTCCCCCCGCTCCCTGGACCGCAGCCCTATGGCCGGAGGGCTGAGAGGCTGCACAAGGTCTGTGCTCAGATCAGCTGCCGCCGAGCATCTTTCCCCACTGCCCAAATGCACCTTGGTGCCGCCTGGCCACCAGCCGACCCCCTGGTCTTGTCACCCTCGGAGGGGGAAAAGCCCAGCCCGGGCTAGCAGTAGCCCCAGACCAATCTCAGTTTCGCAAGAACAAATAACAGGGTTCAGTTTTTTCAAAGAGAGGGAAACAACTGCAGCTAATAAAGGTATAAATTCAACCTGGGTTGGTTTGTTTGTTTATGTTTTAATCCTGGGAATTCCCACCGCTTCTAATCGGGAGATGAGGGTGGACCTTGCCTCTCAAAACGCCTCTAAGATTAATTTCTGAAAAAAGCACCGAGGGATTTGTTTGGGGATCAATATTTGGGGAAAACAGGTAAGGTGTGATAAGAGACATTGGATCTTGGCACTGGTGCACTGCCTGCCTCTACCAAATCTCTCTGCTCCCCTGGGCCTCGCGTCTCCACCATGGAGCGAGGGGATGGTTCCTCCCTCAAGGAGCCTGGCTGCAGCCTGCAGAGGTCGAGCACGCCGAGTACCAAAGGTACCCATCCCCTGGGGACGGCACCCCACCGCTCTGGGAGCTCTGACGCTGCTTTGGCTGCTTCTGCCATCACCCCCGGGTCTCCTGGGGACTCGCTCTCATCTTCTCAAGCCACCAGCCTGGGGAGGTGGCAGTGCCCAGCTCCCCATCGGGGCCGGAGCGACCACGGATCAGCCCGTGTTCGTAATGTGCCAACCCGACCCCAGGTGCTGGCAGCGAGCCTGTCCTGCTCCGGGGGCACTTTCATGTTCCGGGCGAGTGTTATTTACACAAATGTGCACGCACACACATACAGACACAGATGCTCTCTCCCCCTTGAATAGTGCAATTTCCTCTCAGATAAAGAGCTCCTACCGCAGCCCCCCTCTCCCTCTCCCCCGAAACTTGTGCATGTCTCGTGCACCCATTGCGGAGCCCACCTTGGGCTCTGATATTATCTCACTTCCTCGATATGAATATTAGCTCTGTTGTTGATTTACGATAAAGGGATGGGCTCCAAAACACTGTGTTTGGAGAGGAGGCAGTGGTGCAATACGGTCTGCCGTGCCCCAGCTGAGAACAAAGCCTTTTCAAGAGCGGATGCTGGTACCTGCCGTGCTGCTAACTCGACAGCCCATCTCCACCAAAGCGCGGCTCCCGTTGGCGCTGCCCTCCTGTCCCCCCCGACACCTGCACGTGGGAAGGCGGAGGGGGCCCCGAGAGCAGTGCTGCGCAGGGTGACAAGCGCTCGAGGGGCAGAGAGCAGCTCTGCAGGTGCCACAAACCACGGTCAGGCATGCTGGATGTCCCTGTGCAGCGGGGGACCCTGGTGTCCGGCTCAAGCGCTCGGGGTACGGCGGCTGGTCAAAATTCCCCTCTATTTTGTAGCATCCCAATGACCAAAATGCAACTGAGGTCCAACAATCCTTTAAGATCCCTCACCAGCTGGACCTGGCCTACTTCTAGCTCAGTTTACAAGGTGAAAAACGACCACTTGAATAGTCTCCCTTAACTCTTAACCCGCCCAACAGGGAGCACAGGGAAGGAGAAAAGTGTCCCCGGAAAACTCAGATTTATTTACGAACCAGATTGCCTGGCAGCAGGAGAGCCGCAGAGACAGCAGGTCGGTGCGCAGCGCTGTTCCACTCAGCTGAGGACATCACACCACTCCATCAACCATCACCCCCCAGGGGACTATTAGATATTGCTCCTGTTTCGCAGACAAGAGACTGAAGAATAGCAGATAAGGGGAAAAATTCTGAAAAGCAGGAGCCAGAATCAGGGCCGGACCGCCAGGAAAGCTCAGTCTGCTTTTCAAGCTCTGGCCTTTGCAACACGGCGAGCCCTTCTGCAAAATTTGATCCCACGTGGCTTTTCTGGTGAGATGGGCAAAACCTGGAATAGGACCCGAGCTTCTTAAATACTCACGTGTGAGTACAATAAACTGCCCAAACCCGAAGTTATCTCATAGCTGTGTTTTACCCACATCTATACCCCAAATCCTGCAGTTAGATGACAGCCTGCCCCATGGAGCAGAGCTGTAAATAACGATCTCTGTATCGCAGACAAACTCATATTGTAGAGAGAGCAGCCCAGTAAACACTACCCACCGTGACGCCGTGCTGGGTAGGAGCACGGCGCAAAGACAAGTGCAGGAAAACTGGGCTTAAATATTGCAGCTCCGGGCAGGGGAAGGGAAAAAGACTTGCGGGAACAGGGTCGTCTTTTGGGTGACAGAGTTTGCTACACCACCTTGAACTGAACTCCGTCCAGTCTTATTGCGCAGGGGGAATCGGGGAACAACACCCTCCCCAAAGCCCAGGTCGCCGCTGGCAAGAAAAGCGGCAATATCGACCGAACTTGAGCGCAGCGAGTCCGGCTCCTTGCACGAAGGGGCCTGCTGGTATGCGAGGCAGCGGCGCGGGGGGGCGGGCGTTGCTGCTGCTAATGTGGCAGAGTTTCCCTGCTGAGGGCAGGCAAAATGCCCATGACTCATTTTTCCAAGAGATGTTACAAACAATAGTAATGATGCCCCTGGTGGGTATGAATGTGAAAAGGCACGACGGGGGGGCAGCCATGCTGGGCACCTTGTGTGTGGGCTGCCAACGGAGGGTACTGCCACGAACAAAACCTGCTGGAGCCAGTTTTTTGGCATTGTGTGCGACGAGAGCCCTTCTGCAAAGGCTTTGGGGGAAGAAGGGCAAAATGGCTGCCCAGCAAACTCCTCTCCCCGTGGCATCCTATCTGTTGGTGATGGGTACCAACCCCGTCTTCAGCCAAAGAGAGGATCGGTTTTATCGCCCCTGGAGAAAAAACAGTAAAAAGAATCCCAAACGGTTCCTTCCCAACATGGGACTGGAACAAGAACAGGCAGGGAACTTAGGAAAGCATTACAGTGCTTTAAGGCTGCTCTCCCCCAGCTCCTGCCTCTACTCTCCACACAAGTTTTCCATATTCAGATGCTGCCCTAAGGGGACAGCTTCTAAGCCGTTTGAGTCCTTGACCTTCCACTGTTGTCTGTTTGATACTATTATTTTTAGGCACACAATCCTTAAAACATACCAGCACTTGAAATAAGTTCCCAGATAATACGCACTAAAGCACGAGGTGGTGGCGAGGCTTCGGGAGAAGGGAGCTCCGTGGGATCGAGGGCGGCGGCAGAGCGCGATGGAGGGAAAGGTGATTTTCCCCTTGTACGGCGCACACAGCTACACATCCCATCTCCTCTTTACTTATTTTAGACACGCAGAAGGTTACAGGCCTGCAAAGACAGTAAAGGCTGAAGGAAGCCCAACACAGGCTACGCAAGGTGTCTGCTCCCATTTGCAGTGCTCCTGCCAACACAGACCCATGTCCTGCCCGAGGATGGAGCCCACCGCATCCCCCACAGCCTGAGCAAAAGTGCAACAACGCCTTTCAAGAGCCAGGAAGGGCACCAACCTGCAAGCAGCGGGCTGGCTCGGAAGTTTAGGTTTAAGCATAAATAAAATTGTCCTAGAAATCACTGCATCCTACCAAAAGAACCACGGAGAAACTGTTCCCCTCTGGAAAGGCAGGACCACTCTGCCTCCCTCCTCGGGGGGGGCTCTTTCACAAGCATGAAGAGTCTCATCCCGCAAAAGGACTGGGCTGGGCCAGGACAAGCAATTCCCAAGTGCAAAAGGGAAGAAATGCAGCCTTTTTCCCAGAACCACAAAACCACAGGCAGAGAAAAGCGACAAATATTTACTCAAAGCACCTTCCAGTGCTGTTAAAGGTGCTAACACTTTGAAGAAAGAAAAAAAAAATAAAAATAATCAAACACTGCAGAGCCCCACCTGGATCTGAGTGGGTTCTCATCTGCCTGCCACAATCAGTGCGATGGTCTCCAACTGAAACGCCGCAGGGTAGAGCGCTCTGTCTTACATAACCTGTGCCATCACTAGTGCAGAAGCAGGTATCAATCACTCGCTTTTTAAGAAAAAACAAGGTCTATTTCTACAAAACAGACATTCAGGTACGGTGAGATGGTATCTAAAACTACCGTCAGCTCGATTTTTGGTTGTGACAGATATCCGACTGCTGGCAGCGGTAAGCAAACTTTCTCTGCCAAACCCCACCATCGGCACTTCGTTTCCTAGAGATGTGTGAACGCTGCAGCGTGGTATTTGCGCCACAACATGACATCCCACTGCAATAATCCAGCCCGCTGGGGCACTCCTCACAGTGCTACCTCAAGGCATCTTCTTCAAAAGGAGCCTTTACACGCCCCCCCC
>NW_009649114.1:2110412-2115173 GCF_000708025.1 Charadrius vociferus
TCCCCTCCCGCCCCCACACTGGAGGAAAAGGAATTTGCACGTTATGGAAAAGTACAATTTGCAAAAGCGAACACAACAGGCTGCAAGGCAGCAGAAAGCCAAGCGACGGGGAGTTTTCTAAACACAGAGCCCAATTGTAAGCGTTCACTCTACCTTGCTCCTCCTCACTCGCTCAGCCAAAACCAGAACCTTCTACTCCTCATCCCCTGCAGGAGCAGGACACCCCAGGGTGCGCGGATGAACTGGGGAAGGTACTGGTACCCAGGAGATCCAGGCACCCTGTCCGGCTACCGCACCGTCTGAGAGCAGCCCCGCACCAGGCAGCCCAGTTTGCTTTCTTCCAGGTTGTTTGGGAGCCAATAAAGCTGCTCGAATGCTGGGGAACTCTATGTTCCTGCGGAGGCTTATGACACTTCGCTGGAGGGGCAGGGGGAGCTGGCCGAGCCCGCAGCACCCCCTTCTGTCTACCGCACTCTTTTGCAGCCAGTTTGAGTCCCATCCTGGCCCTGCCACGGTTCAGGCGGCTCATGAGATGTTACCTTCTTGCTGCCCTGCAGCTTGGAAACGGCTCAGGAAGCTGGAAGGATTCGGGGTTAAAAAAAAAAAAAAAAAATAAAAAAAATCAGCAAGCATTTAGATGAGTCAGCCCTGTGGTTTTGATGAGGACAGACAAGTGCTTCTTGGGAACCCAGTTCGGCAAAGCCAGAATTGTTTTTGTGCCCCGTCTATGTGCTGGTAATGCCTAGAAGCTCTGTTCTTGGACCACAAGGCTCCATTGCCAGGCGCTCCTCAAACAATGGGGCTGTGTTTCCTCCTGGACATCCACACACGCCTGGACTCTCCTGCAGGCTTTCTGCAGTTTTCACGGCTTCCTGCTGGGGAGCTTCTCCTTTTCTTCTGCAACTCCCCCACGCACATAATTGCTGCCTATTTTGGTACCTTATCATGAGATGCTTCAGAGCTGATTAGCCTGGACTTCCTTCCTCCCATCATCAACCTACTCCAATATTGACGTTCATTGGCGCTAATTTGATAATATCAAAGAGCAGAGGAGCTTTAGGAGGCATTACGGTGTCTTGAAGTGCACAATTAGGATTTGGCGGCAGCACTGCTGATAAGAACAAGCTCTTTCTCCTAATGTCCAGCTCTTCCCCAAAAGCAGCCACTTGCCAGCCACGTGCAAAGCGGAAGAAGGACAGACCCTTGTAGGCTCCCGGCCAGTTTTACTTCAGTGGCCCTGGATAAACTGTGATGCAACACATCCCATTAAATAACTTTTGACTAAAAACACAGTAACTATTAATAAAAAGTTACACACACTTGGAAAGAGAAGTGATTACTTCAAAGTAACTTCAAAACTACTTTGAAGAGAGTTTGCATTTTTATAGAGGCTTAAGGGCATCATCTGCCTGTAACCGTGAAGACAGGCAGGCAGGTAAATTTTACAGCACTGCATCATAAATACCTCATCCTGCAACACCTGAACTATTGTCCGAGACAATTCCTGAAATTCCCTGAAAGTCTCACTTGGTATGCCAAGGATAAAATGGAAAGCAGATGCAGGTGACTGCTTAAAATATTACTTTATTCCGTATGTGCTAACTTCTGGCGACAATTTACATTACTAGATGACACTGGTAGGTTATTTCTGTTGACTCTATGCCAAAAGGACTTTGCAGCTTGTGATCACAAATACAAAACTACTGACTCCATTAGCAGGCTGTACAGCTGGAGCTGGTTTACCCGCTGTAGTATGTCATGCTGCTTCTCAAAAGCTTTTTACCATGAATATCTGCTACAATACTCCTCACATATGACTTCTTGCAAAGGGAGAAGCATGCTGGATGATCTCTGCCAGAAGACTCACATATTTCTATCCTTTAAAGCAAGAAATCTTCTGTCTTGAATTTATTAATTTTCATGCTTAAGAAGATACGCAAATTTAAGTTCTGAAATACTGAAAGCTTATTAAATGATTTGTAGTGCACCCTGTGTATCCAGATTCCTTTCTTTTCATTCAGGTAACCTGTCTCTTTAGTTACAATTACAGCCAAAACCTTTCCCCATCCCCATCCTGTCCCGTCCTGTTCCCTCCCCCCCGTCCTTACATCAGAAAAGCAGCAGAGGGGACTGGTAGTGCTAAGAAAGACAGAGAACTCCTCTTTTGTTGATGTGATAAGCAATTCAGCTCTCCTGTAGAAACTTAGATAGAACAGCCAGATCCTCAATGAGAATAAAAATAAACCAACATGACAAAAACCCAACTGATACATCTGATATCACAGCTTATTTAACAGCACCATAGTTTAATCTAGAGACTGCCCAAAGAAGCAAGAAGCTATAGAGATTTAACCCAAACCAACTGCCTTGTCTGCTTCTGACCTGAAGATAAAAGTTATTTTACAAGCATGCCTACCAGTTGCAGTTTGCAAATGTTGGATTACCATACCACAGCTTCAAGTCCCTCACTAGAACTGTGCAAGCTCAAGGAACGCAGGTCGTTCCAGTATCCTGAACGAGCCCACCCTGTCCACTGAATGCAGATATAACATTCCAGATACGCAGATATTTATCAGAGACTGCAGAGATCCACAGTGAAAATCACTCCCCCTACATTTCTCTCCCTTCCCTACTCACAGAAGGGCACAAGACGGAAAGCAAGCAGATTTACATTTACAGTTAATTTGAAAAATGTTTATTTGTGGAATACATTGTTCATAGTTTTCAAACTACAAAAAACCAAAGGAACTACAAACTACTCGCACAAAGGAATGCACAGTTTTCAACTCAGCATGCGACCCCAGTTACCCATAGCTTCCTCTCTACCAACTGGTCCTGCTCCCACTAGCACTTCATTCACTCTGAAGCACAGTAGCCATTGTTTTGAACAACAAATCCTAGTTAGAAACACTTTGTAGAAGAGTGATATTGTCCCCTTTTAACATGATCCGACCTGCAACACAGAGAAAGGAAAGGGGGGATTAGAGGGATCCCAGACTCTAACCATAACCTCAAGTTTTCAAAAAACATTTCACAGTGGCAAAGGTGTTTGTAACAAGATGCCCACACAGTAACTGACCAGGTTTTCATCAGTAACAGAGTCCCTTCCCATCTGGCCGCATCACAGGACACCAAACGTGGTAACATGCAGGGCCCACATTCACAATTCACACTACAACGCATCAGTCATAGTCTCCACTCCAGCACTCCCTGTTTCAAGAGCACTCTGTCCCCATCGAGGGCCTGAACATGTCACTTGTCACAGACCGCTGCTTATCCTCATCAGCAGATGATTAATATTAAACACCGCCGCTCAGGTGTTTTCTTGCTTTGACTCAGAGATGACACAACAAGTGCGAGAATTGCCGAGGGCCACCCGCATTAGACACAGCTGGGAGGAGTTTGACTGGACCCCCCCAGCCACCTTGGCTGCAGGAAAAGTGCAGCGCAGTCCATAGGTTGTTACACACATTTGAAAGACAAAAACCAGTCTCAGGCAGAGGCAGATTCTCCTGAACATTCAACAAAAACCACCAGCTCAAGAAGCAACAGGAACCGAGACCTAGCCAGGAGCTGCTCACTATACTTCAAACTGAACGCTCTTCATGTGTTTTGTACTTTAAAGCATTGCTATTTGGCAGGCTCATGCAACCAGGTTTCGGGCATCACTCAGGTTACACAGACATACTGACATACCCAGCTGTTTCCTCGATTTTGTCTTTGAGTGAATCTCCTCTGCATCGTCCAGCACCAAGTTCATATATTCATCAAAGCCCTACAAATCAACAACAAAAGCAGTCAGTGAGCTAAGTCTCCCAGTCTAAAAATCAGCAACAATGATACAAGTTATCATTAGCTGTGCTGCCAAAGGCTGGACAATTAAAACTATTCACTGGAGAGGCATGAAGTATTTCCACCACCCCCCTTGTCAGTTTTTCTTCATGGGAAAAAAAAGTCTTATGAGTCTAAAGCAAACAAACAAACAATCAAAAGAATAACAAAGGGACATCCTGATACTCACAATAATGCAGCCTTCTATCCGCATGTTCACTTGCTCATAGAGCCACACCTGGATCCTGGATCTCTGCAAAATGATGGAGGAGGAGAGCAAATCAGGAACATAAACACTCCAAGCAATTCTGTTCCCTCCTATGCATGAAGAAATCCTTGCTACCAATAGCTCTGTAACACTCACTGCAGTAACTCTCACAAGTGGTTTCAGTTACATCCTCAGATGTTTATAAGGCATTAATATATATAAATACTGTATGCGTTCACTGATGAACACGTACAACGTAGATTTTAAGGGAAAACATCCCTGCACACCGGATTACAAGATCAAACGCCTGTTACAAAGGCAATTCCTTAATGCGAACACTGAACTCGGAACCAGCTGTTCTTCTCACGTATATGAAAGACAGCAGGGTCTTCAGCTCAACAGAGACGGGCTTCAAAAAGACGATGACCTCGGAAACACCAATGCGCTGTGGCGCCCCACTCCCCCCACGGGCCCTGCGCAGCAGCACCAGTGCATTCCTCTCACCCAAGACGGCAGCCCCGACCCTCCCGCCCCGCCACGGGTACTCACGTTTTGCAGGTAGCGGAAGATAAGGTTCTGGAGCGGAGCGTTAAGGATGCAGCACGGCAACCAAGTCCTCCCTCAAGGCCCTCCGGCCCCTCAAGGCCCACCCACTCCTCCACCGCCAGGCCCCACACCCCTCCCGCCCTCCTCGCGGCTCCAAGACGAACCCCCCACCCCAC
>NW_009649114.1:2115219-2134044 GCF_000708025.1 Charadrius vociferus
CTGGGATGTTGGCGGACCCGACCGCTCTAGAAGCCTAGGAAGACCGCCGTCTCTACTGCTCCGCGCCCCCCATACAGACCAGGCACCCACGCTTTACCTATGGCAGTTTTATTTAAAAACACTTGTTAACTGCTGTCAGGTGGAACAGTTCAACTACCGGTGAAGGCCAGACTACGTTTAATACAATACCTTAAATAGAATACAAATATAAAATGGAAGAATAAAATATTTACAGAAAGCACGGCGCACACCGAAGCCCGTCCTCAAACCTTTCCTCTAGGAACTAAGACATCACAGTGGATGATCAAAGCGCACAAAGTGTTTTCTTCCAAAGAGAAAATATTTACAGTCAACTCAAACTACTGTTTTTTTTTTTTCCTTTGCCAGCAGCAAATGCCTGAGGGCCCCTACAGCTTCACAAGTCATAGCAGGAAGAGACTAAAGTTCTTCAAAAAAATTTAAGAAAATAATTCAAAATATATCTGCTAGGGAAAACGATCACTGGTGGCAGGGTACACAATCCACCCCACTCTCAGCCGTTTTCTGCAGGGTCACATGTTGGGATTGCATGTGGACACTCGAGGCAGAGCCGTCACCTCCAGCTGCAGCGGTGGGGCAGGATCCCCTGGGAATGCCCAGAAAGGAGAGCGCGGTCGGTCCTGCTGCAGTACCAGGTTCCAAGATCGCCAGCCCAGGCACACGCTCTCCCACGAGTCCGAGCAGCTGCCTTTCCCCAGCAGAAGAAGAGCCGGCAGCTTGGGAGAGTGATGCTTGCAACCAAGAGGCACTTAAACCAATTCTTAGTTTACCAATCTACTGCAGACTGAGAGGAATCCTGACTATCCACACCAGAATCTTATTCACATCAGCGAAAAGCACCACCCCCCCAGGCTTTGGTACAACAAAACAGGAGGGGGTATTCAAGCTGTGCTGCTGAGCTGCTGCCTTTTGCACTGATACTGGGTCGTCCCTGATAATTCAAAGTAAGGCTGGATGGACTGACCCCAGCCACCACCCCTGGCAGCATGTTTGGTCCAAGATACTAATTATGCTGCTCCCTCCCACCCTGACATTTTCATTAAGTTACCCTAAAAAATTAAAAGTCAAAATGATAGCATACATAAATAAAACTCAAGAGTTGACATAGTAACTCCAGGCTTTAGAGATCAACTGTCCAAGAAATCAGAATACCAAAGCTTTGAAACGCGCCGAACGTTGAGTTTCGCCAAGGGAGGAGGAAGGAAGAAGCTTTACGTTTAAGCCTTCAGAGCATCACTGAATCAGTAGACCAGCTCACAACCACCACAGTTTGTAAATGGGCATGTCTCTGTCCCAAAATCAACAAGTGCTTTGTCCTCTTAATGTCGAAGGTAGCCACCAACAGTTACAGAATGGATGCACAGGATCTTGACTCTGACCAGCAGGGAAATTTAGGACAACTGAGTGCAGATATTGCCAATTTCTACCAGTTCAACTGTGCTTTAAAACTCATTGCAAAGCCTCAGCTAGAAAAAGGATCACCTCTGGGTATCCAACAACAAACAGTTTTAATTTATTTTTTTTTTTTTTTAACCTTACGACTATGCAGTTCAGCTGTCAATCATTTCAGAGAGTTCCAGGAGGAGGTCATCCTCATCCTTCCCTGGGTCCAGGTCAATTTCTGCTTCCAGTTTGCCTCCTGAGATTTCCCAAATAAGCTTCTCAAAGTCATCTTCTACAGATAAGGGTGCTTTCCCAGCCCCTGTAGAACTCAGCCGGCGTGACTTTGCTGCTACTTGTGAAGAATCTGAGGTTGAACTTGAGACCTCTGACTGCGCCGCAGAGTCTGCCTGGCTTCCAATATGCAGTTCAGGACTTGGAAGAAAAGAAAGAGAGCAGATCAGTGTACGACATTCCTCAACCAGAGAGACGGTTACCACAAACCAGCTCTTAAAACTGCAGTTAATCCCTCCAACACCTCAACCTTACACAGGGTTTGTTATTCAATTAACCTGGGGCTACTTTTGAGAGACCGATATATTAACAGGTACATTTTTTAGTCTGGGGATTTATCTGTGAAGACAGAGCACCTGGTGGTCTGGCAAAGAAGGTTCAATTTCTGTAGCCAGAGACGCTTTGCCACCTTTACTAGTGTGACTGTAAAAAGGTTAATAAGTCAACCTCTGCAAATACGTATTCGCTAATTTAGTTATTTTCCCCACAACATGCTCAGCAGTCTGCTGATCTTCATCTACCACCTCTCTGTGCTCATCCAACAGTCTTGCCAAGGTTTATGTCTGGTCCTCCAGAATGCCATCACAACAAAAGGCACGGGACACTACTTGTCATTTGCCACTTCATTTGTCATTTGTCAGTTCCTTCATAAGGAACTAAAAGAAAGAGGCCGTTCTCCATCCTGACCCATCTCCAACTTCACCCCATCTTCACCCAGGCATTCAGAAAACCCAAGAAGTCACGGAAAGGCTGTACCAACTTGCAGCGTTTTAAGAAAAGAATCTAAATAAGCATGCCTGCTAGCTGCTAGCAAACGACTTCAAATGAATTGTTCCTTTGTTGAATTTTGGCATTAATTATCTCAAAACTCTCATTTTTCCATGCCAAAAAAACTTACATTTCACCTGAAAGACACATTGACCAAGAAAAAGAACAAGTCGTGGTTGTTACCTGGTTTGGGGGTTTTCTCTCCCAGGTATGGAGACCAGGTTGTCCTCTGGCAAAGCAGGAACAACAGCCTGGGAAGAAGCAAAATGGTTTTTATGATACACAGGAAAAAAATTCTTAGTAGACTCCTCCTCCACTGCTTCTTCTCTGGCATTGCAGAGCCTTTACCAAAATACAGAACTCCTGAAGAAAAGTTAGTATTCACTTGAAGTTTACTAATGACCTTGTGTCTTTTTTTTAAGAACACAGCATTAATGGACAAAATCCTTCACACCACAGAGACATCATAGCAGAGTAGTAAGTAAACGCTGCCATTCAGCTAATAAAAACCAGAAAGGTACTACAACCATCCTGCAGATTGCTTCTGGATTTAAAAGGGAAGAGACCTGTGGAACATTTCAGTTTTCCATCTTTTCTCCAAGAAGAGGGTAAAACTTGGGCATGAATTGTGCTCAGGACCCACTACTTCCTCAGCCACTGTCCTTACCACAGCTGCTTTTTTAGCTGAAGGCTCCTTTGTATCACCACCAGTGGTACTCAATGGTTTCACAGCCGCCACAGCAGAGGGATGACTCTCAGGTGCCTTCCGTTTCAGTGTCTGCTTGGTGGGGGAGGTGGCCTTCCCATCCGAAGGCTTCAGGCACACTTTAGGTTTGGCTAGAGTAAAAGGAAGAGAGAACCGATTGTCTTGTTCTGCCTCAGGAAAAAAAAACACCACAGGTTCTCCTAGCAGTCCCATAATCCTTCTAGTTAAATATATTTGGGCAGCACAATTACACTGCCTTTTCCCAGATTCCCAGCAGTATTCTCCACATAGAAAATTGTTTACCAACAAGCCGTAAAAAGGAGCAAAGTTGTTACAAAAAGGAGCCAGAGTTACAACCTGAAAATTGTCATCTTCTGCCTTTCTTTCAAAAGATGACCTAAAGCAACTCTTAAGCATACAGTCAACACTTACTTTCAGCTTTCTGTTCCAGAAGTTGAGCTGCCTGCTTCCCTGGTGATACAGCAGCATCCTTTCCTGGGCTTTCAACCCCATCTTCTGGAGATTTCACCAATATCCTCTTCGCAAATTGATAAGCTGACCCTGAAACCACAGTGGATTCAGGACTCCCTGATGCTGGAGTTTTATCCTTGATCACTTTTTCAACAGGAGATGGCACA
The DNA here is from genome assembly GCF_000708025.1 of Charadrius vociferus. Lineage (NCBI taxonomy): Eukaryota > Metazoa > Chordata > Aves > Charadriiformes > Charadriidae > Charadrius > Charadrius vociferus. The sequence continues at coordinate 2,119,045 of NW_009649114.1, forward strand.
GCAGCTGCTTCCTTCTGAAGCTTCTCTTCATGGCCTCGTTTCAGTGGCCGCTTCTCCCTCATTATTTCTTCAAGGTTCTTCACTTGAACTTTAGAATTAGCTGGACTCTGATCAGAGGGCTAGAAAGAAACAAAAGAAGAGAACTAATAGGACAAAAAACCTATGGAGATTTCATTAAGAAAATCTGAGTGGCAGTCCCTCCAAAATGGCTCCATGTGGAACAGAGCATGTTAATATCATTCAGATCTGACATTTTTTCCGCAAAATGTTGCCTGTAACAAGATCCATGCTTTGCTATGGAAATACTGATTCAAAAGCCTGCAATTCCCAACACAGCAAGCTCCTTTAATAGAGCAGAAAACTCTAAATGTAATCTATTACATTCTTTTTAAGCAACAGAAAGTCATACAAGCTCCCCAGTACAGCATTCACTGACAGCCTGATTTCTTCTAATACAAAGCTCTTGCCTTTTCTATTAAAATACTTACCTCATGATTTTAATATATCCTTCAAGTCTGACAGATAAAGTCACTGGGAACAAAAAAATTCCCTCCACGTTAACCTCACAGATTTTATCTGGTGCTCATAAGGGTTGCTCATTGTCAGGTATAATCGGATTAATTCAAACCTGAGGATTACAATGTTGTCTGGAAATGCTATTGAAAGTGACAGGACTTACACCTTCACTGCGGTGTGTACCAAATGCAGAAAGGTAGGAACACACTCCAACTCGGACCATGCAGCGAGTTACAAAAAAAAGATAACAAAATTTATCGAAAATTGTATGAAGAGAAGTATGTCTTCACTAAAGGACTCACCTCTGCAGGTGCAGAGACAGCTTTGGCAGAAGACTTGTTCAATTCCACTATCTTCTTCTCTTCTCTTCCAGGTGCTTTAAAACAAGAATAAAAAATAATTTGTCAACAGCAGAAATAAAGAAACCTGGTTACCTTTGTTTCCTTGGTGTGTTTATTTCCTCATACCTAGTAATGGGACAGAGGGAAAGGCTACAGTAAGCAATCCATGCAGCACTGGAGCTCCCTTTCCCTCAATCACAGTCTCTTTTTACATGGCTTATATAATATTAATGATGAGATCTTTAATGCTCTGTCATTTTTGACAAAAACTGGCCCTCACATTAAGAAGTTGATACATGCTTCACAAACACATATACATCGATAACTAAGTTAAACAACACATATGCCAAAGAGGAAAGTAATCTTGGATTCAGCACAGGGAAGATCCCATACCACTAACAGATGACAGAAAAAACAGAAGAGAGAAATTAGACTACAAAGCTCCACAATGGATGAATTTTCCAGTGGGAAACACAGAAAACTACCATGTAATTAATGGAAAACAGTAAGCTGCACATTCTGGCAGTACCTTGCCTTTTGACTTCGTGGCCTTAAACTCTTTTATCCTCTAGTATACATAGAAGCAAAAAGCAAAGCAAATCCTGAGCAAACTGAGTTTGCTTGATAGGGGAAGCACTTCACCAATACAGCTACCAAATCATCCATTACCTATCAGCTTTGTGATCCGTAACAACCTCCTCCCTGTCGGGGCAGGTTCAGGTTGTGCTGGTGGAGCTGGCAGATTTTCTCCACTCTGCTGCATCCGCAGAGCTTTCTCCTGCTTGATTTCTTCCAAAGTTTTAATACGCACTTCTGCTGGCTTGGCTTTGCCTGCCGGCTCTGCCAGCTGCACTTTGCCGAGCACAGATGGAGCAAGTATGCTCTGCTTCTTAGGCTCATTCTCAACTTTTTTCTTGGGAGGACACTCTTCTGTGTTTTGCTTCTCTTCTTCCAATCGCTTGTGTTTTTTTCCAGCCAGGACTCCTGAGAAAGTTTTGATGCGAACTGCAGGGGAAGGTCTCGCCCCTGTGCTGGGATTTTCTGTTTTACAACGTCCTTCAGTCTGGGGTTTAGCTGGAGGGTCTCCTCGTCTTTGATTTGCTCTCTCAAGGCGAATTTCCTCCAGTGTTTTCACATGGATCTCTCCTGTCGGCTTAGCAGCCTTCTCTGTCATCATCAAAAAAAAAAGAGAAGCACGAACATTTATGGAGAGTCGAACAATATTTAAAGTCTCCAAAATCTGTCACCAGTACCAAGGAAAACTAGGATTGAGTGTTCCTAGGGATGCATCTTAGGACAGCATCACTCTGCATTATATTATCCTTCTTTAAGCCACTTGTATTTTGAAGACTCCTACTATCCAGAGAGAATTGCTACACAAAAAAACCCCACATTATTCTGTTTTATTTTGTTACTTTCAGACTGTGTCTCTCCCTTAGCATCTCAAACTCCTGCTCCTGGCAGTGGTTCTATTCTACTTGTGCCTAAGTGTACTCCAGCTCCTGAGGGTTCACAGCAGAAGCATGAAACCTGGATGAGGCACAAGTGGAAAACATACACACACCTAGAGCAGATTTCTGACTGTGGCCCTCGGGAGAGCTTCAGCACTCGAGCAAGAGGAATCAAACAGGTTTTTTTTTTTCAGTTAACTTTTAGGGCTATATAGAAGTTCACAGAAAAAAAAAAAAAAAGGGTGAAGGCATATTTAATATCTAGTTATTACCTGTCACTGTAATGGTCTGTTCAGAGGGTAGTCCTAGCCTCTCCTTCAGGGACTTGGGGACTTGAACTACAAGACAGAACAGGAAAAAGTTAGGGAGACTGCATAAATTTCAATTTTGTGTTCACATTTCGAACTAAGACAGGAGATTCTTCATTGGGACTCAAAGTCACTTTGAGCCCTCAACCAACACACAAAAAGAACCATTAGAAGAAAGGGCAAACAGAAAACCTAAACAGAAAATCTGTGCACCAAATCCAGACATCTGTTTAGTAGCTGTACCTCTCTTCGGTGCTTTATCAGCATTCTCCAGAATCTCGATCTTCTTCCCCAGCCTTTCAGCAAGGTTGCGCTTCAGTGGAAGGACACTTTTACCGGCTTCAGAGAGAAAATAAGAAATACTTTAAGAACATTCCTCTGGAGGAGGATTTTAGAACAGTCAGCCACAAAATTCAATTCTTCCAGGTACATTTTCTTATATTTGCCTTTCAGTTGCTACCAAAATTTGCCATTTCTGCAGTCAATACAGATCTCCATCAAAATGCATTTTCCTTCTGCATAGAGCAAAAGTACCCTTAAATATAGTCATGTTTAGACGAGGGCACCCAAACAACAGCTTACAGAAAGCTCTTACCTGTGGAGGTTTGCCGTTTTCCCAGTCTCTCAGCAAGATTCAGTTGAATCACAGGCTCCTCCCCTACAACAAAGAATGATTTTACTGCACAGAAACCAGCAGCCAGCAAAAGCACTGTCCTTCTAGCCCATGTCCCAAAAAAGACCCTCTTGGTAGCCAAACCACCATAAACGAACAACTCTAAGTAGAAGCAGTTGTACACGTTTTTTATCTCTAAAAGGAATTCGTGCAGATCTAAACACCATCATTTATACACTGACTCATATCACACCACTGTCTGCAACTGCCACTGACAGCCTCTTCAATGCTTCAAAATCCAGCTACTTGTATAATACCATCTTCCATAGGTCTTCCCCTTCATTACTCCCGTTTTGCAGTTATCCCCTTATTTGCACACTGACACTTGTTTTGACATTAGCCTCTCTCTCTGCTGCTACTGCACTTAACCCAAACACTAATTCTGTCACATGCTGTCAACACATTAGCTCATTCACAAATCTCACTCAACTTCAGGAACATGAAAAGTCAAATTAAGCACATTTGAGTCTGTAGGATGGTGATAATATATGATTAGCTATGGCTTAATGTCAGGCTGATAAAAAACACTTGATCTTTTATTGCAATACAACAAACCGAGCACCTACAAATGAAAAATCTTTCCAATACAACTAGCCATTTCAAGCATAAAAGCATGGGTTTAATTAGAAAAGGCAGCACTAGCAGACTAACACGTCTGAATTATCTTAATTATTACTTAACCTTTAGGTATTCAGACGTGTTAGTCTGCTAGTATCTTAATTATTACTTAACCTTTAGGTCTAGGAGTCATGAAATAGAAACAATAGTATTCGCTATTACCTTGCTTTGTAGACAGAGTCACAGTTCTCACTACGGTCCGTACATTTTCCTTTTCTGGCACAGGAACAGTCCAAGATTGGAGCGGATGAACAGAAAGTCCTGAAGGACCTTCTGAAAAGAGGAAGCAAAATATAAGGATGTTCAGGAAAACAAACAAACAAACAAAACAGAACAACTACCACAAAGACCAAAAAACATCAGCTATTCATTACTGTCAAACATACAATGACCAGTGCATGTAAATAAGAGATGAGCAATCTCCCTTTGATTCACCCTTGGATTTCCAATTTAGCATACCAGCTGTTTGAGTTTAAGAAAACAGGTTGCATACCAAAGGAGCTCAAGGCCCCCAGCTAAACACGGAATTCTAACCCTCAAGCAGCTATCAGCTGCAATCACCTCCAAGTCTGAACCAAAAGTTGCAAAAGAAAGGAATTTTTTTTGCAATAATTGTATTCACCAATGCATAGCCAGCTATCAAGGTAATAGCAGAAGGAGGAAAAAAAAAAAAGAGGACAAAAGGTGAACAGAAGGCAGGATAAGAAAGTAGGGGATATTAACTCACCACCTTGTTTTTTTATTTTTTCCTTTAGTTTCTTCAATTTGATTTCTTCAAGTGTTTTTATTCCGAAATTTAAATTGTCATCTGAAAACACAAAATGGTTAATGAAACTGAGGCTTAAAGGCACACGCTGAAGAGCACAGATTCTCACGCTTCTTACAGCTCAGCATGTTTCCAAAGTATTTCGAATAAACCCTGTCAACACTCCCCACAAGTAAAAAAAGCCATAAAACGGATGGTATTTTGGTAAGCAACTGGCATCTTCCTTCACCCCTCCTCCCATCCTACAGGGTAAAACCTATAGTTTTAAGCATTTTAACCCATCTACATGATGTAAGATTCCTCTATCATTAGTCATGGCTTTCCATAATGTTTGAACGGACACATCTGCAGGCATTTAAACTCCATTCTGTGGCTCTGTTTTCTTCTAGAAAAGTAAATAAAGAGGAGTTTACCTGTCTGACCCAAGGGACATATGACATTATTAGACAGGAATGATCTCATGGAAGTAACTGACTCCATCCAGCTATCCTATGTTCCATCGCATTTTCAGAACATATTGCTTTTGAATTAATTGTCAAATTCTCCTTCCAATCCACCCTACTACAGCTGTTAGAATACCTGGCTTTGTATTAGCATTGGATTTCCTAGTGGAAATTATCCGCAATCCATTATGGGCTTCGGTCACTGGTTGCTGGACAGGTGTTTTAGTTTCATCTCCTTCTTCAGAAAGCTGGTCTGAAAGGAAAAAATAAACCTATTCAGTTATGCAGTAGGCATTAGTCACGATTTTTCATGTTTACGTAGCTCATACAATGACATTTCAGTCCACCGTTCACATTCTGTTCGTATTTTTAACTACAAACACAAACAATTGTTTATATAGAAGGATTTTTTTTTTTTTTTTAAACAGCTATATTGACTTGACAAACTCATACAAGTAAAAGAGCTATACTGGGAAAAAAATATTTAGGGATCCAAACTTGTCTGTAGCTTTAACCACTACACAATTCAGGTATGCTCTGATTTATACCTTCACTTAGAGTAGAAATGCCTTCAGTAAGTAAAAAATGCTCACCATCATCATCTTCATCATCATCCGCAGCATTGATTACAACTGGAGGATGTGTAGGACTTGGGACGTTTTCAGAGTTTTCCACTTTCATCACCCCCCTCAGCTGTGGAGAAGGATTTGACTGGACAGAAAGTTTGTTTTGCTGCAGTGACATCTGAGCCATTTTCACATCGTCTTCGGCAGACTCAGGTGGACTTGGAAGTGTAGCTAGAGGAAGAGGAGGATCATCTGTAATTTAGCCATTTAAAACTTTGACTCCAATGTTGTACTCACTGCGTAGATAAGGTAGATAACCCATCTGGCCACTGAATTTAGAGTTTCCTATTCCCAACCTATGGTTACACTACAAACAACAGCTTCCCTTCAGGCACAAATCAAACCGCCGTACCACCCAGAGAGGATTAAATGAGGGGAAAGCAACCCAAACAGCAAAGATGACACAAAGCAGAGAAGCTGAGCATGAAAGAAAAAAATAAATACCAGAATTACATACAGTTTAGCTGAGAGCCTATGACTGCAAACTTCTCTCTGCACTCATAAATGAACAACAACTTGATGTCTTCTATGGTACTGTACCTACTCATAATTAATATTCAAAATTAATTCTTTAATACTTAAAGAAAAATGACCTAAGAAACTCACTTTTGCTTGGCGGTAAGAACAGTCCATCAACATAACGTCCTTTTGTGTGATGAAAAGCACAGTTGGATTTTTGGCAGCCTACTGGCTGATTCTCCCAGTAGCAAGGAATCTCACTGCGTTTTTTCTGAAGACGGAAAGAAATAAAAGCTCATGGCAACACTCACTTTAGATTTGCAAAGAGATGTAGCTCCACGTCATGCCAGAGATATGACTATTGCAGCACAGTGCTGAAACGTCATTCCAAAGGTCAATTTATGACTAAAATTAAGTATTTCAGGGCATGTACACAACAAAGTTTACGTAAGCTGTAACACCTCCGTATTTTCAAACTGAATGACAGGAAAGCTAGATAAGACAGGCACTCTCACACATCAATTCAAAGTGGGTTAATAGTTTAACTAACTTAGTTATCCTTTGGGATTCTTCCGAGGGAAAAATGTTTTAAATTGCCTAGGCTAAATTTATCTGAACTTAGCTTTTCAGAGTCTTAGTTCCTTCCCACCTTTTCTCCCCCCACCCTGTGCTACCCCAAGAAGTTAGAACAACATTATCTGAAGAAATCCAGGACAGAAGAGACCCGACAGGCGTTATCAAGCCTAGCCCTCAGGAGGCTAGCGCGGGCTGTTTACTACCACCCTGCCCCAGCACATTCAGCAGTATGATCAATGTGGTTTTTTCCTCTTTTTCCTCTGTTAAGAAAATATTGTCAGCACCTAATACAAAAATTTCTTGCTGACATATACCAAGGACATTGATTTTTCTTCCCCCAACCTGCTGCCATTGCCCTACCAATAATAGAAACCAGTACCATTTTATAGCAAGTAAATCTATCATGTAAAAGCACATTCAGTCCACCTACAGCAATGAAAAATGCTTTCAGTGACTTAGCTTGAGAACACATCTTTAGTCAAACACTCACATTGATTTCCATGTGTCTGAATCTGCAGATATTCCTGAAACAGCGACCCTCCTTCCACAGTGTGCAGACTGTTTCATTTCCCAGAGCAGCTTCACAGTGGCGGAAGGAACAGCTGTCTCCCTGTAATCAAAAGGAAATCAACAAAAAGGAATATAAAACAGTACAGCCTAAAAAAATGTCCATGCTATTAGAATTGGAAGCAGAATCGAACCACTTATTAAGGTACCCAAAATCTGCATGTCTCTTCCCACTCTTCCCCCTCCTCTCTTAAAAACTAAAAAGGAAAAAAAAAGGCAAAAGAAACCCAAACATGCCTTATTACACGTGGAATAGAAATAGAAGTAGCAATCATCTCCTTGTTTAGACATAACGGACTAATTCAGGTTCTAAGAACGATCAAGCTCAGGTTCTAAGGGTTCGCTCAACAGGGACTTCCTCCACTCTTGGCAAGAGCTGGCTTCACTCTTTCTTGGACTGAAAATCTTCTACTGGCTTGATCAGTGAAATCTTCTTTTTAAAAGTAACCCTAAAGGAAGGTAGCAATAAGTGAAAAGTAATTAAGTCATAAGCATTTTCACAGCTGTTTATGTTAACCAAATTAGTCTCATGAGGGGGCCAATGTCTTGAAATCAGCTGGTCACAAAAACTGTCACAATACTACGTCAAACTTCTGTAAAACTGCATGGGCTTTGTCAGCAAGTGTTCTCTTCTGTGTCCTTAGTAATACTTACACGCCTTGAAGCACAGAAGAAACAACTGCATGTGGCTGAAAGCCAAATAAGAGAGTCACTTCTTAAAAAATTATTCATACACTTGCATTATCAGTCAATGATTAACCGTCAGTATTAGTAATTTCTATAAAATACAATTGACATATTAAACATTATTTTCCAATCACTATGGATCTTCAAGTTCACATACCTGGACAACTTCAGCAAAGGTTATTGATCTTCAAAGACTTCCAGTTAACTTCTCCTGTAGGCCGAACCAACACTGAATCCGTGAATTAATAATAAAGGGGTAGAAAGAATTTTCCTCCTCACATTGCCAAGGGAACCTCTCATCCACAATTCAAACATAGGATGTGCTTTTAAACATCTTACAACTAATGGAGGAAGCAAGTCCATTTGAATACTGTCAGACTGGAGACAGCCAGGGTTAGTTAGCTCTTCAAAAAAACCAAAAAAAAACCAACAAAAAACCCAGTGCATTTAAAGATGAACTTGTGATTCAAAGTGGCTGCAAAAATGAGGATCCATCTTCCACAGCCGGACAATTTTAATTTTTTTTTTTTTTTTTTTTTAATTTATAATTCAGTAACTTGCAATTTCTGGTCTTCAAGATTTCTTCACCTATTAAGAAAACAGAAAAACCTTCCCCCATCTTTATTACCTGTACAACAAAAACATACTTGTGCGTATAAATACACAAATATGTATATACATACACATCTGTGTTTATACACACACCAAGAGTGAGTGATAATAAAGTCAGCAAGAGTGATAGTAAAAATTAGAATTTTGGGCTATTTGCCACGTAATACTGCATAAAAAGTCTCTCATTTTGAGGGAACTGGCAAAAATGAAAGATCTATGTAATATTTTGATGAATATGCCTTCCAGGCTGATACTTAATAACATGAGTGATTTTGGGGCCAGCACACAAATATGCATACATATGTACATGCATACAGTATAAACATATCTATACACACAAGCGTGCACAGTATATGTTGTATGATATCCGTATCGAGGAACAACTTTTAGCTCTGATCAGACACGTAGAGTTGCAATCAATTAACAGCAGGAAGACAGCAGATCAAGGATACAGCAAGCTTTGAGAGGCAGGGAAATGCTCACTTTGCAGTGGCATGGCTGCATGATACCAATAATTTTGAATTATTTTGATTTTAGGGAATAACTTGTTTTCTTTTTACATCAGAGCAAATACTGCAAGTGTGCCATCACATGCTGTTCCCTAATCCATACAGATCCATCATTATCCATGGCTGCAAGATCACAGGAAGTTTGAAAAGATGGCTTAGGTCCAATTCAACAGCTGGTGATTTTTGGGTACCACCAGAGCTGAAACTGATTTTATTTAGCCACAAGCTTTTTTTTTTTATTATTTTTTTTTTTTTTATGGGAAGTCAGATACTTTGATTCTCATTTTTTTCAAAGATACTAAATGTCATAAAACCTGCAACCAGACCAGATAAAGTTGAAATTAAAATGATTCTGACCCCTTTCATTAAAAGGCTGCACATTTATGTGCAAAGTATTTCTGACTCTTTTGGACAAAACTGAACAAAATAGTTCTTAGAAATTAATAATAAAAGGTTGGAACCTTTTACTCACACAAACACTAGTGAATTTTCCAGGAAATTTTTTTTTTGGCAGGGAATTTTCCCAAATCTAAAATAAAGAGAGGAAAAGTTGGGTTCTCATATTAGTTATTGTTTTTTGACTGCTTGACAAAGGGAATAAAAACAGTAGTTAATTGCAAGGTTTTCTTCCCTTCTTCAGTATCAATAGGACTATTCACTTTTGACCTTTAGCACCTTCAAAACCAGACTTTGTGCCATAGAGATTCCTATGCATCTGCTTCTAAAAATTACTGCTGCTGCTTCATGTAGAAATTACAAGAAATTTTTTTCCAAATGTGTTACCAATACCATTGACAGTTAAATTTCAAGTACGTTTCTTCAGTTTGCACAAGCCAACACTCAAAATAGATGGCAATTAAGGACCACTGCTTTGCCGAGCAGAGGCATTCAAATACAAATCAGAAGGAATTCATGGTCTAGAAGAAGGTGTTTCTTTTCCCTAGGAAGTGAGAGACACCTCTATAATGCAACATTACTATATCCACCACGGCAGAAAAAAAAAAAAAAAAAGAAATCCTCTCAGATTTAGCTCTTTTGAATGCCCCAAGCAGCTCAGTATTTTGCTTGTTGCCTTCCATATTCCTAAGCAGATTTCAAGAGCTGTTCAGAATTTGAATGGATCTTGTTTAAGGAATGGAGAAAAAAAAGCAAAACTTTAAAAACAAACACACGACTCCGCCCCCCTCAAAAAAGAAAAAACCCTCGAAATTCTAAACACCATAAAAATCCTTTCATTTTAAAAAAGGTTAACTCAAAACCTTTTTTTTTTAACTAGTGTCAGTTAAATTGGCAATCTGAGTGCTACACAGACACCAACAGAACTAACCCCTGAAAGTCCGAACAAAAATGAGTAACTCTGGTGCACTCAGCAGGTCTCTAATGATGATAAACACTTCTTTTTTTCTCCAGATCTCTAGTAAAGGTTTTGTATTAAGTGATTTTGAATTCATTTTGTAAAAATAAAAAATAATTACAGATGCAGTAGCGAAGAATCAGGAAAAACAAGCCAACAAGCGCCATAAACTTTACCTTTGCTAAGGCAAGATAAACAGTACAATGGAAGTCTATCTAGTCTGTTTTACAGGCTTGTTGACCTGCCTTTGTTCGGTACTGCAGAGCAAGAAGGGAACAAAATGTGTTTGTACCCTAACTAATGCATAAGAGAAGTATTACTACACCTACCTCTGGTTACTTCTCGGTTCTGAAGCACAAAGTATTTCACTTGGACAGTCGCTCTTGCTGGCTACTTTGTGCCTTCAATTTCTTGCAAAAATTAAAGATGCTTAATCCCCTGTTTGTCAGGACAGTCAGCTGACAAGGAAGGAAGAGCACCAGGAACTCTTTATGTTTTAACTCTCCTTTTCAATCGGTCAGCATTACCAGCTGCAGGTCAGCTGCAGAACAGCCACTGCTGACTGACCCGCTTGTAACTGCACTCCGCAGGCTGGGAACGCGCTATGCGTACACGTCACAAACAGACACGGAACACCGCATCATCATGCGTACGCAAATCACGCACCTTCGTGTCTTCTGAAAAACAGAACCTCCTGCTAACACATCTCACTCTCTGAAAAGCAAAAGCTAAGGTGTCCAAAGCTGAAGCAGAATAGTCATAATTTCTACCCTTCACATTTGTTTTATTCAATTCTAGCTGTTAAATACTGTCTAAACGTGAACTGGCGGCACGCTCTGAGGCTGGGGATTAGAGCACTCAAGACCCTCTCAGAGCAAAGACTGCAAGGGTGCCAGCCAAGAAGGCAAAGGTTAAAGCAGATGATCGTCTCAGCTTCCTCTGCCATTGAGTCGAGGTCACCTTTCACTGAGAGCCAGAGCCGTGAGTTCTCACAACCACGAGGCACAGCTGCCCCTTGCCAGCTGGATCAACTCTATTTGAAGATGTGCCACTTCAGGGACCTGAATTAGGACATTCTTCCTTAAGATGAGAGGCAAATCAATCTGTTCCTGAAAGGGCTGATTGGCCTTGTGTTTCTGTAACTGTCAAAGAATAACCCTGTACCGAAGCACTCATGAGATCAGACACTGCTCCAGTACAGATCTGTCTTTAACTTGACACATCAAGAGGCAGGAGAAAGAATTCTTCAAAGCAACCTTTATAGCAGGGATCTAGTGAAGTGGCCAAGATAAAGTGTTCAGATCTGAGCACACTACTGTGCAGAAAACCAGTTTCAAGCCTAAGATATTTCACCCATCTCCCAGTCCAAGAGCGACAGTGACACCTTTGATTTCAAAGTCTTTCCACCAGCTCTGCATATGCCAGAAGGATGTGACCAACAGCAGCACTTGACTAAGAACCGCAGTTCCCTATGGGCTTCCACCTGCAGGCCAGGGATCTTGCACCCATCAGACATCTGGGACAGCTGGAATGAGCTGAGAATAGCCCCATTCTCCCTCCCAGGAGCATGCTGCTCCACCTTCTGCTGTTTTAACGCCACTTTAACATATAAAAGGCAGAGAGAGGTTCGCTGAGCAGCTATTTCCTGCTTCAAGTGATCCTGTGGAAGATGGTTTGAATGCTGGAGTTCCTGAAGAATTTGATGCAAATCTTTTCAGCAACTGCTAACCTGTTCTCAGCGCTCCAGTGCTCAAAGTCCTGAATCACTAATTTTAACATTTTTTAAATCTAAAACACGGCAGTTGGCACCTAGCACTGCACACACAGCATCAGCAGTGTTGTCGGAAGCTGGAAAGGCAGGGGTGAGGGGATTAAGGGAAAGCCACACATCAATTTGGGAACTTGGTTCTTGTAGGACACTTGCTACTGCAGATGTTTTAGCAAAGACAGTGGGAGCTGCCTGTTTTCTAAAAGGGGATTTCTGCTGGTGCAGTGTATCAAAAGATATCCAGTGGGTCATCGCTGTCAAGTAGTCCATGGTTGGTTCAGGGTCCACATATCAACAGTTAAACATGTATTTTTGTGTTGTGCTTTCTCCAAAGCCACAAAAAACGTTTCTTCTACAATGCTGTACAGTCACATCCTACAGACAGAAACTGTCTTGCAATCTGTATGAACTTCTCCTAAGTTGGCCTTGAAAAAAAGTGTCTTCAATAATCAATTTTATAATAGCTCTGTTGATCTGTTATTTAAGTGCATTCTCATATCTGATTTCCTTCCTAGTATGTAGTTAAGGCTCTGAGTCCCATGGCTACGATCCATGTCCTTTCTCTTACCAAGCACCTGGTCAGTAGGCAAAGATGGAACAGGAACACCCAAGCCTGGGGATGTTAAACCACAACTGGCTCTAAACCTATCTGTTGAAAAGAAATAGCTCAATACATCACCTTCGTGGGGCAAAGACTCACGTGGAACAGTAGAAAAATCCAGAAGCGCTTCCTGAGCTTCAGGTTACCGATACCACCATCGCATTTAGGTCCTGGCCCAGGATGCAGGGTGCATGGTCTGCAAGTGTTGCCGCAATAAGGAAGTCCAAGGCGAGTCCCTGCCCTGCCTGACACACTTTTTAAACATTGCAAGGAGCGTGCCAAGTATACTGAGGGTCAGCTGAGAAGTTCCAGACAACAGATGCGTGTCCTCATTTCTGGCATCAAAAAGGTTTTGATAGTATTGCTTTCATGAAGAAAACTCTATCTTCTCCAGATGCTCCACGATCCACTATTGCTGCAGCTGCAATGGCTGCACTGGTACGACGCACATTTACAGCAAATCTCTTTGACAGCTGTCGTTTACCCGGGCACATTTGCAGTTCACTCCTTCTCCTCTTCCAGTTGACAAACCAGCCCGCTGGCTCTGCCACACCATCACGGCTGACATGAGAGCTGGGAACATACATCAAACTCCCACTGCTAAAACTGCCGTCTGGGGAGATGACCGACACAGACACGTTACGGGCATTCACCCTCCCTACAGCGCTCACAGCTGTGACCCCTGGCTGTTAGCCACAGCCCAACATACACAACACTCTGCTTGGAGATGTCACCGAAGAGTCAGTGTCCCCAGATGAGTACCTGGCTTGCCACCGCCGATTATTATTATTTTTTTTTTTTTTTTAATTCTGGACATGGCCCATCGGGTGAACCACAGATCCAAAGCTCCACACAATGGAAGCCTTTGCTCTTCTTCCAGGCAACAGTGCACGCTTTAACATATTGCGTTCAATAAGGAAGCTCTCTCCTTCTTCTTGCTCAGTGGCAACAACATGATGGCAGCACGCACAGGTGTAGCAGCACCTGCAGGTCCAAAATCCTTAACAAATTTTTAGATAGCGCCAATTTTTAATGTAGTGGCTTTCCCTTAATGCATAACCCCTTCTTCCCTATATTTTTAGTGTGTGGCTCTCCTCTATCGTTCTCTCTGTCCACCAGCTTTTCCTCCTTGGTGCCTGAATGGGCATCGGGAATCAATTCCAAACTAAGGGGACTGCTAAAGCTGCTACATCTACTCTTGAGTGAGACAAGCATACTTAAAGAAAAGACACTTATTCTTTTTCTATTTCTGAAATGAAAACCAGAGCCTGGCAGCACTTTACTATGACCATTCATCTTCCTCACTGAAATGTTTTATTACATCTCAAAAAGAGTCAATTTCCCCTGGAAGCAGACATTTGGAAGGGTGCCATTTTAAATGAGAAGCGACAGCAAGAGGAAGTTTTATCTAGACTAGCTTTTCTCCTGAAACACCTGGCCATCCAGCAACAAATTCAGCCTATCTGTTCAGCCTGATCAGTTTAATGTGTGCCAAATTCAACCATGTGCCACAGTGGTGGTTCTGATATAATTTCAAAATTCCCTATCCCCAGGAGATCTCCTTTTTTACAATCAAATAACAGAGTGCTTTATTTTGAAAGCATGGCCCAGAGCTCAATCTCCGAGTGCAGCATGCACCCCAAAGCACCAGTTCTGGGAACAATCTGCAGACTCCACACACTGATCGCTGCTTTTGCACTCTCATTATAAACATGAAGAAAAGAGAAATCTCTGCGATCCAATCCTTAAGAAACAAAAACAAACGTCACCCAATTGGGTTGTTTTAAACAACCTAAAGGAGAAATTAAGATGACAGCCGGGTGCATCCAGAGTTAGTCAGATCCTGCAGGCAGTTCCTTTGGGGGACGGAGGAGCAATTTGTCAGATGACTACATTACAGCACGCCCCTTATACGCATTGCTACAAAAGGAAGGCACAAGGTTTTAACTGAAAATAATGTACACTCACAAGGCACCTGCATAGGGATTTTCGATTTGCTCAACCGAACCTCTCCAGAGCCTGCCCAAGGACTCGGTTTCCCCGGGAGACCACTGCCCAAGGACTCGGTTCCCCTGAGAGACCACCGGGACAGGGACACGGGGAGGGAGGGGGGGGAGAGGGGGGG
>NW_009649114.1:2134536-2135207 GCF_000708025.1 Charadrius vociferus
CGGAAGGGCTTCCCCAGGACTCCCTTCCGCGCGTTGGAACCGGCGGGGGCGGGGGTGCGCGGGGGAGGCCCCGCCCACCGAGGGCGAGAGGAGCGGGACGGGCGGCACCTGTAAACAAAGCGGGCGGGCGAGTTTTCTGCCCTTTCATCCTCCGAGGGGTCCCGCCAGCGGTTCTAACCCCAGACAAAGCCCTTCCCTGTGGGACGATCAGGATAGTGCCCCCCTTCCTGTCCACCTCCTTCCCGGCTGCGGTGCCCTACGCCCACCTTCCTGTCAGGGTGTGTGCCCCTGCCCGCCATGGCGCTAGGCCTCAGCCCCTGAGGTGGCCATCTGCTCCTTCACGCTGCCTGGTGCTGCCCTTGGCTTATGCTTTCCAAAATGGAAGCTATTTTACGCTTCCAGTCGTGTTTCCCGGGACAGTAGGTGCTTGTCCTGGGACCTTGGACACCTCAGGCTGTGCTGTGCCCCAGGGAGGGAGGCCTGGGCCTGGCAGGCAGCCATTTCTCAGTCAGGGAAGCACAGGCCTGCACAGGCTTCATGGCAGGTCATAGAGCTAAACCTGCCTCCCTCCGCTTTTCTCCTCTCCGTTCCAGCGTGCCGGTGTCCTGCTTTCCCTGGTTTGGCCCTGTGGCAGCGGTAAGCGGCCACTCCGGCAGCGGGAGGGGTGGCTG
>NW_009649114.1:2135227-2137073 GCF_000708025.1 Charadrius vociferus
GCCCCGTGTCCCCCCCGCCACTGCACAGGCACAGCGGGTACAGCCATTTTCCCCATTAAATGACTAGAAGTCCTTTGATTTGTTTCTTTCTTTGCATCCGGCCTGGGCTGTGTTTAAAAAAAAAAAAGAAGCAATTGTGGCTGTTCTGTTTAATTAAGAGCTGCAGGAGGCTGTCGGCACAGACACCTCCCCAGCGACGCTGTGCAGTAAGAAGCTTTTACGCCCTGTTGATATCACTTGGCATCAGCCCCAAGGGTCAGACCCTCAGCTGAGAAGTTTCAGAATGAACTTTCTCACTGACAGCCTCGCCCAGCTTGGTTTCCTCATCACAGCTTGGCCCTGGAGTTATTAAAGACACAGAGAAGCAACAGTCTCTCCATTGAAGCCAGGGAGTTTAATAACAGCTCGAGTGCAATCAACCTGGTTGGGAATGAGAGTATTTCAGAGGCCAGTTGCTTTTATTTCCCATTGTCCTTCTGGTCTGGGCAAGTGCCTCTATGGAGGCGAAATAGTCTGAGTACGGAGGAGGCAGGACACAGCTCGAAGCCAGACCCTGGGAGATGGAGAGCACAACCTTCACCATGCATCACCTTAGAGGCACCGCAGACATAACCCCAGGGAAGGGGACAAGGGAGGATCTTTGCTCAGGAACAGCTTGACACAGCCCACTAGCACTGGTTTGGACGGCATTTGACAGCCAGTTCTGGACTTTGCTTGGAGATGGAAGCAGCCATGCCTGAGACAAAGCACTGGGTGCAGCCAGCCAGCCCCTGCCCCTCGATAGCGAGGCTTACACAGAGAGAAAACCCAGGCTAAAGGGTGCTTTTCTAGCAGCGAAGTTGCTTTTGATCCCCAGCCCGCTTACCACCCGGCAGGCCCCGCTTTCATGCTCCGGCTTGCTCCGATGGGAAGCCCAGCCATTCATCCAGCACGAGGAGAGGATGTGGGATTGATTTCACAAGCTGGTGGACACACTGAGGACATCACAGTTACATGTGGGCACATTTTATTCTCTGGATGCACTCGCGCATTGTTTCTGCTCAACAGCCAAAGCTTTATTGATTCAAAACCATTACCCTTCTCCCCCTTCCCCAGCACGCTTTATTTTTATGCTATGTACCCCCTTTCCCACCCCTGAACCACTCGTCCGCTTCCACTTTGAGTATTATCTCTGCTTGGAGTCTGTTTTCTCAGAAGAAGCCAACTGACAATTCATTCAAAAATTTTTTCTCCCAAGAACCATATAAATTACATGCAAAACATTGTACATAGAGATTAATATCAAAATGCAATACAGATCAGGTGCACTTTAAGCTGGACTCTAGGATATGGCAAACACACCAGGGTACATATTGCTTTGAAACCACCATTTTTTTTTTTTAAATGTCATGCATACCACATAATATTCAGTCTTTTGTTTTGTATTTTTCTGTTTTTATACAAAAATACCAGTGCTTATTATACTTAGTTACTGGAAAAGAAAAACTCAGATCTGCGTGCCCTCTTCAAAAGAAAGTTTTGTCGTGAGAGCATTGGATAAATATATATACACACACAAATGTTGGTTCAATACTGTATATATATATATATTTATTTAAAGGGAGGAAATAAACTAAAGGCAGTTTTAGCCATGGGCTTTGCTGAATGAAAATTGTATTTTTTGTTGAGCAGGAGGATATCAGAGGCAGGACAGCCAGAGATCAGCCAGTCTTGGTGGCAGGGGACAGCCTTGGCAGAGAGATGCTGGAGAGGAGCAGCCAGGTGCCAAGAAACATGCTGGCGTTGCCCCACAGCCTCGCTGGTTGGGGCAGGACCCGAAGAGCGGGACCCGCCTGTTGCGGAGAGC
>NW_009649114.1:2137092-2142034 GCF_000708025.1 Charadrius vociferus
AGAGCGGTACCCGCCTGTTGCGGAGAGCTGGGTTCGCAGGAGGGCGGTTTATGGGTTGCATGATCTTGTAGGAACTGGACCCAGCGGTGAGGAGCGATGGCAGGCAGGTACATGTGTCCTTCCCCCGAGAGGTACAAAAACCTGCAGGGACTCTTCTTTGAGGTGCGTGGTCCCTGCAGTGGTGGAGGGCAACAGGAGTTGGCAATGGCATCTTGGAGATGCCCTCCCTGGAGCTGGGATGGGGCTTTTCCATTCACCCCAACGTCATGTCACCCCGAGAAGCATTTCTAAAGGAGCTGAGCACTACAGGACATCTACTCCTCGGCTGGGGAAAGCCAAAGGCTGCCCATGCTAAAATTTGGTTTAGTTTTTTTCCTTCTTGAGATTGTTTCAAAATTTTCCTCAAAGCTTATTGCACAAAACCTTTGAAAATTAAGTATAACCCCTGTGCAAATCAAAGGAAACCTCATCACATAATGCAAATGCCTAAAAATGCCTGTTCAGCAATGCACACAGGACATGGTGTAATGTCTTTGGTACCAATCCGCCAATTTCTTTAACAGAAAACCACCACCACCACCACCAGAAACCCTACTGTTATTAAGAACTGGATGCAAAATTATGTTCAGAGTGTTTTAATAACAAAGCATTCCAAGGCAAGTTAACACGTATCACAGGGTATGACTTCGGTTCCTGTCTGGCATGGCACTCTCCCCCGTGCACACTTGTGGCAGTTCAAACAAAGCAAAAAATAATAATAATAATATATATCTCCCCCTCTTTCAAGGCATGTTGCAGAGAGTCCCCAGAAGTTCGTGCTGCCGACCATGCCTTTCAGCGTAGAGCACCAATCTCCCCCAACTCTTTCGTAATGTCCTCAATAACTTAACCCAATAGTCATCTGCTGCCAGTATATCACTGAAACTAAATAGAAAAAAAAAAAAATACTTTACAGAAAAGATGTATGCACAATAAACGTTTATACTTTAAGCAACCAGCCATACCAACATAATTTATATAAAAAAACATTTGTGTCATCCAACTAACATCTAGTATAAAGATGGCTGCTCAGAGAAAAGGAAGCTGACTGGCATCCAATCGCTGATACACGGAATTAGTTACCTGTCACTTTGAACTGCTGTCACACAGTCACGCGCCGTTGCAGACGCGGGACTCGAGATTTATTAATTTTTTTTTTTCTTTAAACAAAATACATATGGCTGACGTAAAAATATCAGTTTCTGATCTAAAGAAAACTATATTTTTTTTTTTGCATAATATTTATATATAATTATTTCTCCCCCTCCTAATATGGAAACTAGAACAACAAAAATATATCAACTAAAGAACAACCAGACCCTTGTGGCAACCTGCCAGTCACAGATTTCTGGGAGTGACTTTGAGAGCTTCCAAAGTTGGCTTTTTGTTGGTTTAAGTCTTTTCTTTTTTTTTTTTTTAAACAGGTCTGAGGTAATAAAAAAATATCAAAAGAAAAAAAAAATTAGTGTTCCCCCCCCAAAGTATTTAATAAATATTTATGTAAGCTTGTAAGAACACCATATTTTCATCCCTTTTTTTTTTTTTTTGCAAGTATTTAAAATAGAAAAAGTGATCTTTTAAGCAATGTCACCTTTAGTACAGAACCAAACCCCACAACCACCCCTTTTTGTCTTTCCTGTCACCGCTAGTGGATAACCCAAGAAAACACTCCCCTCACCCCCCCGGTCCTGCCCAAGGTATTTTTTCAGCTCGTGTGAAGAAGGAATGGGGAGGGCAACGATGGGTTTCTCTGTGCGGGCACTGAATTTTCAATTGAGATGGGCAGTGGTGGCAATTTCTTCTTGCTGTTGGCAGTGTACGGAGCCCAGCCTTCCCCGCCTTCCCCAGCACGGAGGCAGAAGACCTGGGAGAAGGACCTTTCCTCAGCTAGCTGGGGCAGGAATGGGGCGACCTCGTCCTTCCCTCCTCCTACCCCGAGGAAGGGACGAGTCGGTGCTGGGCTGGAAACAAAACAAAGACACTTGGTTTGTGTTGTCGTTTAAGGAACACTTAATTCTTGGCAAAGTACTGGGCCCTCGCGTGGCAGGCGGTGCTGCAGGCAGTGCTCGAAGAAGGCACGGGAGATTCTGCTGTGCGTTCTTAAAGGAAAGAAAAGAAGAAACCAGCCAGCCCACCCTCTCGCTAAAACTTCTCCGCTTCCAGGGATGGAGGCTGGGCAAAGACGATGATGTTCTACAGCCAGTTACAACCGGGTTCTCTCTGCTTCCAACCACACCAAATGGGACAAAGAAGAGAAGGCAGCAGAGCTTCCTCCAGCTCTGCCTGCCCGGGGCCAGTAACCAGGGGTGCACCAGCAAGAGCCCACGGAGAAGAAACTGAGCCCAAGCAAAGCAAACTCCTGTCTCCTGTCCTGTCCTATGGCTTCACAAGAGGGTCAGTTCAGAGCCAACTCGCCCAGGACACCTGGGGCCGCTGCTCCAAAACACCACGACTCTCACCAAATGGTTACAAGAGACCGAGGCGAGGCAGGATGCAAGGGGAAGAGATGACCTTCAAAAAAGCAGCAAGCGAGACAAAGCCTCCATGCAGCACCTTCTCTGGAAGACCTGCAGCCAGCCAACCAACCTGCCACCTCTGCGAGGAACTGTCTCCACTGGCAAACCAGCTACAAAAGTGCTATGGAAAAATCAAGGGTCCTCCCATTGGCCATGGAGCCTCCTCTCCCTTCCACCAGCTAAATAGACACCGAGTCACCCCTTCCATGACCTAGGAGTTGACCCACTGTACTGTCAATAACCTGATGCTTGTTCTCCGTTCAGCCTGCCAACGCTTTGGCAGCCACGTGCAGAGCTGGTGGGCACGGCTGGAGCATCCTCTGGGGTTCCTCAGCAGTTAACTGGAGCTTGTATTCCAAGGTTGAAGGATTATTTAACCCAACAGCACAGACAAGCCAGAATAAGCAAAAGTCCCTCTGCTCCTGATATCAGGAGCCGCTAAACCTTTGCAAGGCTCTTGCCAAAAAGCTGTTTGAAAGCAAAAGAGATGCATCTCTTAAGACTCCCCAGGAAGGAGCCCCATTTCTCACAACCACGGGCTTTTTTCTTTACCACGCTTCCACTGCCAGTTCACCTCCACCTCGCTTTGTAGAAAAATCAGAATCTTTTACATCCAGCAAGGTTACAGCCAAGTCACCTTTGTTCCTTGTCTACCAATTCCTGCTTCGGAAACAGAGAGAGAAAAGTGTGCGCGCGCACACACAGAGGAGGAACTGTAAAGGCTCGGTACCATTTTTCAAGGTGGAAGACTGGTGTACATCCCTGTATCTATCAACCTGTGAGTAAACACCTTCCCCCTGGCTGTTTTGTTTTTTTATTTATTTATTTTTAAATTTTCGCACTAGAGTGCTAAGTCCCCCACTTCCCACTGTGAAGTTACTGGGGGCAAATCCCACAAGCAAAGAACAAACCCCAACATTAGAAGAAAACCCTAAAAACCACAAGTGAAAAAAAAAAAAAAAAAAAGAAAGTCAGTCACAAATGCACCCCAGCCCTCAGGCTGAGAGCGTGCGTGTAAGACTACAACGATTTGAACTTTCTTTGAACATGCATTTTTCAAAGTGAAAACCCCCTACAGACGCATGGAGCCCAACTCTCGGAGAGGAAATAACCTGGCTGCTTCACTTGGGTGAGTACCACTGAAAATTAGGGATGGAGATGCACAAGTTTGGCTTAGCCTCTCTCCCAACACCCAGTATCGTGGTACTCTGGTTCCCACTGCAAAATAATGGTTAAAAAAAAAAAAAAAACACAAACCCAAAAAAACCCCAAAACAGAAAACAACCCCAAAACAAAACACCAAAATGATATACATATGAGCAGTTTGACACGAAGTGACCGCAGTGTGTGATCAGTTACTGGTGCCAATATCACACAGGGCGAGGGGCGAAGGTGGAGGAGGAGGAGAGGGGGTTCGAAGTTCTAAGGTCAAACCGATGTCTCCAAGCTGTGTAAGGGGCTTTCGGGCTCCGGAACGGTGACCTCAGCTTGATCGCTGTCCACTGCATTGTTATTTCTGTTGAGGGATGTAGATCCACCCAGGCTACCCCCACCTCGCTTTTTGAGTCCTTCAGTCTCGGGGTCGTCTTCAGCGCCGTCAAGGAATGGTGTTCGAGGCTCATCTTCCTCCAGGATGAACTCTGGGTGAGTCATGAAGTTATGGATGGAGCTTCTGGATTCGGGTTTCTCGAGGCCTTCGTACAAGGAGCTACGGAACGCATTCACCACTTTGATCTGCCGGCAGGCGAGGAGCATGGGGGATAAACAGAAGAGGGGTTAGTAACGGCTACGAGAGGCCAGAGCTCCCAGGAGAAATTAAAAATAAATAATAAAGACACAATAAAACAAAAAGCACAACAACAACAACAGTCACCACCACTGAACAGACAGCTAAGTCAAAATGAGAGATCTATGGTGAACTAGGAGGGCCAACATGGATCAGACTCAGGCACTAGGTGTGTGATGGGGAATCAACCGACTATGGGGCGACTTCAGAAGCTGCAAGAAAAGACACAACAAAAATCTCAAAAAACCAGATCACTTTGAATGAATGGAAGCCAAAATGCATTAGTTGTCATTATATGTGCGCACGCAAATCTGTGTGTATAAACGAGGACAAAAAAGTGGAACTACAACTCAAAAAAGAGGTGGGTTAGACAAACAGTGGGTTCACTTCAAGGCAAAAAACTCTACTGTGGGAGCGATATGTGTGTTTGTTCTATTTCATTTTTAGACCTATAGAAAGGAATGGGCTTTAAAAAGATGTCACAAACTTTTCAAGCCCATGTGAAGCAGTAGGTCCAAGTGGATGCCATGACCAGTAAAACTGGACCCAGCTAAACATGCAAGAAGGAAGCCAGATCTGTGTGAGTTTCCCCACACAGCTG
>NW_009649114.1:2142104-2145750 GCF_000708025.1 Charadrius vociferus
AAAGGTGGCTATTCGTTTGGATGCTCTGCATGAAAAACAATGTCAAACTTTGCTAGAAAGCCCGGCCACGCACCGCTCCTGTGAAACCCACAGGCTGTCAGCACCGCCAAAAGCCAGGCTCAACGTGGTACAAGCAGGAGATGCAGAGCCCGGTTTGGACAACCAAGGTATGGCTCTGCTACCTCCATCGCACTGGAAGGGAGAGGTTTGGAAACAAGCCCAGATGGTGGCTAGCAGTGGATTCACTGCTTCCTCCAGGTCCTCTGGAAATCCAGCCTTGAACTCGTCCAGTTCTCACCCTCCCTTGCAGCCAAGTCATAATTGTTTGGTCGGATGGGTGACAAGTGTCAGATCCAGCGAACGAAGGGGCAGGAGGTGGCAGCGCCACGGGGCTGCTGCAGACCTCTCCACCCCGGTGCAGATGCTGGTATGCATGAGACAACCAACACGTGCACCTCAGGTGCGGCAGAGCGCTCCAGCTCTCATGGATGACTCAGGGCTATAATCGCTCAAAAGACGTCAAAAGGCATAAACTGAAGGAGAGCGATGCAATATGTGGGCTTTTGAAGCAGAGCCAACAAACCGAGCAGCTGAAGGTCTCCCAAACTGTAGAGGACCTGGTGAAATCACATACATGGCTTTGCCTTTTACTGCAAAGCCGAGAGCTGCCCACCACACAGTGCCCTCCAAAGCATCCCTCGGGTTGCTCTGTTGTGTCTTACAGCGATGCTCTCCCCCCGCTGACTCTTTCAGGCCAGAGCCAGTACATTGCTTCTCTCCAGAGGTCCCCTCATCCTGCCACAGCAGGTCACACCAGCACCCTCCTGCCTCGTGGCACCCTCCCAGCCACCTCCCTTTATAGAGGAGGCTACTGACAAAAGTTGTCAGCGGGGACCAAGCATCTTGCACAAGCTCTTGTGTGTTTTCTGGAAGCAATAAAAGCCTTTGCTCTGTTAAACAGCGTTCATCTGAGACCAGGAGATCTGCTCAACTCCTCCTCTCGGAAGGAGGTGCCCCTGGACCACTGTAAGACTTGGCTCTGCGATGCTGGGTGCAGCGGAGGAGTGGGTAACAGTGCCAGTCGTCTTGCTCTGCCTCCTGCCTGTGGAAGCAGCACCGCTACTCACGAGCGACCTCAACCTGCTCCCGATGCCCGAGGAACCCAGTCCCCACCCGTGTCCTCTGCCTGCTCTCGTGGTGTCGCTGTGGACTGAAGGAGGGCACAAAAGGGAAGAGAGGCATGGATCCCACGAAACGGGTGCTCCTCCCCAGCATCCCTATGCGACACCCTGGAGAGCCTCCGCGGCACTCAGCGGGTGGTGGAGGGAGCGGAGAGCGTGCCGAGCTGCTGGAGGGACAACGATTCAGATATCCCCGTGCAAGCCGATGAGGCAAACAAAGGTACTTGTGTGTTCTGCCGCTTCTTTGCGCATGGGCTGCAGATCTGGTGGGTGAGCAGAGACGACACCCCTCTTCCTGGTGAGATGAGCCGGGTTAAAGTGTCCACCTTGGTCTGGCACACGGGCAGGCTGGGAGGGAAGTCACCAACCAGTACAGCCAGCGAGAGCCTCCTAGGGATCTTTGGTCTCAGCACAAACAGGACTTACAAAACCAGTCCAGAGAAGTTACTCAAAGAAGAGTCTCGTGCCTGGAACCCTGGAGATTTTACCTGCAAGATGTTCCAGGGTTCCCCTCTGGCAAGGGACGCCCTTCCGAGTCCGCTCTCCATCTGGCTCAGAAAGATGGTGCTGCACCACACGGGGCAGCAAGGTGGCATCCCCCTGGCACAGGCTCAGCACACCCCGGCTAGAAACAAACGAGCCGGCTCTTGCACACACACACACGGACCGGCACGCACACGTGAGCTGGATGACAGACCCTCATGAGGAGATGAGCGTGGGCCAGGTACCCCCCCCATGGTGCTGGAGCACCAGCTGGCCTGTGAAAATGGAAAGTTTACGTAGCTGGGAACAGAAATTCAGAGCTGCGTTTGCTGCACTAAAGACCACAGTAAGGTCCTGGATAAATTCAGTGTTCAGCATGAATGCACAGGACAAGGGAGACCGCCAAGCAGGCCACCTTCTACCAAGACTGATAATCTGTCACATCACCAACATCTTGAAAACAGCAACTGCAAGCACTGACAAAAAGCACTGACCCCTAAAATGCAGCGTGCCAAACCAATTAAACCAAGTATAACCAGCCCAAACGAGCTAACGAGAGCCTAGGTGACTGCCAACACAACTAGGTGGTCAGTCTAGGACAAGCTCAGAGGACGGAGTAGCTTGACAGAAGCGCTCTCTGCCCCACCACCTCAAGCAGCGGTGAGTTCACACCACTGCTTTCAGCTCCACCAATAACTTCTGCTCCAGCTTTCCTCAGCTTTTCTTACTTTGATTGAACCATCTCTGTCAGCAACTGCTGTGAAATTAATTCAGCTGTTCCCTTGTCACGGGAACTCAACAGCAAGGAAATGTGTTTGGAACGAGCCGGGCAGTGCAAACAATGACCCGACCAAGCTGAAAGCCCACCGCCCCCCTGCCCGTGGTCAGGCACACGTCCCCTCTCTCCACCCAAACCCTTCACAGCCCGCGTAACCTGCAAGCTTGGAATTTATTCTCATTTCACACCGCCACTGCAGCACCACAATGTGGCAGGCAAACCCCACTGCTCCCACAGAGGTGGAAATTACATCTCCTGCATGAAGCCATCATCAGCTCCACCGCTGACCGCTGCTTTGCTTCGCCCAGCTCCCGCCAACCAGGGCAAAACCCCCAAAGGAGACCAGCTCAGCTCTGCAAACCATCTTCTGCGGGTCCTTCCCGAGACCTCCCTCTCCTCCATCACCCCGACAGGGACACAGCAGGAGGGGCTGCCGAGCTCCAGCCCTGGAGAAACTCATCCCACCGAGCGAAGTGGAAGACAGAGGGACACCATTAATCTGTATGGAGGGAAGTGGAGCTTTGAGAGAGTGGGAAGGGAAGCAGCAGAGGGAAACAGAGAAAAGTCTAGGCAGAAAACAGAGGGAAGACTTAGCGACCTGGGTTAGCTTCTGGTAAAGTTGTTTGCTGCCTGGAAGGGCACAAGCTATCCAAGTTATCTAGTCCCTTGCTGCAAATCGGGGAGGACATTAATCCACAGACTGCAAAAAACCCTGCATTTTGGTTGTGTCCAGCCAAGCCCACTACCCTGAGACCCCTCTAAGCAGGTTTTCTTCCAATTAGAAAGTCTTGGTGGTGCACAGATGCAGTCAGGAGCAGAAGGCAGCGGCGCTGCTTCAGAAACACTGGGGTTAAACAAAATAAAATTCAAGCATCGGTGTTGGCTAAATAGAGAGAAAACAAAATTATCAGAAATTCTCTCTTCTCTCCCACAGTGGATAAACAGTGGAAACTGAAAGCTATGCAAAAAGTCACCACGGATATTTCTTGAATAAGAGGAGAACACGGAAAATGACTGCGCAATAAAAGAGCCAATTATCCAGGAAAGATACACTACCTACTCACAGCCTGGCACAGCCCTGCAGAGAGAATTCACGCTCACGTGCTCACAAGCCCGTATATGCAGCTCACAACGAACACGGAGAGGGGCACTGCACCAGAGAGGGCTTTTCTTTGGTCTGGAACCCCCCCCAGCTAGCTCCAGG
>NW_009649114.1:2145782-2159948 GCF_000708025.1 Charadrius vociferus
CGCGTGTCTCTGCATACACTGAGAACCAGCGTGTGCAGAACGTGCCGGGCACCCCTGAGCCGCTGCAACGGGGCAGCGATGCTCCGACTACCACAGGGGGACCAGCGGAGCCCTGTGCTGTCCCCGCAGAGCTCCAGGGCAGCAAAGGGCACACTTACGTGCACGGGCTCGCTCAGCTCTGTCTCGCATGGCATGCAAGTTCACAGGCGGGACCAGAGGAGGCTGCTTGCTTACAAGCTAGCTCTGAAACAGCGGAATGAGCTGTAGGTGAGCGGCTTTGAGCAGCTCCGATGTGTCACCACCGGCCAGCTGAGCTACGGTAACCGGCTGCTCTCACGCACCGTCCAAACTCCCAACCAAGGCAGGAGCAAAGACGCCTTCTCACAGGCGTGCAAGAGGCAGAGAGCACACAGGCAGCCCGTTACCACGGCTCAGCCGACCCCAGTAGCACACTTACTGCTGTGGGAAGGTCTAAGCGGCCACTCTGCCTCCAAACAGATTTACAGCTTCGGTAAAGCAACGCCTCTGCCCATCCCTGCCCGCCTGGGGCATCCTGGGGCTGGGCAGAGCCGCATCGGAAAGAAACGGCAGCTTTTGGGTGTAGCATGCCCTTTTCACAGCAATGCTTTTAGTTACTTATGAACACGGGGTTCTTTTAACAAGAACTGCCAATTTTTGCACCCCTCAGGAGAGTGGACTCATACGTCAGTCCTGCAAAGGAGGAGAAGAGGTAAAAATGGAGGAAGCAACAAGGAATGTGGGGGGGAAAGGACCAGAAAGTATCGTAAACTTGTTGAAGATGCAACAGCATAAAAACTTTTCTTTGGTTTTTGTTTTCTTTTTGTTTTGGTTTGGTTTTTTTTTTTTTTTAAATGCTGTCCCACCCCATCCTTCATTTGGGAAATCAGTGTGCGCGAGTCAAGGGTTAGAGGGAGAGAGAACAGGCTGGGTTAGGTTGGTGCAGGTGCTCTCTGTGGTTATTAGAAGTCATGCATTGTAATAGACTATCACTCACTGCCCGCAGGAGGAGATGCAGCAGCAGCAGCAACAGCAGAAGTGGTGGGAGTGGAATTGACGGAGGAAAGAGCTACATGGGTTGGGCTAGAAACATTTTTTACATCGTGGTGCTGGCTCACGATGGAAGGCTGTCTCCTGAGGGCTCCCTGCAAAGAGGAGGCGCCGGTCTGGAATGTGTAAACTACGTCCATCTGCAAAGAACCAGAGAGTGAGATAGCGTCGCCCCGGCCAGAGACAGGGAGAGGGGTCGGGGATGGAGGGGAGCAGGGAGGTTGGGCAGACACACAGGGACATGAAGGAAGAAAGAGGACGGAGAGGTGGGGAGAAGGGAGGAGAGAGGAGAGAGTTCCCCCCCAACCCCGCGCTCCTGTAAACCCGCACCGGGTTCGGCTGGTGTTTCTGGGAGCAGAGGAGAGGTCGGCTTCCAGCCTCTGCCCCGCTCCCGCAGGCGCGAGAGGGGCAGGGTTTATCCCACCACCAAGCAAGAGACTGCGGTGGGAGGGAGCGACAGAGGAAACACCTTGAGTTATCCCAACAATCTGCAGGAGGAGCGGAGAAAGAGAGAGGGTGGGCAGAGGTGCGAGCTGGCAGCCGGTGGTCCGGAAAACTGCACCGGGAAAGGGTTTCTGGTCCCTCAGCCCCATGGGATGTACACGTGAGGGACTGAATCCTGGGACACACCACGCACCCGCAGCTCCCGCGGCAGCCGGCCGTGCTGGAAGACGTTTCAGTCTCACGGCTCTGCAAAAGGGCTGGGAAGCAGAGCCGGTAGGGACGGGCAGGGATGCGGCAAGGCAGCACCCTTGGTGGTGGGGCACAGTTGCTCTGTGGATGCACGCCGGGGCCGGAGGAACTGAGCGGCAGCCTGGTGCCGCCGTGGCTTCCCAGACACTTCGGAGCGGGATTGTCCCCAGCCCTGTGCCAGCCAGCCCGCTGGCAGAGCGCACAGCCCTGCGCCGCCCCGGCTTGCCCACCTTGGCCACATGGCTCCTCGGCAAGGGGCACCTCCTCCAGACCCCTGTGTAGCTCTGCTTCACCCTGGAGGTATTTTACACGCTGCTTCACTCCCTTCCCTGGTTTGATCTCCCTCCACGGAGGGACCCCCTTTTCCCCAGCGCGCCGGGGTGGCTCGCGGGGAAGAGCCCTGTGCTCTCACTTAGGACACGCTGACTGGGGACAGAAGCCCCCAAGGCGCTCAGGTTGGACCTACCGGCTGCTCTGCTCGATGCACAGGGCACCACAGCCAGGAAAGGACTTGCTAAAGAGGCTCCAGGACGTGCCAGCGTCCAGGAGCATCCTTCACCTTGCAAGAGCTTGTTTCAGCCCAGGTCCACCATGGCTGGAGGGAGATAGCTCGGAGGCTCCGGGCTCCACGCCTGGCTGCTGGTACTGCAGCCGTTCGTGCCTACCGGGCTTCCAACACATCTGGACTGCCTCCCGAACAGCCCAGTGCTCCCAGCACATCTTTCATGGGAATGAACCAGACCGAGCTGGCAGCTCAGCCCCCCGTAGCGCCCACGACCAGCTCTGCCCTGCGCCCCCAGAAGAGCCTGGCCGCCCCTCGCAATGGGCTGAACCTCACCGTGAAACCATCAAGGCAACATCTCACAGAGGAGAAGCAAAAGTTAACATGGCCCAACACGGCTGCTGTGCTTGCTCCAGTCCCCCTGCCTGGGCCATTTTGGTTACCTCCATTCGCGGGAGGGCCGGAGGAGGAGGAATGACAGGTAACACAGCAGCCCCGTGTGCCAGGGGCCACTGGGGACCTGCAGCTCTCCTCCATGGGGCAGCTCTGCCCAGGCCTCGAGGAAAGACGAGGGGCAGTGACCTCGCTGCGGGGAGCTCGCCCTGCCCTGCCCAGCCAGCAGGCTGGGGGAAAAGAAACCCATCTTTTCAGGAAAAACTGACTCAGGGAGAAACAGCGGATGTAAAAACCATATTAACAGATAGATTCTCCTCTCATTCTGTGCTGTGGGGCCAAGAGCTCCAGGCGAGGAGCCCGGAGAGCTGGCAAGGAGGGGTGGCAAGAGCCGTCAGCCAAAGGGCCATTGGGAAGAACGGAGAGCAGCAGAAGAGTGAGACCGGAGAGGGTCTCGTGCAGGCAGACCCCTCCTGGGCACGTTCTCCCCGGGGAGCGGCATCCCAGCAGCAACCAAGAGCAGCTCCAACTGCTGCACAACTCGCTAAGAGCCCGGGTGGCTCCGTGGCCTCCCCACAGCTTCCGAGCCCCCTCCACTGCTGCGCGAGGTGCCCATCAGCAGCACGTCCAGCCTCCTGCAGACCAGCCTGGCCTCAGGCTGCAGGGCACCGTGCTCTGCAGCAGAACAGAGCCGTGCCTCCCCCTACCCCGAGCTGTCCCCAAAAGCCAGGCTGTCCTGGTTCCCCGACCAGGGCAGACCCAGAAAGGCACAGGTGGTGGGAGAAGTCTAGCCCAGGAGGCGATGGCATCCTCCGAGCAGCAGCCGGCGCCTCTTTCCAGACAGAGCCCCTGGAGAGAAAGAGAGAGAAAGAAAGAGAGAGAGAAGGAAGAGCCCCACCGGTACCCGCTGCCCCACGGTACCTGCGTCTGTATCCTGTTGAGACCCCTGAACCACAGGATCTGCCCGCGCCGCAGCTCCATTTCAGCGTGGTCGATCTCATCCACATCTTCGGGCAGCTCCTCCTCTGGGATCTCCTCCTTGGTGATGCCGTGCCCAGCTTCCTTCAGGAACTTCAGGTGGCTGGTTGGGACAGTGCAGATCAGCTGGGGAGAGGCAGGGAGAGAGCAGCTCCTTAGCCTGCAGGCTATGGTGGCACGGAGCCCACCGTCAGCCTCGACCAAGGGGGAGCACTCCTGCAGCGAGCTGCCAGGGACTCAGCCAAGAGATGCCACCGCTGGATGGATGTGCCCCGCCGCAAGCTGGGTGGGAATGAGGAGTAGCTTAGCCACCTCCTCTCCTCACTGCTGGCACGGTACTGGGATGGACCATCACCCCCTTCTAAAGCTGCCTTGAATAAATTCTGGGCAGAGCAAGGGCAGGGAGGCAGCGGGAAGGGAAAGGCAGGCTGGGCTGCGAGCACGCCGTGGCATGGAGGCACGTGGTATGTTTTTCAGACTGGCTCTTACCTGGCCCCAGAGGAGCTCTCCCACTCCGATAAAAATACACCAGAACCACTGGCTCAAGGTGAGCCCGGAGCAGCTGAACGGCTTCCCACCAAACTCCACAATGATGATCTACAGCACAGGAGAGAGCAAGTCACACACTGGTGAGCTCCAAGGGCTGCGTGGCCCAGCCAAGGGATAAAAAGGTCCCCTAGAGCCACACGTCTTTTCCCCCTTCCCTGGGATCATGAGAGGAGCAAGGACCTCCCATCTAGGCTAGGAACTTTACAGGACACCAGAGGCATGCTGGCTGGCCAGCCCTGGCATCTCCCAGCACACTCTAGACCCCAATATTCAGGTTTCGTGTCACCAAGAAGCTGCTGGAGAAGAATAAGGGGACAGGACAGAGCTGTGGGCACTGACTGCAGCAGACACAGGTCCTGCCTGCCTCATGGTCCCCTCCCAGCCCCACCAGTTTATTCCCATGCTGTTTCTGCAGCTTCACCTGAGCTGCAAACGTCCCCAGCACCACTGTGCAGAAGATGGGGTTGCGGTAGATGGCCTCGAAGACGTTCCTCTCCCCATGGATCTTGCGCGCGTTGATCTCGTTGAACAACTGCATCATGACAAAGGTGTTGAAGACGATGGTGTAGTGCTCGGTGGGTGGGGAGTGGAGCGGGGCATTTCGGCCACTGTCGATGTCGAAAAACTTCTCCCCTAAGCAGACGAGGGGTTACGGGGAGGGGATGGGGAAGGGCAGGGAAGAGAAGAGAAGATGAGATCCTGCTTCTTACTTCTGCTCTGCACTGGTGGAGATGGAATTAAGATCCCAGGCTCTTGCTGAAGATCCCTTGACCCAGCTAGGGGCACCCCATGCTAGCCCCACTGAGCACTTAGTTCCTTCAGTATGTTGAAAACCTGCTGCCCCGGCTGAAACTGTCTCTGCACCCAGCGAGGTCTTGAGCAGACCCACACCAATGTAAATCCTCTCCCTTAACACCCCTCCGCTTCCCATTCATTACTAAATAAACTCTGTCCTGGCCAGCATGGGGTCACCGAGTGCCAGCTGAGAGCAAGGGTCCCCAACACTGGTGCGGAATGGGGACACACGAGGCAGTGCTGGGACTCTGCCCCTTTCCTTTCCCCCCTGCTGTTTCTTGGAGCCTCACAGCTCACCTGCAAAAAGCAGCGTGAAAATGATAGTTAGCTGGTACACCGCATGGCCCAGGATGTTCTTCATCATGGTGCGGGAGATGAGCGGCTTGTTGCGGCCGTACGGCTTGCGCAGCAGCAGGGACTCGGACGGGGGCTCCGTGGCCAGGGCTAAAGAGGCGAAGGTGTCCATGATCAGGTTCACCCACAGCATCTGGACAGCCTTCAGGGGGGAGTCCTGCAAGGAGAACACGTCATGCCACCGAGACCACCCTCTCTTCACTCCCTGTTTCTCAGGAGCCTCCGCTCTCCTCCTGCCGAGCCCAACAGCCCCGTACCTGCGTGATACAGGCGCCCGTGAAGGCCACGATGACAGCCACGACGTTAACGGTCAGCTGGAACTGCAAAAACTTGGAGATGCTGTCGTAGACGTTGCGCCCCCACATCACCGCCTTGACGATGCTGGTGAAATTATCATCCGTCAGGATGATGTCCGAAGCCTCCTTCGCCACATCTGTGCCTGCGATGCCCTTGAGGACCAGGGAGAAAGAGATGGGGTGAGTCACGGAGCAAGCTCGGTGTCCGCCCGGCTCTGCTTCTTCCCAGAAACAGCCCCGAGAGAAAAATCCGCTGGAGCCAGAGCAGCCAGTGCCAGTCCTGTGTTCGACAACGAGTCCTGCTGCGGCTGCACCAACGCACCCGAGAGAGCGGAGGCTCCAAAGCAGCAAAGCCTTCAAGGACAGACACCGGTTCGGCTCCAGAGCGGGGCTCTGAGTCGGTGCAGCTTTGCAGCCTGTCACTGTGGTGGCCCCAGACAGGGGCCACAGCGCAGCAAAGCCGGAGAACAGCTTGTAAGCACGGCTTGCTCCTCAGGCCAGGGAGCACCGGCATCCCTGGCTGGGCATCTCTGCTGCGAGCAAGGGTTGGGAGCCCCAAATGAGGGAGACAGTTCGGCAGTGCGAAGCTCCAGCGCCTTCCTGGTGCCTCCTGCCCCGTCTGAGGGAGATGGCAGCCCCAGGGCTGCCCACCGCCTCTCCAAAGTCACCTGCAGCATCTCAGAAGGGCACAGTTTGCTCTGCAGGAGCTGGGCTCGCTGCGTTTCTCACTGCCGGCACACAGAGGCGCTCCCTTTGCAGTAATTAAACGCACCGAAACGATGATGCCCATAACCAGCCAGTTCCCTGGTGCTTTCCTGGAGAAGCTCTTTAGCTTTGCAAGACCCGTCTCAGAGGGGAACCCCGCGGCTGCTGCAGGGTATGGGCTTTGGGGCAAGCTGGACAGACCAGCCGAAGGTACCCCATCATGCCGTTTAATCCCCGCTCTCTGGAGACCCGAGGGCAGCACAGCACCGGTGCCCAGCCCCCAGTAAAACCCAGTGCCTGCCCTGGATCTGATCCTGCACACAGGGCACGGAGCCCCACTCTAACAGTCCCCAGGAGAAGACAGACTACCTTCTGCTGTTGGTCCTAAATATCCAAGTGCAGTTCTGGAGCCTTTAAAGACCTTCGAAAAAAATCCCTTCTCCCCCAAAATTTCTCATTTACTCAAAGCTCATAAGGCATCACCCAGCAGCTGGCTCCTGCTCATGAACCTAAACTTAAACAACTCACAGAAAACCTGTTAAAACTGTCAGGTTTATTTTCTTCCTTCTTTTGGACAGGGCAAAGAAAAGCAGCAAACCAGATCAGAGTTCTTCACCATAAATAAACTCCCCAAGTCAGTGCCAGCACGAAGCTCACAGCCTGGGCTGCCCGTTACGAGCCTGAGTGAAGAACCGCAGGGATAAATCAAATCACACTGAGTTAGCAGCTTCCCATGGCTCTCCTGGACCCCACAGCTCAAACCGGGGCCAGGCAGGTCCCTGCACTGGGTGCTCCACAAGCACCATGTCACCTTCAGCTCGGCCCGGTCCCTCCGGGTGGGACAGAGGAGCCCAGCCCTAAGCCAGCCTCTCCGAGGATTGCTTCCCATCAATCTTTTGCCAACAGCCCTACAAAGTTCACGAAAGTTAAATCAAACCTCCAAAGAAAGTTTCTTTTTCTCTTTTTAAGCCATCCTGTAGATTTGGAAAAGAGTTCTGCTAGTCCAGAAATAATTTCGGTGTTGAGAATAACTAAGCGTGCCATCAGTTTCTCACCCCAGAGAACGAAGGCCCCCCCCGGGGCAAAACCCACCGCCCGTCCATACCATGGCAAACCCAACGTCGGCTTTCTTCAATGCTGGGCCATCGTTGGTCCCGTCCCCAGTCACGGCCACCACCTGCCTCTGGTCACCGACGGTGCTGTCGATAATTCCTGAAATGGAGACAAGCAATTCAGAAAAAATAAGCCCTAAAGGCAGGCTCCCCATGCAGATTATGCTGCGAAAGTCACAGAATGGTTTAGATTGGAAGGGACCTTAAAGCCCACCCAGTGCCACCCCCTGCCCTGGGCAGGGACACCTCCCCCCAGCCCAGGTTGCTCCAAGCCCCGTCCAACCTGGCCTTGAACACCTCCAGGGATGGGGCAGCCACAGCTTCTCGGGGCAACCTGCCCCAGGGGCTCACCGCCCTCAGAGTGAAAAATTTATTCCTAATCTCTAAGAGACTTTTTTCCTACTAAAACCCCCGGGCAGAGCAGGATGAGGTGCTGGGGGGGGGGAGCTGGCGGGGGCTCACCTTTCACGAGCGTGTGCTTATCTGTCGGGGAGGAACGGGCCAGCACACGCAGCTTGGGCCAGATCTTATCCAGCTGCTCCTGTTCTACCTGCAGGACAAGGCACGTGTCAGAAAGGGAAGGGACCCCCCCAGAAACCTTCTGCCCCACCGGAGAGCAAACCCCAAGTGGGACAGGACAGCGCCTTCACCTCCAGACACCCCTGTGGCCGCGCTGGCCGAGATCCCGGCAAGCAGAGGGACCACTGTGTTTATCCAAGAGAGGAGGAAAACCCAGTGGGATTCAGTGCCTTATGCTGCCGGGGCTGTCGGAGAGCCCACCCACCCCCGCTGCAGAGAGGGACACGGGGTGCTCTCCCACCTCTCCCTTCTCGTTGCGGATGAGGCGGTTGAATTCCTTCCCCTCCAGGCACAAGAAGTCCTCCCCCGGCAGCAGGATGCCACACTTGGTGGCGATGGCACGGGCAGTGTTGATGTTGTCCCCCGTCACCATCCGGACGGTGATCCCTGCACGCTGGCACTTCAGGATGGCGTCTGGCACCTGGGGGACAAGGACGGAGTCAGGAGGGGGTCAGACAGGCAGGGCAGAGTATACTGGTTCGGTACTGGGGATGCTGGGAGCCAGGCAGCTCCTCTTCCACCCTCCCTAAAAAGGTTTGGGGTCAGGAACCAGCATCCACGCGTGGCTCAGCTCAGTGCTCACACTGGGGATGAGATGCTGAACTGAAAATTTCCCCCTCCAGAACCAGCTCAGCCATTTATCCCCGGGGATACGGGAAGCCACCAGGGACCGGAGAGGAAGCCTGCCCCCCGCTCGCTGCCGGCTGCGCCCCCAGAGAGGACGCCTGCCCCCCGCTCGCTGCCGGCTGCTCCCGCACCGCAGCCTCCTGCCCTCGCCACGGCTCCAGCCAGACTCGTGTGCGTGTCCGGAGCAGCTCCTCCGGCACAAACAACGCGAGATCTTCCAGCCCCTGCCCCGAGGGGAAGGCAACCTCTGCCTCCTCCCCGTCATGCCAGGGTGCAGCCAAGGCACAGCCCCGGGATCCATCACAACGGGGGCATTTTATCCGCCCCCTCCGGCAGCACGTTGCTGCGCTAATAGGTTTATCTATTACGGAGCAGTGGGGGAAGAGGATATTAGTGAGAAATTAGCAAATTGAATCAATGGCCTCCAGAGCCGGTGCAGACGAGGCATCTGTAATGCAATTCCCAGACCCAGATACTTGAACATCTAATCAGGAAAGATGCAAGCAAGGCAGGAGCACAGGGGGCGAGCTCCAAAATGTAATCAAGAGGCAGGTATCGCGGAGAGCTTATTGCATTAGCCCAGCTGCCTGCCAGGAACCAGCTAGATCAGCCCTATCCCTCTCCAACACCCCTCTGCCACCCCTACGTGGTGTCTCCGTGCACCTTTCAACCGCGTGTGGAACCAGTCTGGCTTGTGCACTGGGGAGAAAGTTGGGGGGGAAGCAGCCTGCCATCAGGTCATTTTATCTTAGAATCGCTGAGGTTGGAAGGGACCTTTAAGATCATCAAATCCAACCACTAACCTATCCTGACAAAACCACTTCTAAACCGTGTCCCCAAGTACCACATCTGCCCTTTTTTTAAACACCTCCAGGGATGGCGAATCCACCCCCTCCCCGGGCAGCCTCTTCCAATGTTTAATAACCCTTTCCATGAAAATTTTTTTCCTAATATCCAATCTAACCCTTGCCTGGCATAACTTGAACCCATTTCCTCTCGTCCTATCACTTGTCACCAGGGAGAAGAGGTCAGCCCCCACCTCTCTACCCCCTCCTTTCAGGGAGTTGTAGAGAGTGATAAGGTCTCCCCTCAGCCTCCTCTTCTCCAGGCTGAACACCCCCAGTGCCCTCAGTCGTTCCTCATAAGACGTGTCCTCCAGACAATTTTGCCCAGGTATGGGAGAGAAATGCCGGCAGCAGGGAGGTGGTCGCATGGGGCACTTCAGGGATGGATGCAGAGGAGCTGCTTGTGCTTTCGTAAGGGGCTCGTGGTCCTGAGCAGCACGGAAAGGGGCTCCTGGCCCAGGAGTGGGGCTGGGGTGGAAGACAGACAGGGCAGAGCTGGGGTTCGGTACCTCTGGCCGCACAGGGTCCTCTATCCCAACCACGGCGATGCAGGTCAGGTCAGACAGGATCTCGTTCTCGCTGTCCCAGTCTGGCTCAGCGTCAGCAGGGAAGTCACGGAAGGCCAGGCAGATGGTCCGCAGCCCATGGCAGGCCATGGGCTCTATCACCTTCTTCACCATCTCATCCCGGTCCTTCACCTTGAACACCCGGGGGTCACCGTTCTTATCCAGGATCCTGGTGCACCTAACGCAGGACCAGGACGGAGGGTGAGGGAGACCGGTGGTGGCACAAACTGCTGGCTCAGCGATCCGCTCCCCATCACCCAGCTTCCCCATCTGCAAACTGGGAACATCCCCCTTACCCACAGCTCCCTACAGCTTTACCAAAGCCACCCTGAGAGAGTTGAACGCTTTGCACAGCAGCGCCTCCCAATAGTCACCTCCTCCCTCCTCCACATGAGCACTCTTCACCCCGCAGCCCCCCAAAACAGCTCTGCGGTGCATCGAGAGCCTAAAGCCCACAGGACAGGGAGAGAACTGGGGTAGCGAGGGAGGACGGTTACTTGCGGAGGATGATCTCGGAAGCTCCCTTGCTGTACATGCGGAAGCCGCCATTGCTGTTCTTCAGCACAGTGCTCATGGACTTGCGCACCGAGTTGAAGGTGTAGACCTTGTAGAGCTTCTCCTCTGGTACTTCGTTCCGCACAGCCTGGTAATCCTGCTTCAGGTCCAGCACGAAACCCAGCAGGGCACATTCGGTCTTGTTCCCCACTTGCCGGGGTAGCCCCGCTTGCTTCTCAGGTGGCTGGAGGGGACGAAGGGAAAGGAAAAGCAATGCCAAACCTCGGTATGGCAGGATGGGAGCTGCAGGGATGGCCAATGGTGGGAAGGCCACAGGACACGAGGTTGTGCTTCTCCAACTCACCAGGATCTTGGACGTGTAGGCGGAGTTGATGGCGACACCGTTGACTATGAGGTCCAGGATCTTGGGCAGGATGGCGTCAGGGTCGGGGATCTGGCGGTAGTGGGTGTCCCCCACATAGGCCTGCACCACGGTCATGCGGTTCATGGTGAGCGTGCCCGTCTTGTCCGAGCAAATGGCGGTGGCATTGCCCATGGTCTCGCACGCATCCAAGTGTCTCACAAGGTTGTTGTCCTTCATCATTTTCTGCAACAGGCACCACAACCCGGAAGATTAGAGCCAAAAGCCTGAATTTCCCCATCATGCCCCCAGCAATCCCACCACATCATGGTCTCACCTTCACAGAGTAAGCCAGGGAGATGGTGACCGCCAGCGGGAGCCCTTCAGGCACAGCCACCACCAACACGGTGACACCGATGATGAAGAACTTGACAAAGTACTGGATGTAAATGGGGGTGCACTCTGCCAGCCAGGGCCGCCCCTGCACCCCAAACGTGTCGATCACGAAGTATAGCACCAAGATGATGACAGTGATGGCCGACATGATCAGCCCTGGGGGAAGAAGCAGCAGAGCAGCAGGTGAGGGGGTGCAGGGGAAGGGGACAGCCTTCTGGGAGAGCTCTGGGATGACAGCTCGTGCCGGGCCACCGCCACTCACCCGCCTTCCCAATCTGGACCGCCAGTCGCGTGAGCTTCCCTTGCAGCACAGACTTCTCCTTCTTGGGCACCTTCACCTTCTTCTTCTCCTTCTCCTCATTTTCCACCCCTTCCTGACTCTTCAGGGGCTGGATCTCTAAGGCCACACCATCCTGAGTTTTAGCTACAGCCCAGGGCAAAATAAGACACCACGTGTGAATAGGAGAGAGACCAGGGAAACCTGTAGGACACCACTGAGAAAGATGGTGGTGAGAGAGAGAGAGAGAAAACCCAGAACAAGAACCATTCCCGACAACACACGCATCCGAGCACATGGCAACCTCGTGTCCGGGGCCCTGCCACCTCTCTACAGGGCAGTTTTCTGCCATCTACCTCAGCCCCACGGATAAAAGATCCTCAGAGCTGACACTGGCGATGTCACCCCTGCGTTGGTCACACCTCTAAGGCAGCGCTGCAAGAAACCCTCTGGCCAGGCTTTGGGGTGGAGGCAGGTCTCTTCTAGCCTCACCTGAGGGCTGCTTTACACCCTGCGGCAGATGGGGAGCACTTTGGGCTGACCCCAGAGAGGCTCCGCTCACCCCCGTCCCT
This sequence comes from Charadrius vociferus, assembly GCF_000708025.1. Classification (NCBI taxonomy): domain Eukaryota; kingdom Metazoa; phylum Chordata; class Aves; order Charadriiformes; family Charadriidae; genus Charadrius; species Charadrius vociferus. The sequence continues at coordinate 2,157,946 of NW_009649114.1, forward strand.
TGATGAGCATCCCTGCTCTGTGTCCCACTCCCGACGCCACCTCTGCAGTGCCCCGTGGGCAGCCCATCAGGAATCACTTGCCAGGGGAGCGACTGAGGGGGTGAGATGGAAGGGGGACGGTTAGAAATTTGGATGAAGATTGAAAAGGAAGGAGCCAGCTCCTTGAACCCCAACCCTGAGCCATCCGTTACGTTTTTGAGGACCCGAGGCAGCCAGGCTCTCACAGCTGCTCTAATCGCTCCAGTCCAGCTGAAGGTCTGCACCAGGGAGACCCAGGGTGACTGGAGGACGGGGAGAGGGATGGGACCGCTTCCCCCCACCCCAAGATGTGCCTCCTCAGCCGTCAGGGCTGGAGGAGCAGTGGTGACCCCATAACTGCTCATGGCTGCCCCGGGAATTGTCCTCTCCTGGCTGCCACCGCTCAATGGCTTCAGACACCCCAGAGCTCGCGGCCGCTCCACATCGGACACCTCCACGGTTACGACAGACCCGACACGGACAAAACAAGCACCCGGACACAGTCTGACGGGAAGGAGGGAAACTCAAACTGCTGAGAGGAGAGAGAAAGAGAGAGAGAGAGGTGGAGAGAGAGGTGCAGAAATGGGCTTCTTCCACAGCCTGCAAAGAACAGTGTGAGAAACACTGGCGAGGAGACGCTCACGGAGTCGAGGCCATGGGAGGAGAGGGTGCAACCATCGCATTGGCCAGGCCCCGTGGGACATTTCATCCTGGGAATGGTGTGAGGGGACCCACGTCTCTTCCCTAAGCCGTGCCCAAACACAAGCCCTGCACAGGGATGGCTTCTGGGGGACACAAGGATTTCAGAGCCACCAGGTCACAGCTGCGGCTCTTGTCAACGTGGATGAAGTTTGCCCCGAGAAAGGGATGCTCTGCCAATGGTCCGGGCTGCTGGAAGAGCCCTGTCCTCCCTGCACAAAGGCTTTGCCCCAGGCAGGGGCAAGGTGGCCACGGGGGAAGCTGGCCAGCCCCACCCCAGTTATGCACAGCCCCGTGGTGGGGTGCCGGAGGGCACCGCGATGCCGTGCCGGGGCCACCGGCCGCATGACCGTTGCACCCTCTCCCAGGACAACGAGGCGAGAGTCCCGCCGGAGCAGCAAAGAGCACAGACTGATGAGAAGAAGGAAGGAAGGAAGGAAGGAAGGAGGAATGCTCAGTAGTTAGTGTGGTGCTGGTTCAAAGGATGGAGAGGCTGGTTACCTTTGTTGCGATTTTCGGGGGCTCCGGTTTTTTTACCTGTTCAAAGAGAAAAAGGGTGGAGGGCTGAGCACATGGACCCAACGTTCACCGTCCGGCTGGTGGGACGGCCCGGGGCCGGCCCTGCTCCCAGGGGCCATGCACTGCTCCAGCGGCATCCACGTGCAGGGCTCAGCACCCTGCGGTCACCCTCCGGACACCACGCCTGCCTTGATCCACGGCTCACGGCACCAGGGAGGCTCCGGAGCTCCCCGACTCCCCCAGGTACCCCGTCCCCAAGGCTTCAGACTCCCCCACCTGCAAAACACCCGCTACCACCCCTATCAGTGCTTCAAAGGGTGCCAGTGGCATCTCAGACCCCCGTGGGGAGGAGAAACCATAAGTGGAGCTCAATGTCCGTACCGCACGTGCCAAGCACCAGTTCTCGCTGCCTCCCAGTGCCACGGGGCACACGTGGATCCACCCGGGAGGCGCAGACTTGCCCCTCACCGTGGGCAGCACTATGCCCATAGTGGGGGGGCTCTGCCCCCCATGCCTGTGGTGGGCAAGGTCTGCACATGGGGGTCCTCCAGTGTGCCTCCACGGCACGGGAAGCAGAGTGCTGCTGCAATCTAAACCAACCTTGTGCAACAAGGAGTTTATATACCTTCCCTCCATCACGCCCCAGCACCGCGGTGGGGGATGAGCCGGTGAAGCCCCCTGCCCCGCTTCGCTCCCCAATCGGGGGCTGCGAGGCAGAGAGCTGGGTTTGCTGTGGGGCTGAGCTGGAAGGCTGGGAAAACACGGAG
>NW_009649114.1:2160110-2164293 GCF_000708025.1 Charadrius vociferus
CCCGCCTGGCATCGCCTCCCGGGAAGGGCTCCCCGGCGCAGGGACGCTTGCGATGCCAGCCGGTGGCTCGCTCCTGCCAGCTCCTCGCAGCTGCTCCCAGTGAGCCCAGACCTGCTGAAGAGGGGTGCGGGGACATGGGGGAGAGCAGGAGCTTCCCAAGCCTGGCTTGTACCGATGCTGGCTTTAAAGCTGGTATGGGAGCTGGCACGGAGCAGCAAGATGGAGAGCCGAGGCAGGGGAGCATTCGAGCTCCAGCATGATTTGGAACACCTCAGCCCGCCTGGCTGCTCTCCTACCCTCCGTCCCCCGGCACGCAAGCCCTCCTCTCCCTCTTGCCATCCTCTGCACCTCGCCTCCTTCCCCAGGGAGCTCAGGGGACGCCAGCAGAGATCTTCAGCAAAGTCCTCAAGGTTCTGGATGGGCTACCAACATCCTGCAGACACCCAGGACTCACCTTCCCACCGCAGGGCGGGCAATGAGCACCGTGCCACGGCACCGCAGGGCATCACTATCGGCCACCTTTCCCTCTGAGCCTTGACCCCCCCCACCCTGCAATTCCAGGCTGGAGAAGAGAGAGTTGGAGCCGTGTCCGAAAGAGCTGGCGAGCAGAGGTCTGGGTGCATGGGGGGCTTTCCTCAGGCAGCACGATCCCCGGGCTGCGGGCGAAGGGGCTGCAGGGGGGGATCCCCCCCATCGCCTCGAGAGCTCACCGTACCTGCCTGGGTCACCGGCACTAACACACAACCGCGTCCCACGGATGTGGGTGTAGCTTGTCACACACTGGTGGATGCTTCCCAGGAAAGGGAGAAAGGCAAAAGGAGGGGAAAAAGCAGGTTCAGTGGATCTCCTCACCTTTCTTCACCTTCTTTTCCTCATCTCCTTCTCCCGCACCCAAGAGAGTGAAGATGATTCCGGTCTGGGAGTTGATACCCACAGCCGTCACCACCATCCTGCCGGAGCCCTCCATCACGTGGGTACCTGGCACAGCAGGAAGGCCACGGTGAGACAGGACACTGGCACACCATTCCCATCTCCTCCACAACACCGGGACGCAGGGCTCGGGAGCACCCACGTCTCCATCACGGCACAAACCCAGCCCAGCCCTGCAGCGACCACGCAAGAGCCGCTCGCGATCCTCACCCGACAGCAGCATGGGGTCTTTATCCAGCGATTTCTTGACTTGGTCTGACTCCCCGGTCAGCGAACTCTCATCTATTTTCAGGTCATTGCCTTGGATCAGGATCCCGTCTGCTGGCAAGAGGTCACCTAGGAGAGGAGCAAAGAGCAGGGTGAGCCCCAGCCCGGGCAGCCACAGGTCACCCCTGCCCGCCTCATCCCGGGAGGAGGCTTCATGTCTCAGCAAAAGGACTCAAAACTCAGTCTCAGACCAAATCTAGAGGGAGGAGAAGCAACAGATGGGTATTATAAGACAGATGGGTATTATAAGATGATATTCAATAGCTCCAAAATCTTCACTGATGTACAAAAGCATCCGTTGCGAGAACGTTTGCTCAATCAGTGCTTCCCCCATCTGGTTTTACTGAATCAACACCACATCCTTCCCAAAGCTTCCTGCGACATCCAAACCATTACACGATCCTGTCATCCACCTGCCGAGGAAGGAAAAAGCCCTATGTGAAAATGAACACCACGTTGGACCAATCTCCTTCCTGACAGGAGCTGAGCATACCCTCTGGTAAACAAGGAGCAGGACCTGGCTCAGCCCAAGGGCTACATCTCCTTGCTAAGGAGATGTTCACCAAGAAGGACGTGGTTGTGAAAATGAATCATTTTTGGAGACCAGCATGTTGGTACAGCAACCCAAAGCTGTGTGCAGAGCCTGGTTTAGCTCTGCCAGCCCAACTCCAGGCTGGCAAGCAGCAAGGTGAGTGGAGCTCCATCACCTGCATGGGAGCATCTCCCATCGCTCTTGACCACAGCACGCTGCAAAAGAGAGTAACTGGAGGAGCCAACGCTTCCCCTCAAGGCAAAAGGGCTGGCAAAGCAGAGAGGAGGAACCGCCAGGCTCCTGAGATGGAGGGACAGACCCCAGCCACCGCCGCCTCCACTCACCGTACTTGATCTGCGCGATGTCTCCCACCACGATCTCGGCCACCGGGATCTGAATCACCTGCCCCTTGCGGATGACCGTGAACTTCTGTTCCTGCTCGATGCGGCTCTGGAGGCCCCGGAATTGTTTCTCCTTGCTCCAGTCATTGAAGGCGGTCACCAGCACCACAATGATCACCGAAAACAAGATAGCCGCCCCCTCGATCCAGCCGGCCTGTGACTCGCCCTCGTCCTCCACGCCGCCTGCCGACTGGCCGCACACTGCAGTTGGAGGAGAAAAATCATTTGCGCAAGACACCCGCTTCCCTCTGAGTAACACGCTCAGAGCAGAGCTGGAAGACAGTCACTCCTCCCTCCTCCTCCCTGAGCTGGTCCAAGGGCTTCCCCTGCTCTCAGGAGAGGGTTTTTACATCCCTGGAGGCATTTGGTTGTGGGTTTGGTTTTTGTTTTAGGTTTTTTTTTTTTTTTTTTTTTTTTTTTTTTTTTTTTTTTTTTTTTTTTTTTTTTTTTTTTTTTTTTTACCTCCTCTTTTTTTTCACTTTTCATTTTTGGCAGAGGTTGGGCTGAGGGAGCCGGGACAACTGGCTTCTATTTCCAGTTGCAGCACCCAACCCTCTCTCGAATGCATGACCCTCGCCTGAGTCACCGTCTCCTTGCATCTCCGGATCCCTGCCCCTGCTCCACCCCTCCAACCATACAGAGATCCAGGGCCGGGGAGGAGAAACTTGCCCACCGCTGTTGCTCGTGGGGCATCATGACTGGGAGGAGCACTCTCTGGTCGGGAGGAGGTACCAGGTGACAGACAGCCTTGTCCCTCCATGCCCAAACCAAAAGAGAAGCCCCATGGGACTTGGGGAGCCAGCGGAGCTTCGAGCATCCTTTGGGGGAGCAGCTCTGAGCCATGCCACGGTGTCGGCTGTGCCCAGCCACAGCCACCAGTGCGGGTCCCTGGATGGAACCATGCCAAGGACCCCAAGGATGGGGAGAAGCCACCACCTAACGGGTGGGCAGAAGCAGCTCGCAGCTCCATCTGCACCAGGGTGGACGGACTCATGAGGTGACCTTCCAGAGACAGCACTTGTCCCCAAGCCCTGCTCCCGCGCCGGCTGGGCACGGCAGCTCGCGTGGGTCCCCCACCAGGTACCCCACCACGCAGCAGGGCCCCCAGGGACTCACGTTCATTGTCACCGCCCGGAGGGTGGTAGAAGGACAGGCCCAAGGAGATTATGGCTGCGATTTCCAAGATGATCAGCGTGACGTCCTGGAGTGCCTCCCACACTAACTGCAGGAACGTCTTGGCCTTTTTGGGAGGAATGAAATTCTGGCCGAAGACCTGCCGCCTCTTCTCCAGGTCGGTGGGGTTCCCGGACAGGCCTGGAGAAGGGAGAGACAGAGATGGGGGAGGACAAACCCCACTGCTGCCCCACAGCCCCCCCACCACCACCAGTGGGACCCTCGCAAGGAGCAGCTCCCTGCCTGCACGGGGACCAGGAGGGGCAGGCAGGGGGGAGCCAAGGCAGGGCTTTGGCTCCTGTCACCCCTGGGGCAGGGGACATCCAACCGGTGGGGCAGGGGACATCCAACCGGTGGGGCAGGATGGTGCCGGAGCCGCGGGCAGGAGAGCGACACGGGGGCCGGGGGCGGGAACCCGGGAGCCACCTGATCCCTCTTCTCCTGCCAGCTCGGAGGAGCAGCCGCTGCGGAGAACGACTCGGCGCAGCGGGAACGTCTCCGAGCTCGGCTGAGCACCACGGACGTGCCACAACCGCAGGGGCTGGGGCAGCGCGGCCGAGGCAGCTCCTGCGGGGGGAGAGCTGGTGGAGGAGACCTTTTGACAGCTTCTCGCTCTTGCTCAGTGAGAAACTCTACCTTCTGATATGCATTCTGCCTTTTAAAAGTGCATTCTTCCTTTTCGGGGCTGCTGCTGAAAAAGGGGGTGGTGGGAGGGAGGAAGGGAGCAGGGTGGCCCTGAGCTGGGGATGCTGGTGGGGGGGAGAAAGAAGGAAAAGGGGGGGAGAAAGAAGGAAAAGGGGGAGCCTGAGCTCCTGCCCCCAGGTAGACTGAGCAGAGCAGCCGCCACAGCCCTCCCGTCCCAGGACAGGGGTCAGCTATC
>NW_009649114.1:2164851-2166179 GCF_000708025.1 Charadrius vociferus
CCCAATTTCTCCTGCCACTGCACCCCACGGATGCAGGGAGGGGACACACGCTGGCAGGGTATCCCCATCCAGCCCTGACGGGGCAGCATGATCCCGAGATCTCCCAGCCCCCCCGACGGCCTCTCCGAGCCCAACCCATGCGGGAATGCTTCCTGCCCAACATCTCCGGCGGGACGGATGGAAAATATGGCTAACTGCCGCGGATTGACTCATGCCGGCGCCAGGGCCGGGGAGGCACGGCGTGTGCCGCGGGCAGGCGTGACGGGCACACACACGTTCCCGCACGAGGACGCGGGATGCTGCCGCGGGGCACAGGAGGTTGCACACGTGGCTTTTCCAAAGCCCATGTGTCCGTTCCCCCATCCTTACGGGGAATGTCCCCAGAGCTGCCCCCCACCCACCTGGGGCAATTGGGGAAGAAGAGGGCTTTCAATTTAGCTGTGCTGCCACAGGGAAGAGCAGGAGCCGTGGGCGTATAACTCCGGGGACGGACCGCGGGTTCTGGCCGGGGCCACTGCAGGGCCTGGGGGGCACCGATTAGTGGGAAATGGGATGAGAAATGTTGGATGGAGGCCACAAGTGACAGCAGGAGAACAAAACCCCCATGCAGTCACCGGTCCCTGATTAGAGGGGAGGCACTGCAGCTCGGGAAAGCTGCTTTTGGGTACCAAAACCTTCAGCCCCCAAAGCGAGCTCCTCGCCCCGGCTCGGGAAGGAGGTGGCATCCGCAGGAGCCACTACCGCCAGCGGGTGAGTCAGGGCGGTGTTTGCTGACACTCGTCACCCAGGGGAGACCGGGAAGGGAGACGCTTTAATCGGTGAGTCACCAAAGCCGCCTGTGCTTCACCGCCGCCGCCGCCACCACCACCACCACTGCACTCCCCTTCCCACCCCGCACAACCCACCTCGGGGACGGGGCTGAGGGAGGCGGTGGGAAGCCAGCACCCAGAGAGCCCCCCCCCAGCACCAACCCCCTTTAGGGAGCAGCCCTGTGGGGTTCGGGTCCACCGACAGCTTTCAGGGTTAGAACCAGAGCAGCATCTCCCAGCGGACCCCCACACCGATACTGGGGAGACCCTCTCTGAACAAACACTGGAGACGTCCCACCCTATGAGGACAAATCACCCGAGGGACCCCTCGGGGTGAAGGCAGCCCCTGGGAGTGGGGAGGGGACTGCGGCCAGCATCTGGCTGCCCCATCCCTGGAGGTGTTCAAGGCCAGGTTGGACGGGGCTCGGAGCAACCTGGGCTGGTGGGAGGTGTCCCTGCCCAGGGCAGGGGGTGGCACTGGGTGGGCTTCAAGGTCCCTTCCAACCCAAACCATTCTCC
>NW_009649114.1:2166785-2172346 GCF_000708025.1 Charadrius vociferus
TTCAAGGCCAGGTTGGACGGGGCTCGGAGCAACCTGGGCTGGTGGGAGGTGTCCCTGCCCAGGGCAGGGGGTGGCACTGGGTGGGCTTCAAGGTCCCTTCCAACCCAAACCATTCTCCCTGTGGGGACAGTGCCAGGTTCAACCGATGACAGCCAACGCTGCAGCACGGAGAGAGGAGCATCAGCACCCAGATGGGATCAAACCGCTCCAGACACTGCCCACAACGGGCTGCCGGATTTTACGGTGGGGCAGGAGGTCTGGGGGACTCCCCGGGCACGCTCTGCCCCCTCCCATGACACCCAGGCAGAGCACAGGGCCACACGCTCCCTGCCCGCATGGGGCGGGAACTGTGCACCATCCCAGCAGGATAACGAGCGGAGGGATAACGAGCACGGGGCCGGGCACAGCCATCTGCACAGGGCTGCCTATTGCTGCGACACGCACCCGGTGCCCGCACACATGGCGGAGCCCCGTCTCATGCCCACGGGTCCAGCGAAGCTCCCAGGCTTCGGCCGGGCAGTGCCAGCTCGGGGAGGGGGTTTGCAGGCAGAGGGGGGCTCAGGACCAAGTCTGAGGCAGCCCCAGCTCTCCGCACAGGGCTTCTCAGAGGGAAACAGCCCCACACCACACGTGCCACGACACAGTTGGCATCCCCCAGGTTGCAGATCTTTCGCTAAACCCCAGCTGGGGCATCTCACCGGCACTGCACTCCCCGGGGCCAGCGGCCACCCCGCTCCCCATTGCCTGGGCTTTGCCCACGGATGCGTCAAGGCAGGGGACACGCTCCCGGTTTGCAGCTTCCCGACCTGCCGGGGTTTCCCTCATCGTGGTGGTGTCATGCCATGCGTCGGGCTCTCAGGTGGGCACCCGTGGGGAGGCAGCCCTGGCACAGCAGGATCCAAACGCCCCACTCTGATGGGGTCGGACAGAAGTGCCACAGGCTGCCTTGGGCTTTCAGTCTTCCTAAAAAACTTGTAGGGAATAACCTCTTTTTGCTCTCTGTGCTCAACAAGATGGGGTTTGGGACCAGCAGCAAAGCTCCCCTCCAGAGTGAGAGAGTGAGACAGGGATACGCTGTGGGTACGGGATACAGCGATGCCAACCAGTGCCCGAGCAGCACTGGGGATGGATGGGCAGCCCTTCGCCTCACCCTCAGCAAGAGCCGTCAGGCCAAGGCAGAGCCTTTCGGGTTCGCTTCCCCCCCTCCCCTCTCCTCCCACCCCAACAGGAGCTCGCTCCCAGTTTGGCAGGACCAAACACATTGTTTTGCGACCTGGACTTGGTATTTCCACCGGGAGTCCCCCCCCTCCTCTAATGACATCCCGATATTGTCTCCCCTTCCCGGTCCCACTCACAGCTGGGAAACACGCTAATCCCCAGCTAACGGCACTAATAATAACCCGCAAGTTTTCAGAGCCGAGGTGCAGCCGACCACATAGCCGCCGTGGGGCCACATCCTGCCAGTGCTGTTCCCAGCCCCAGGTAAACCCTCGGTGCTGTAAACAGGGGGGGTCTCTCCCCCCTGTACCCCTTTTCATGCCAAGGAAAGGGTGGCATTGCCATGCAAAGGCACCCGCAGCCACCCCACACCGGGAGTCCCAGCGCCTACCCCTCGATACGGGGGTCCGGAAAGGCCATCCGGGACCACAGGGAGGAGAGGTGACATCCTTCCACCAAAGCCTCCCAAAAATCACCTGGCTCCCGCAGGCAAGCATCACTGCCACCGCTTGAACCTGTGATGCTCAGAAGCGCTTAACCAGGTTTTACACTCCCACAGCCGCTCAAGAAGCCCTACAGATCCGAGGGAAGCCCAGGTGGCATCTCCCTGTCCCTTTTGGGGACGTGCTGCCTGTCCCTCAGCTGAGACGCTGACACCCCGCACAGGAGCTCCGAGCAGCCCGGCCACCTCCTCGAGCGCGCTCCAACCTTTACACTCTCCTTCACCCGCACCCCGCGCAGCAACGCCGTTAGCGCTGTAAATTATTAAACAGGGGAAAGGCCGGTGCCGACCTGCGGGGCAGCAGCTCGGCTGCGGACATGAGCGCCCCCTCCCCGCGCTCCTCTTATGCCCCATCAGCTCCTCACCCCTGCCCGCATCCCGCCTCCGCTCCATCCTCCCAGGGGATGCGGGGCTCCGGGCTACGCCTCGGGGGAAGCCCCAGGGAAGATGCCGCTCCTTCTTTTTCTTTTTATTCCTCCTTCTCTGTCCTAAATGATCATTTTATTAAGACGCAAGGAGCCGTCTCCCACGAGGCTCGCGATGGAAGCGACGGGACCGCGCTCAGAGCTCAGCCGTGAGAGATATCTGAGCCCTCACCCTCCAGCCACCGGCTTGAACCCTGCGCAGCCCCAACCCAGAGGCACCGGTCAGACCCGAGCGGGTGGTCCCAACTTGCAGACCACAGGACGGCCGCTTACCTTCAACTGGCGACGTCTTCAACCTCTTGCAGACATTCTGCACGCCACCATAGGAGTCATTGAGCCGGGCAACTGCCTCAGCGCTCCTCAGCTCCATGAGGTTCCTGAGCTCCACCATGGAGCAACCAAAGTCCCCCTCATGGTTGCCTTCGGCAACTGAGTTCCCGGGGTGGTGGTCGGCCACGTTGTTCGTCATCTTGCCGGCGCGGTGGCGGCGACGCCGGCTCGCGGCTGCTGCAGCGCCTTCTCTCAAGGGTCCGGTGGGGGGATGCTCGGGGGGGCCCCTTCCCTGGGGGCTGCCCGGGTGAAGCAGGTGCTTCTAACCGAGCCCAACTTCTCCGGATAAAGGTGTAAACAGGATGTGCATGTTACCGCGGAGGCGACCTTAGCAACGACCAGCGTGCATCTCCCGCAGAAGGAGGAGGGCTCCCTGGATACCACAGCAACTGGAGCTGCAAGAACAAGGATGGGAAACAAAAATACCGGCATTAGAAGGTCTGCTAATAAACACACGTGCCCCACGGGGCTGGGGAGCGGGAGCCACAGCACCCAAGGGTGGGCACCCACCAGGAAGAAGGTGGTTTGGAGGTGCTGGCTTGTTCATCCAGCCCCGGGGGTCAGAGTGATTTGACCAAAAAAAAAAAAAAACCCAACCAAAACCTGGATGAGAAGTTGACCTTGCAGAGAGCTCAGATGGGTTCGGCACTGACCGGGGCATTTCACGGGCATTTGGCCACGCCGTGGGGAAAACCGGCAGCAGCAGCTCCGGCAACGCGCGGCGCCGGGCAGGAAGGGCGCCCAGGTGGTTCTTCGCTCAACCCCCAGCTGCCCAGCCCAGAAAAACGCTCCCATTCAGTTTGGTTTAAAAATACATCTCGGCAGTGGAAAACAGCTGCTTCCTCCGCCGGCTGCCGTCCCGGGGCGGGAGCGCCGGCTCACCGCACTGCCAACAGGTAAGCGGAAGCATCCCGCCAAGCTAACCGGCACTGACGGAAAAGGGCTCGCATCACCCGGCGGGCTTTTAATCAGCAGACAGACTCGGCAGGAACCAGAGAAGCTACTAAAACCTGCACGCTTCTCTAAAATGAAGAGGCTTTTGCATTAATGACCCTTTCGGAGCGTGTCTCGGGAAGCCCTCTGTATTCTGCTGGCAAGCTCTCGCGCCGTCCCCTCAAAGGCAACGAGTGGGTTCCCAGCCTCGGCTCTCACAGCCCCAAACTGCTGCCAGCCAGGTTACACCCCAGCCCTGCCAGCGAGGGCAGGCGAACCCCAAAACCGCTTCACCAGCCAGACTCGAGCACTGCCACCAGGCAGGGACTGCAAGCATCCCACAGCCCCCGGGCGTTTGGGGTCCCCCGCTGGCATCCCGGGCAGAGGACGGGCGCTAGGGACATGGAGGGAGCAGGGGGAGCAGCACGGGCTGGAGGGGGAAAGGGCTTTCTCTCGCCCCAGGTGCCCTCCGGCTCTGCTCCCGCGCTCCGATGCCAGCAGCGATGCTCCCAGACGCCTCTCCAGCACTACAGAGGTGAAGTGCCTGCACGAGAGGCTCTTCACGGAGAGAAAATAAAGCCTTTCCTAGTGCAATGTAAATGAACAGGGGGATGGCCACAAAGGCAGCATCAGCACTGAGACAGAGGTCGAGAGGTGGCAGAGCAAGTGGCGAGAGAGATCAAGCGGCCAGAAAAGAATGGGAGAAAGGAGGGGAAAACGCCCATCACTGCATCTGGGGAGCACACGGGGTGCACCGGCCCTCGCAAACCCACGAGACGGGCTCCAGACCATCATGGGGGGATCCCAGCACCACCCCACAGCAAACAACCCCGACTCCAGCCCTGCTCACGCCAGCCCCAGAGGTTGCAGACATTTTGGGGTGGCCAGAACCCCCAAAAGTAAAGCACCCCTCCCCGCACATCCGACCCCACGCCTGGCCCCTGCGAGCAGCTCTCCTCCCTGCCTGCAACACCCAGGGCAGCTCTCGGCTTTATCAGGAGGCAACAGGCACCAACCGAATCTCAAGGACACCAGCGATGCCGCCGCCACGGGAAGGTCCCATCCACCAGCCGCAGGCAGCAAAGGGACAGGTTCCCCCCGCGGCGTCGCTGCGGCTCCAGGGGCACCCAAACTCACGCCCTGGGGACAGAACACTGCCACTGCCCCAGAAAGCAGAGGTCACCAGCACCAGCTCGCACACCAGCATCCTTGTCCGTGTCCCAGTCCAGTCACCCCGCTGCTCCTGGGGGAGCCGAGCTCATCTATCATTTAAAGGCATGAACGCTGCCGGCAGCGGGAGGTAGGAGACAGCAGGTCCAATTAAGCAGACTCCTGCTGATCAAGAGGAAAAAAAGATAATTCCCCCCACCTCAATACAGTGGTTCCCCCCAAAAAAAACCCGCTTTCATAGCGACTAACATCTTCTGAGGAGAGCTCAGAGGTTAAGAGAAAGACAGTTAATTAATACTGTAACGGTCTAGTCCATAATTACCCCTAAAGGAGCCTACGGGGCACCGATCATCACCAGCCCGAGCCCAGCCATGAGGCTCCTTCCCTCCAGCAGCGCCGGCTCCGGGGACTTGCTCCATCGGTCACGAAGGAAGGAGGAACCGTGGCTGGGGAAGGCTGTTCACATCTGCTTTGAGCATCCTCCACCAGCCCGTTTGGGGTCAGAAATCCATTCCTGCCCACCTCTGCCCCATCCCACCGGCACAGGACAGGCTCCTGCACTCCTTAGCCAGGCTGGGAAAGATCCCATAGGCTTCCCTAACAGCTACTGCTCTAATGAGCTCCTAATGACTCCAGCAGCGTTCAGCCGGCTGTCCCAAACTCTCATAATTCATTTCCAGAGCCCCCCGGCACTGCAGAGGAAGAAGTGCTCCCCGAGGATCCCCCTGGCACACAGGGCAGGAAAACACAGCCCTGGGGGGAGAGCCCAAAAACGCTGCCCTGCGCGGGAACCGCCTGCGCGGGACCCCCTGAGCCGCTGCCGGTGCTGCATCACCTCCCAAAGAGCATCCCCGGGCAGGACAAGGGGAGCTGCAGACAAGGAGAAGTTTGGGGGTGGCAGTGGTGAAGGACACAAACCCTCTCGACCCGTGGGTCGGGGTGGGAGCCGGAGGAAGCGGCGTGCACGCTCCGGGAAGGAGGGA
>NW_009649114.1:2172432-2175294 GCF_000708025.1 Charadrius vociferus
CGTCGTGGCGGGGGAGGGCGGCCGCGGGCCGGCGCGGGGGCCGGAGCAGCCCTCTGCGTGTGCCCAGCCCGGGCACCGGAGCAGCCGCTGGCACAAGGAAAGGGACACGCTGGCTTTTAAACACGGGGGAGAGGAACGCGGGCTGCTGAGAAAGGGATAGAAAAAGAATAATTAAATAAAAAAAAAAATAAAATAAAATCAGCTGGACATGCTACACGTGACACCTTCAGCCAAGCCACCAGCGGTCTCGCTGCGACGCCGACGGCACAGCCCACGGCACCAGGAGCCCGGCACACACTGCGGCTGCTGCCTGAGCTGAGCCACCGGGCAAAAGCATGAATCCTCCCGGCTTGGCTCAGCACGCTCCGACCGGACCTGGGCAGGCAGACGTGAGCATCACCCTGTCCGATGACCAGAGATGGAGCAAGCCCTGACCAAGCTCAGGTGGTTTTATTTATTACCCATGAAGGAGAGGGAAATCCACACCTCACCTCAGCTCTCTCTACATCTCACTCCAGCCTGGACATCTCCCACCATCCAGGGCAGAAAGCATCGTGCTGAGGGAGAGCAAAACCATCCACCGCCTCCCTTGCCCAGAGCCACAAACCCCGCCGGGCCGGCAGGGCAGCTGGGCCAGGCAGGATCGGGCCCATTGAGCAAACCTCAGGCCATTTGGATCAAAGTTCATCACCTTCCCCGAGCATCTGTCCGGCCGCATTGACACAGAGGCTGCCCGCATCCCTGCCCCACACGCTGCCCCTCGTCGGGGGACCGTCCTGCCCCTTGGGCAGCACCCACCGGGGTTCGTCTCCTCTCCCACTCTGGGGATGGGGTATTGGAAACGCTCGGCTGCTGTAGGTTGCCATGGCAAACTCAATGTAAAGCTGTCAGCGATGCTGTTTATGTTGCCAAGTGGGGAGAAAAAAAAAAAAAACAAACCAAAACCACCACCAAACCCCCAAAATTACCCTTCTGGCCTGGGTTTAAGATTTTCCTCTTTGGAAATTAAAAGCTGAGCTCCGTCCCCAGTGGAGAGGCTGCGCCGAGCTCCGGAGCACAGCCACACAGACAGACTGACTCTCCAGACAGATACACGGGCTCCAAAAGCCAAACTAGCCAATTAAAGCAGAAAAATGGGCCTGAAGCACCTTTCGCTACCTGCTCGCCATGAAGCATCCCGGGAGAGAACCATGCAGCTCTCCTTCCCACCGCACGGACCCCACCACCCCTCAGCACCCACCGTTGGCTGCTGGGAGCCGTGGGAGCCCACATGGAAGCGATGCTCTAATGTCCCCCATTAGGGACAGGGAGCCAAAGAGCTGCTGGAACGGCTGCATCTGCCGAGAAAGATCACCGGGAGAGACACGTTAAGTGCTGCCGCCAGCGGAGGGGGTTTCGGGAGGGGAAGAGACCACAACACACCCTGCCCATTTTCGACAGACATCACGATCGCCTTGGGCAGACGCCGCTCTTGGCAGGCGTGGGGGGGTGCAACTCCCCACCCCAGTGCCTGCCGGGGCTGAGCTGCGTCCGTCTCCCACGGTGGTGGGGGCACAACCGAGATGAAGTGACATGCCCAGGGCAACGTGGAGCGAGACGTGGTCCCCAGGCCACCGCAACACCCGCGCTCGGTGGATTTTGAGCAGCAGAGCCACCCCCCCACCTCCCACCCTGACTCGTCGGGGAGCCCCCCCCCACCTCTCGCCACGAAGCGGGGGGCACCCAGGGGCCGGGGATGGGGCCCCTCCCTTGCGGACTCACCAAATTGCAATGTGCAGATGGCAGGGTGCGCTAATTCCCAGCAACACCCATGGAGAGCCTTCCCCGCTGCCCGGCCGCACGCTTAACCCCTCGCGCGCCAAACAGCCGGGGTGTCCCAGAGAGGGGACACCCGGAGAGCTACCGGGGGTTATCACCTCCTCGGGAGAGAGATGGGTGGAAGGAGCCGAGACGGTGACTCAGAGCGGCGAACCACACTCTCCGGAGGACTGGGGCCGGTTCCCGAGGGATGGGGGTGCAGCCCGCAGCCCCTTGGTGCACCCCAGGGAAGATTTTTCACCCTCGGGACCAAGCACCTTGCTCTCAGCCGAGACGGGAAGAGGTGCAGGATTGCAGCCAGCGGCGACCATCACTGCGCGGGAACCTGCGCCCTCCACCCCACCGCCACGGAGAGGGGCCGTGCCCCGCATAGGGGAGGGTGGAAGATGCCAGGGGGAAGACGACCAGCCTGAAACACCCCGGACAGACTTCGTGCTCAACTCACGGCACCCTGTGCCAGCACCCACGCAGTGAGGGAGTAGGATCTGTCCCACTAACACCGGCATCCACCTCTCCTTGCTCCTTCCCCCCCTGCCCTGGGTGCCAAGACCAGACATCGTCCCCCGCCGGGGGTCCCCTGGGCAGGCACCCACATCACCCCCAGGACGTTACCTCCTCGCCGGCGCCTCCTCCCACCATGGCATCCGCTTCCTTCGCCCGAGCGTGCTGCCTCGCGGCGGGCTGTGTGGCACCCCAGGGGAGGGGAAGGAAGGGGACGGTGGCATTTCCCTCCCCAGTGGGGCCACCCCAGCACCCACCAGCGGGAAACCCCCAGCGACACCCACCCCACAGCCTCAGCACCCCGGGGTGCTACACACGGGGACGCGTAAGCGCAAGAATTAAAACCCTGGTGTGGGGGAGACCCCATCCATCGCCTGCAAGACCCTGTCCTTTCCCCTGCGATGCGGAGGGGGAAGAAGCTCCCAGCCTTCATCTTGCCAAAGTCGGGGGGGGGACACCAAATGTGCCCCCATGGGGCACTGCGGCTGGAAAGGCAGCCAGCAGCATGCCCAGGAAACGCTGCAGCCTCGCCAGAGCTCGGCA
>NW_009649114.1:2175397-2177504 GCF_000708025.1 Charadrius vociferus
GGGGGAGGGGGAGCTCGGGGCTCCCCCTGCCCTTCCCCGCCGGCAGCACCCCGGGAAAAGCAGCAGCATCTCCTCCCGCATCCCCGCGGGGAGAACCACCGGCCCCGCAGGCGCAGCGGCAGCTCCGCAACGCAGCGAGTTAAAATTCCCCAACTCCCACGCGGTGCCGACTCCTACGCACCTCACCGTCTGCGAGCTGGGACGCCGGAGGTGACGCGAGGGTGGGGACACACACAGACACACACACACAAAAAAAGCACCCGGTTACCGTAGGCAACGTGTAACGCTGTCACGCGTGGTCGCTGGCTCGGAGCGACACGTGTTGTCAGAGGCGCGGGAAGGAGCCCGGAGATGTCACCGCCACCAGCTCCCCCCTGCCGCCGGAGCATGAATTGCACCAGCCCACGGACGGCACAGCCCCGTAGTATTTCTCCCACACATCTCCGCCGAGGCACACGCTTCCCCGCTGATGGGAGCGGGGCAAGCGGCTTGCTCGGGTGCCAAGAGCGCAGCTAGCGCGCACGGCGCGCGCGGCGACCGCCGGCACGTGCACTCAGGGCTGCCACGTGCCGAGGCACAGGTCGGGGCACAGGTCCCCAAACGAGCTGTCACCCTCCGGCCGGGTTTGCACGCTCGTCCCCACGCAGGGCGCACAACGCGTGAACACCAGTGCTGAAGTGAACCGTGGATGGGGGAGAAAGCAGAGCATCATCATCCCGCCCCGAGCAGCGTTACGCCATCGCACCATCCTCCTCCTCTCCTGCCTCCCACCGGGCTGTGGGGACGGTGGGGACCGAAAGGAAGGATGGCAGCTCTCAGCCACGCGCCGGGGGCCGAGGTTCCGGGGAAAGCACAAGTGAAAAGCAGGCAATAGCGACCTTCTCCAAAAGTGCGTCTCCCTTTGCCGGCCGCTCCGCTGGAAACACGAGCAGCTGCCATCAACCCGCTAATTACAGCTGCCGTGGCTTCATTTTTGCTAACCCCCCGTGTTAAAAAAGGGGGGAAACTTTTTGTTTTTTTTTTTTTTTTTTTGCATGCCCAAGGCAGCAATTAGCTCTTGCGAAAGGCAGGGAAGAGGCTGGAGGCAGGAGAGCACCGGCCGCGCTGCGGAGGCGTGGAACGAGCACGGATGCAGCAATCCATGACGTGGCTCCCCAAAACCTGCTGCCCCAAGCCCGCTGCCGGCCCAGGGGCCAGGGCAACCCCCGGCTCCCGCTGCCCGAGCCCTGGCGCAACACATCCACGTGCAAAAGCCAAAATCCAGCGGCGCGGCTGCCAGAGCCTCCGTGCTGGGGGCTCAGGAATCTGCCCCGCGGCCCCGGGCTGCCCCTCGCCGCAGGGTGCAGCGGCCCAGGAATTTCAGGGGGGGGGGAAAAAAAAAAAAAAAAAAAAAGAAAAAGGAGGGAGTCTCCAGGCGAGCTGTCAAGGGGAATGTTTCCATCTAAGGCCTTGGTATTTCTCTCCCGGCGCCTGCACTAAATCACCCCAGCTCCTCTCATTATTCTTTTGTGCTTTACAAGGTAGCACAGCCGGTGGAGGAATGCAGAAAGCAAACCCCAGCCTCTTCCGCACCAGCGAATACCTGCAGCCCTCCAGCCTTCGCCCTCAGAGGGGCTCAGCATCCCCCCCCCGCCATCCCTCTGCCAGCGCCGGGCACCTCGCCAAGGCCGGCGGTGGTGAGCTGGCGCGTTGCGGAGCCCCCGCGTGCCCGGTGCTGCCGGACCCGGGGGGCTGCGCTGGACCCCGGCACAAGTCTCCATCCACCCCTTCTCCCTCCCACTCGGCACTGGGAAACACGTTCCACCCGGAGCACAGCGGGCACCGGCAGCCGCCACCAGGCGATAAGACATCAGCTGGCATGTATTGGGCAATTCTTTACTCCAGCTCTTTTTTTTTTTTTTTTTTTCCCTCACCTTCTTCCAGTTGAATCTGTGTTGCAAATACCCATTGAGGAGGGGTCCGGGGCCGACAGCTCCCACCACGCTGCCCCCCACGCACCCCACAGCCTCTCTGCTCAGCGGGGTTGACCTCTGCTCCTGCACTTCAGCCCCACCGCGGACCCGATTCTGGGCTTGTCTTAGTGCTGTTTTACAGCCCAGAGCCAACC
>NW_009649114.1:2177643-2180250 GCF_000708025.1 Charadrius vociferus
CCCCAACTGGGGCAACTCCCGGGATGGACATCGAGCAACAGTCACATCCCAGTACCCTGCGCTCAGACCGACCTGGATCCTCCCACACCTGGATGACCGCCGGTCTCAGCACCCCGCTGCGGAAAGGAGATGACCCCCGATGATCCCGTCGGGGCGGGTGTGCAGCTGGGGGTCCCATCCCCAGGCAGATGCTCCGTCCCCACACGGCTTTGCCCAGTTACCGCATGGCACGCGGATGCCGGGGCTCTCCCGGGCGGCCCCTGCGGCGCAGAAGTGGTGATGCGCAGAGCACGGCTGGGAGATGCCGTCTGTGCCAGCCAGGCTGGAGGAGAGGGCACAGGCCACGAGGGCAGGGTTAAAACTCCAGATTCACGCAAGAAAGCAAGACGGGGAGAGCCGGGAGCCCTGCCTCGAGGGATGGCCGCTCGCTGCTCCTGAGGACCTCCCGAGCGGTTCCCGTGGCAGAGGCACGGCCGGAGGATGTGGCGCTTCGGCAGAGCCGAGCCTGACCCAGCTCACCCACAGCCATCGCTGCCAGCCCAGTATCATCCTGCACAGGGCGGGTAAGGAGAGAGACAGGGATGTTCCGGGCGGCTCAGCCCGGCCCCGGTGCGTTCGGCCATCCCCACTGCTCCCCATCAGATGGGGCAGCCCCTGAGCACCGGGCGCAGATGGGAACAGGACTCAGTTCCCCGCACACCCCTCCACCTTACGCAGATGGGGAAACTGAGGCAGCAACACAGCTGAGCACAGCATCAGCCCTCTCCCAGCCCGGCAGTCCTGACTCCCACCTTTCTACATCCTATTCAGGCAGCGAAGGAACAGCTTCGCTTAAAATCAAGTAAAAAACCAACAGGCAAGAACCGACCTCCAGAGCATGAGGGAGTCTCACAAGCGAAACAGCACCCAGAGAGCTATCGGCCAGGACGCATGGGTACAGCCAGGGTATTTTTAGCAGTATTACACAGGGACAGGGGATTCCTACCCTGAAGATCCCCGGGGGCTTAAAATAGGTCCCGTCACTTCCTCCCAGCAGCGGATGGGAGAAGCATCTGCTGTTTCTGGAAACCAGGAGTAGAGGTTGAGCCCTTAGGTGCCCGGGGTGCCCCGCGGCGCCCCGAGACCTAAATAGGCATCTGGGTGAACGCAGCACTAACCTTCTCTGCCAGAGCACCGCGATGAGCTGCCGCCTCCTGCCCCCTCCGTGTAGAGAAAAAGCCCGTGCAAAAAAACAAAATAGCAGCAATAATTAAAAAAAAAATTAAAAAAAAAAAAAACAACCAACAAACCCTTCTTCTTCACAGCGAGGGAAACTGAGATAGGGGAAGTGAAGCTTCTTTGACACCACGGGGGGAAAAAAAGAATAAATTCGTGGCTTGCTGGGTTGCACGGCCCACCTGGCGAGCTGGGGGTCCCCCAAAGTAGGGATGCGCTATAGGGGAACCCCAACGAGTCCAGCCACCCCACAGCAGCCCCCAGGAGCAGGCTGGGACAGCAGGAGGGGTGACCCGATGCTCAGATCCTGACCCTGAGGCTGGCAGCAGCCCTGGGGACACGGCGAAGGGCTGGGGACAAAAAAATGCCCCTCCTGCCACCCTCACCACGCAAGCAAGGGGGGTGGGATGGGATGGGTGTTCCTGGGTCCGGCACCCGCACCTCCTGACCGGTTCGGCTCCGAGGGCTCCCGCGCAGTCCCGCTCCGGATCATATCTCAGAAAGACAGCGTGTAGGGCACCGGGTAACTGCTGCGATCCCAGCGAGCAGATATCCCTCACGCCGGACCACGCCGGCAGCAAATCCGTATTTTTCCATTTTGAAGTCCAAGCAGAGAGGGGATTTTCCAGGCAAAGATGAAGAATAAGAAACCCGGGGGGACTGTGAGCCCCCTCCCTGCCCGAAAGGGTTAAAAAATAAAGCCGGCAAAAGTGTGTCTGCGATAGGAAAAACACACGCGCTCCCAGGGAGAGCGCGCCGGCTGCTCGCCGTTTCCCTTCCCGACATGCCCCGCTCCTGGGAAAGTGTAGGCTGTTTTCCATATATAACTGCAAACTGTTCCATGCAGTAAGAAGTCTAATTAAAGGGAGGGAGGGAGAGCGGGAGAGACGCAGAAGACCGAAAGGCAATATTTATACGAGGGAAGAAAGCTTGCATCCCGGGCACCAAATTAGACCCTTGTAGAGCAAAGCCCGTGATATCATCGGGAGATCAAATCTGGGCAGAGCGGCAGCTTTGCAGAAGAGGCAAATCAGAGCCTGGAAAATATGTACCAATAAATAAGAGGAGAGAGCCAGATGGGCCAGGAGAGCATGGGGAGGGGCAGGGGAGGAAAAGCTGCTCTGAGCCAGCTGCTGGGATAAGGCAGAGTGCCACAGGAGGGTGCACGTACACCCCCGGCCCCCCACGAGTCTCCCGGGGGTCCCCGCTGCCGTCCCCCACCGCCCCGTGCGCCCTGCGGCTGGAGAACCAGTTATTTAAGTAAATAGCAGGAATCTACTGGAAAAAAACCAAATAATACAAAGTAAAGCCGCACACAGAGGAACAGGGCTGGGGGATGTGAAACGCCGGGGAGGAGAGCGGTACGCCGGCACCGTGCGGCAGGCGGCAGCC
>NW_009649114.1:2180273-2182661 GCF_000708025.1 Charadrius vociferus
CGTCACACGGCTGCGTGCGCCTGCCTCGGGGACATCCCCTTCCCCAGCATCCCCAGCATCCCCAGCCCGGCCAGGGCAGGAGGGGTGCCGGGGGAGCACGCCGGGCTGGATGGGGAGAACAAGCCCCCGATCCGCTCTTCAAAGCCTCTTTGTTAGAGCTGCACTTCCCACAAGCGCCAGCCACAGCCCCAAGGTAATCCACAGCCAGCTAACGCATTCCCGGCGATGTTAGGTTTCTTGCCTGCCCTAGGTGTCAATGCATTTTAAAATGGTTAACGTGCTTTAATTAAGTGCCGATGTATTTAAAAGTCACCCTACCTAGGCTGAGCCCCGGTGGGGAGGTCGGCTTACCCCATAGCCGCGGGGTTTGCTGCATCGCTTGGTGCCGACAGCGCCATCATCGACATCCTCACGGGTGCCGCACGCTCCGCTCCCAACGGCGGCTGGGGCCCGTCTCCTTTGCACCCCAAAACCGGACCGGACCTGCTGCTACGCCGTTGCCACCCCAATTCGGCGGCGGAGCCCCGGTGTGGCTGTGCACCGCCGTTCCCGGCACTGCCCCGTCCCCACCTCCGCGCGCACACCCTTGCGCCCCGGGCGCTCGGCACCGTCCTGACCTGCCATCCTGTTTATGCAGCGTCTCGAACCCCACGCGCTCCCTCCCTCTGCGCTTCGGGCAACGCCCCAGAGGCTCCCAGCTGCACCAGTAACCCAGAGAATCTGGGATATCCCTTTCCTCAAGTGCCGGCATGAAGTCACTGGCGGGGCTCCCACCTCCTGCACCCCGCCAGGTGGGACGGTGCCTTCCAGCCCCGCCGGTGCTGACCCACATCCCCGGCTTTGCCACCGCACGTGTCCTTTGTGCCCATAAATGGCACCTCATGGCGCTGGGGGAGGGCCCCCTGTAGGTACCCCCTCCCCCAAAAAAACCCTGCTGTTGAACCCGCGATGCTGCCAAGAGTCCCAGGAATGGGTTGAGCTCTACTTCAAGTACAGACACTCTCTGCAGAGCTGGAACAAGATGCAAAGGGGACAAGGACACCCTGCTGCATGGGGGGGGAGGGGGTCACACCGCCTGGTACCCCCCACCCCAGCGAGCAATACCCCCCGCTAGCGCAGAACCAGCCCTGAAATCCTGCAGCCTCTGCCCAGCCTCCAAGCAAGAGGAACAAACCAGCCCCACATGGCACAGCCGAGCCCGGCACGGCCCCGGGGTCACCCGAGGTGACTGCCGGACACCAGCCACTTTGTACTGGCTGGACCTGGGGGCGCAGGAGCTGTGGGAGGCTTTATAACAGTCCCTGCCTATCACCGGCATTTATACAGGTGGGTATCTAAGCACCAGCGCTAATCTGGGGATAATAGCAGCTTTAGCAGCGATAGGGCAGAGATTACTGCCGCAATCCGGGTGTTAGGGGCGTTTCGTTGGCAGTAAGCAGCGCAGCAGGCAGGCAAGGCAGACGGAGCAAGGCGATCTGCGGGGAACGAAGCGAGCGGCCAGCGCTGCGACCCAGCTCCCGGCAGATCCCCAGTGACAGCGGAGCCCAGCGCCGGGCTGGTACTGGGGTACGGGAGGCAGATGCGCTGGCTCCAGGCTGGGGACCGCACTGCCTGCGGTGAGCCTGCTCGCCATCCAAGCGGAAAAATGCAAAACCCACGTTGTGCCTGGGGTTTTGCACAGATAGGATTCCCCCTTCTCCTCCTCCCTGCTCCAGGCATCCTACTCAGGATCGCTCAGCATGCTGTAATCCCCCCCGCTCCCAAGGCTCTGGCTCCTCTTCTCTGCCCCCACATTTTCCCACACAGCTGCCCGCGGTGGTGGGGTCCTCCATCATCCTCTCCATCAGCCCTCTGCACCATCCCCTGACCCCAGGCTGGGTCAGGGCAGGTGTGTTTGCGCTCTGCATAACAAGGACAGTAGGAATGCAAAAAGCAAGTCTTGCTGCCAGGGGAGCCTGCTCGGTTTGGGGTCCCCCAGCACCATTCGGGGTCCCTCCAGCACCACCTGGGCTTGTTCCGCCCGGGGAGCACTCTGCTCCCGTGCAGCCCCTCGAGGGGAGGCAGCCAGACGAGGAGGCTGAGAGTCAGGGAAGCCCCTTCCCTCTCTCCCCGCTTTTCTGGGTCTCTTCTCGGCGATGCTGTACCCAAACCCATCACCACTCGTGGGGACGGAGCACAGCGAGGTCGGTCTGCGCAAGCAGCTGCATCCGGGGGAGCGGGAGGAGGAAGGGAGGATCCCTCATTGTCCTTTCCAAAGGGAAAAGGGACAGTCCCCTGAACAGAGTGGCAGGCAGGGCAGAAAACATCTCCAGCCTCCTCGCTCCAGGCTGCATCTGCCCACGGAGAGCACAGGACACCTGCACACCACACAAGCCCCCCTCCCCCCCC
>NW_009649114.1:2182986-2185489 GCF_000708025.1 Charadrius vociferus
CGGAGCACATTGCAGAAGGATTTTGGCTCACCACAGCCTGGCCCATGGCTGCACCCAGGGGACCAGCTGCACCCAGACCTCGAGCATCCGCTGGGTACCACAGCGGCCACCTCTCCATCACCTCCAGATGAGCATCCCCCAAAAGAGGCACCTACAGAGCAACACCCGAGCACCCCGACCCACGGCTCCAGCCTCCTCCCGCAGCGGGCAAAGCAGCCATCTCCTCCCGGAGCCGCCACGGGCTGCGTTTGGCACCCAGCACACGCCGAGTAATTCAAGCTGCCCCTGGGAAGAGCAGCCCGCGGATTTAATACTCCGCAGAGCAGATGGGCGTTTGCAAGGCCGGCTCCCGGGGGCACAGCGTATCCTCGGGGATGCCGAAGCAGGTAGCAGGATGAGCTTATACAGCTGGGTTGGTTTTTTTTTTCCCCCCCCACAGGGAGGTGAGCGGGTCTTGGCTGCTTGCTTTCTCCTTCCCCCAGGAGATCTCCTGCTCGCTCGGGAAACACCCCCAGGTGCCCTGCAGTTCTCCAGGGAGGAAACGCTGCCCGAACACAGTCAGCTGTTTTGGTCCTTCCCTTCGTTTTTAGGCAGTCCATTTGGGGTCAGATTTAAGAGCAATTCGTCACTTGGGAAATAACACCACTTCAGGCCTCCTCCCTCAAATAAACCTCAAAAGACATCATTTAGGCGAGCTTAATTTGGACAACTAAAAATAGCCGGCACTAGTCACACTGGAAAATGCAGGCTGAGGAGCTTCACACTTTCGCAGCTCGAGCCGGGACACGGGGGTTTCTGGCGACGGAAAGGGTCCCCCCGACTCCGCAGACACATCGCTGGGCGATGAGCACAGCCCCGCTCCCACGGGGGAACAGGGTGGGCACAGCGGGACCCACCGGGGACCCATCCCCGGGGCCCCCGGCGCTCTGCACAGCTGCTCCGATGCAAGTTTCGGGTGCCCGCACTTCCCCCCCAAGCAGGATGCGGTGACTCACGGCCACGTCTGCACCGGGACACCCAGGAAAGATCAGCCGTGCTTTCAGCTTCTCCGCAGCCAAGCCAAGTTTCTGCTCCGGGCTCCCCGCGGCTGATTCACCCCCGCTTCCCCAGGCAAACGCAGTCAGGCCTCTCCGCCAGCTCTGCCCGCACGCGGGATAAATCCCCTGCGCTGAGTAATGCGGAGAGGCGGGTTGTTATTACAGCTTTCCTCCTGCTCCGTAGCAGCGGGGCCGTCACAAGCCACGCGACCCTCACCGGGTACAATTCAAGCCTTCGCTGCAGCCTGGCAGCCCGTCCCACACCGCCAGCTCGGGCTCCGCCATCACCAGCTTCACCCACCACCGGCATCGCCAAGCCACAAATCCAGCCCGCTCTCGTTTCTCTGCAATCCCCCTCCTTGCCCCAACCTTCCCCTCCCTGCTCCGGAGGCAGGAATAATATTTAACTCAGGTTTACACTGGAGCACGAGCTCCCTCCCAGCCTGGGTCCCCCCCAGGCTGTCTCCATCACAGAGGCCATGCCGCATCCGCACTCCCGGCACAGCCACGTGCCCACGGGAGAGCCCGGTGCCGGCAGAAAGCCCCTCTGGAGCGGGCGGCGCTGGGTTGGGAACCCCGGGGAAGCTCGGCACCGCTGCCAGCTGCGGCGATGTGTCACGGCACCGTTCTGTACGCAGCCGGCGCTGAGGCGGCTTCTCCCGACACACGGGACCGGCAAGCCGGCGGTTACAGGTGCCACGCTGATCTGGGAGCCTCACGCAGCACGGGAGACACCCTGCCCTGAATTTCACGGCCGGCAGATCCTCCCGGAGCCCTCCTCCTACCCCCCGGCTACAGCCCGGATCAGCCCAGCAACAAAGCGGGGGCTTCAGCCCCTGCAGAAAGGCGATGAGACGGGAAGATGCTCGAGGACCGAGCCATCTTCTCGCTCGTCCTCCTGTCCCTTCGCTGCCTGCGAGATGGCACGAGCAAGAAAGTAGCTTTCCCATCTCCAGTTAAAAAGCAGCCACGCAACCCCAGATCTGCCTGCAGCAGCAGCAGCAGCCGCCGCCAAGTGCTTGAGCAACCCGGGGTGACTTTTAAGTAGCTGGTGAGAAGGTGGGAAGAGAGATGAAGAGCCAGAGCGCCGCGATGCCGTGCCACTAAGCCTCCGGGAGGGCTGAAGCAGAGAGAGACGAAGCATCAGCATTTCCGAGCAGGAACAAAAGGCGAGAAGAGAAAAGCAGGGCTGGCCGGGGCGATCGGCACCTCCTGGGCAAGCGAGGGGAGGAGAAGGGACAGTAAAGCTCTTGCAGCCGCGGCAGGGTCCTTAATTAGCATCTTGGGAAACCGGATTGAAAATCAGACACCTTCTGTCCGAAATCTGAGCCCGGACCTGAAAACCCGATCACTGGATCCGATGCTCAAAGAGCAAAGGTCGCAGCACGTCCCAGGCTGGTCCTGCCACCGCGGCGCAGGGCTGAGCTCCCCCGTGGTCCCCTGCAGCCCCCCACCCACCCCCCTGC
>NW_009649114.1:2185512-2190205 GCF_000708025.1 Charadrius vociferus
TGCTGCCACTACTGAAGCGAGTGCCTCGGGCCTCAGCCCGCCCCCACCGCCCCCCGGGCTCTGCGGCGCTGGATTCAACCCCCGGCTGGCATCGCTGGTCAGCCCAATCCCTCCCCTGGCACGAATCCTTCCTCTGCCCAGGGAGGAGGATGCTGGGATCAGCCCCAGGAGCCGGTGGCTGCCATGGCCCGGCGGCAGACGGATCTGGCTTATTTACAGCTCCTTAACGGACCGCGGCGAGTTAGGCAGGGCTGACCTTTCCGTGCCTGAGACAAAGAGGAGATGTCAGCAGCTGCGGCGGCGGCGCAGGATCGGTGGCGTGGTCCCCTTCCCCTCCTAAGCCGGGACGGAGCAGAAGGCCAGACCCAGGCAGGGGGCTCGGGAGCCGGCCGGGGCCACGGGAAGCGAAGCGCGCTGGGATCCCAGCCTGGGAAAAGGAGGGATCGGATTCCTCCCTCCCCGTCGCCGCCGGACAAACTCTTCCGGGTAGGGACTCCTACGCGCCGAACTCTGCCCAGGCACACCAGCAATGCGCTGCTCCCTGCGGACCCCGGCTGCTTTAACAGGGGGGAAATATAGGGAAATATAGGGATAATGAATAAAATAAAGGGAAAAGGGGGGAAGGAGACTTGTCCCCGACCGGCTCCTCGGCTCAGCCCAGCTGCCGACTCATCCCTGCCATGGAAGCGTAGAAGCAAAAGTTTCCCCATCAGCACAAGACATGGACAACTGGCCAAACCTTCGACTTGGTTTCTGCCACCCCGGGACACCCGGCGTGTCCCAGTGATGAGCGTGGGGGACTGCCCCAATTCCCAGCATTAGGGGACCGGTGTGTCCCCATGGGCTCAGCACAGCCCCTCCTGCTGCGGGGAGGGAAGGGTTTGTGGAGACGAGCACTGCCCGATGGGATGATCCGTCCCATGCCCCTTCATTGCTCCGGAGCCAGTTAGCTACAGGATTTTGGCCAGGGACCGTATGCAGGGACGGTGCCCCCTCCCCAGCCTGGCTCCTCCCGGTCCATACGGTGTTTAGGACTGGCTGCCGCGATGCAGAAGCACAGACGTCCCAGGGAGCCAGCACAGGAGCACTCGGCATCCCACCTCACGCCCACGCTGAGGTCCCCACGTCCCTCTCCATCTGCCGGGGCAGCGGTGGCCTGTCTGTGCTTGCGAGAGCAGGGCCAGCCCCTCGTTCTGCCACCGAGGTGGTGTGGGTAGAGGGATACTCCTGGCCAAGACCCCACAGGGCACATCACTGCACATCAGCATCCCATCTTTTAATCTGAGACCCCTCCCAGAAGCTCAAAAATACAGGAGGACACCAAACTCATCTATTACTCAGAGAGAGCTCCCCGAGGATCTAAGTTGCTTAATTAGTTCGTTTAGAGAGTCACCATCCAGGTGGGTGACACACCAGCGGGTTGTCATGTGCTCCGCATGTCTCAGGCATTTGCTTTCTTCCTTTCTCTACCCAGGGTTAGCTTGACTTTTTTTTTTTTTCCCTTTCCTTTTTCTAATGAACAAATAGAGGGGCAGGTTTTATAAGTCCATGGAAACTCTATTATCCCTCTGCATTAAAGCCAAAAGCAACTAATTAAAACATCAAAGTCAGATGTTTCATTAGTTCGGCCTCAGAAAGCGCTGGCAGGAGGTGGCAGGGAACGTGGCTCCCATGACCGGCTGCACTGAGGGACCCCAAGGCTGGACCCACACCCCAAAACACGGCCCCCATCCCAGTGTTACTGGGAAACCCAGCAGGGAGCTCGGGGCTGGACACCGCTGGGCAGAGAGGGGCAGGGTGCTGTCACCTGTCTGTCTCTCTCCTCCAGCCCATCATTGCTCATTGCAGGAAACCTTCGCATACACTGGTTTTGAGATTTGGGAGGCTGGGGAGACGTGCACCACCCTCTCCTCATCAAAACGGCTTCCCCCAACAGCACCACGGGACAGGTCCTTATTCCCTCCCGGACACAGCATGAGGATGAGAGGGATGGGTTCAAATTCCC
Source organism: Charadrius vociferus (assembly GCF_000708025.1). NCBI lineage: Eukaryota > Metazoa > Chordata > Aves > Charadriiformes > Charadriidae > Charadrius > Charadrius vociferus. Next base: position 2,187,518 of record NW_009649114.1, read on the forward strand.
AGCTCACCCAGACTGATTTCTTTCCCCTTCCACACACTGGTTCTCCACCTGTACGATTGAAATGACATTGCCGCCTCCATCCATCCCACCCAGGAGAGCTCCATGCAGCCAACAGGCATCAGCCAGCATCCCTCACCCTGCCCGGATCCAGTCCCAGAAGTCCCCAGCGAGACACAGGAGTTGGGGAACACCAAGGAGGCGGCACCTCTTTGCGCTGCAGCGGCCACCTCCCCATCTAAGGATCTGCATCCCATTGCCACGGTCACACCGAGCATCACCGCATCCCTCCCCGGGGCTCCTGCTCCTCGAGCCTGGTCCCTGCCACAGCGAGAGCATCTCTGGCACAGCTGTACCCGGAGCGAAGCGGGGTCCCCAACCCAGGGCTCGCCGGGGGTTTAAACCACGTTTTCCTCTGTCTCCCAGAGAGCAGCGGTGATTTGCCAAGCGTGGTGCAGCGTTCCCCGGCAGGGAGGGGCCCCGGGCGAGGAGGAAGCTGGAGCAGCGGCCAGCCCTTCCCCGGGCTGTGCTGCGGGGAGCAGCGGATACGGGGGAACAGCAGCAAACAGGCATCAGCAGAGCTGCTGCTCGCTGCCGGGCTCCTCACATCCCCCAAATCCCCGCAGGTTCCCTCCAGCACTGCTGCAACAGGCGTATGCGACCACTGTGGGCAAACTCCACTCGTGGCCTAGCAGGGGGGGAGGAAAGAAAAAGGAAAAGAAAAAAAAAAAAACAAAAAACCAAACAAGAGAGAAGCAGGGAGCGTGAAGATGGACCCACAGCCCTTGTGAGGTGCAGGCAGGGAAGGAACAGGCTCGTCTGCCAGCGCAGGCAGCAGGGGAAGGCCTTGGGGAAGAGGGGGAACTCCAGGCACGGCTCCACCCCGGTGCTTTCTACTGCAAAACAATAGCGGAGAGGAGCAGCAGTCCCTCCCTGCTCTTACTCACCCTGCCCAAGGACCTGTGCCACCCTATGGCTCACCCCTCCCTGCCCCGTCCTCTGCCCGGGGGGCTCCAGCATGGCAGGTCCCAGTGTCTCGGGGTCCCTGCTCCTCTGGCACAAGGCTCGGTGATGCTCCAACCGGCAGCGAGACACGCTAACGGCAAGAGATCCTCCACAGGCAGAGCACTGCTGCGAGAGCCGGACCCACGGCACGCGAGCCAACAGCGCAGGGAATTCCCTCCGTCACCATCTCAACTGAATAATAAATAAAAAAAAAAAACACCAAAAAAAAAAAAAAAAACAAAACGAAAAAAAAACCCAAACCCCCATCTCAACAACACCCTTCGCCCTCTCAAGCCTCTACCTGCAGCGCTTGCACCACCTCCCCAGCGCCAGCCAGGTCCTCTCCCGTGGGGAAGCAGCCAAGGCTTTGCAGAGGTCCCTGCGCGTCCCCTCGCACGTCCCCCACGGCCCCACCACCGGCGAGGGTGGGATGGGGACAGAGCCCGCACCCCGAGGGGCCGGGGAAGCCGAAGGTATGGGGAAGCTCTGCCTCGCTGCCCTGGGTGTTTCCCAGCTCCGCTGGCACCATGGCACCATCCCGGCACGGGCACCCCCTTGGTACGGGGCAGAAAACGCACATATCCGAGTCAACCTCCCCGAACAGGTTTCGGGGATCACAGGGCATGTAGCTTTTGGGAGACCTGCAAGACCACCCGGCTCCCTCCATTCAGCCTAGGATAGCCCTCCACTACCCGGGCTGGGCGGGGGGGGCACCTGCAGCCACCCCCGAGCCCACCAACCCAACCCACTCCATCCCGAGGGGACGGGTGACATTTCCCAGGGCGGGTGGGTGACCCGAGGGGACAGCCCACAGGTCACCGGTGGAACCGGGAAGGGAACCCCACGCCGCTGCGGGGTGGGGCTGGCGGAGCGCGGGGGCGTCAGCTTCTCTCGCTCATGATTAAATAATTTAGGTGCGTTTCGGTGCTCAAGGAAGCGAAAGATTGAGGGCACTGTCTGGAGCCAGGCAGAGCGCAGGCAGCCGGCGCAAACCCTGCCTGCCCCAGCAGCCAACGGCAGGAGCATCGTGCCCATTTGGTGGTGGTGGTGGGCACAGAATAGTGCCCCCCCGAGCTCCAGGACAGCTCTGGACACCCCATGGGTAGCTCTGAGCACTCACCTCCACCCCAGCTCGCTGGGTCCTGGCCGAGCTGCCCGTCCACAGGCAAAAAACAGGCTGCACTGGTTTGAGATTCGCAATCCAAACCCCCACCCAACCCCAGGTCTCCAGAGATAAGAGCACAATAACCTATTGTCCCTCCTCCGCTCCCTCCCCTCTCAAGATCTCGACTTGCCTCCGGCCAAACAGGGAGGGACCACCCATCTCCACAACCCCCATCACCCCCTCCACCCCCACCGCGGGGGAGTCGCGCAGGCAGGGCTGGGATGCAGGCAGAGCGCTGGAGGCAGAGAGGCAGGAGGCGGAAGAGGCTCCTGCCTGCTGGCCATGTGGGCCACAGCCTCCCTGGTTTTCCTCTTTATATTAATTAATTTTTTTTTTTTTTGTCCCCCCCCTCCCAACTCCTCCTGTTTTCTGCTGTGGATTTGATCATCCGGATTGGTGCAGGCAGGATGCGGGGGGAAGGAGACGTGCCTGGCCGTGGCGTGGGCAAACACCAAGCCAGCCCAGTGCTCTGCCATCCCACTCCTCTCCATCCCACCCGTGCGTGGCCAGATCCGCCCCCC
>NW_009649114.1:2191885-2199748 GCF_000708025.1 Charadrius vociferus
GTGCGGGGACCCCCCTGGCAGGACAGTGCATGTACCCCCAGGCAGCATGGGGAACCCCCCAGCAGCACTGTGGCCCCCCAGGCAGTGTGGGGACCCCCAGGCAGCACAGGGACCCCTAGGTAGTGTGGGCTCCCCCCTGGGCAGTAGCGTAGATAGACCCCCAGGCAGTGTGGGGACTGACCCCCTGGGCAGGGTGTTATCTGCACCCCCAGGCAGTTTGTGGCCCCCCCAGGCAGTTTGTGGACTCCCCAGGCATCGTGGGGACCCCCCCGGGCAGGGCATGCACCCCTCAGCCAGCGTGGGACCCTCCCCGTGGCACTGCAGTGGGTACCTCCCCACGGCAGTGAGGTGGCTTGCACCCCCAATCAGCGGGGACCCCCGCTCAGGGCAGCGTGGGTACCCCAAGAAGTGGGGGTATCCTCATGCACAAAGCCCTCCCCGCTCCAGGGATGGGGAAGGCAGATCAACGGAGCACCGTGAACGGCGGCAAAATTGGGATTCCTCATAGGCACTGTGGTTTTGGGGTTGCCCGTGGGCACGGTGGTTGATCACCAGGGGCTGGTGCGTGCCCACCGGGGTGTGCCCAGCACGGCAAACCGTGGGGCACAGTCCTCTGACATCCCCCTTGGGTGACAGCATCACTTGGGAGGGATCCCCGCACTCGGTGAGCCGCAGAGGGTTGAGCATTAAAAACCGCCCCTTCACCGGGGCAGACCCAACCCTCACCCCTCTGCAGAAGCACGCAGGAGCAAAAACTTCACTGGAACGCGCCCGAAGCGTGTGAAACGCTGCGGTCGTACTGAATGCGCGGCGTGGCATCGGTGCAGCGACGCTGGGTGTAGGCAACCTTAAATCAGCGTTAATCCTGTCTGTATCCCCACGTTTGGGCACGCAATCCGGTTCAAGTTAAACCAGTGGAACATCTGTGCAAGCACAAGCCCTAATTAGTGCTTGTAACGTTTTTTTTTTCCCCCCCTTGAGGGCCTGCACCTCAATAATTTTGCATTCCTGAGCAGTCCCGGGGCAACTGGCGGTGCTGCAGGGGGTGGGTTACGCCGGCAGAGCCAAGTCCTGCCGCAGAGCCCCCAGCAAACGCTTTGGGCCCTTTGCGGGGCGAATTCCTCTGCAGGCTTGCGGAGCCGCTATCCTAAATGTGTGCTGGTAAAATCGCTTCCAGTCGGCTCCCAGGGAATGGACCTGCCCGCTGGGGTGAGCTGGTCGCGGTGCAGTTTTGGTGCACGGGCGGTTATTTGAAGTCGACTGAATGACTTCAGAGCTGCCGGTGTCGGGCGTAACAAATTATCCGCGTCCTTTCAGTAGTCTGCAGCATGGAAAGCATCAACCTGCTCCTGTGCTTTGCAGCAGAGGGGAAGAAAAGGCCCCTGGGCTGGTAACTCTTTGCTCATCTTCAGTGGTGGGGTCCTCCGGCGTCTTCCTGGGGAGTTAAACAGGATTATTCCTTCTTAACCTAAAAGACTCCAGGGCTGGAGGCTCTCATGACAAGAGCAAACCTTGTATCTCAAACGGCAAGCTCAGGTATCTTCCATTGCTTGGCTCCATGGCTTGCCCACTACGGAAAGTGGGAATAAACACGCGGCTTTTAGCTGGTGCCCATCTTCCCCTCCACCGAAATACAAAGCAGCCGGCACTGACCCCGTCGGGTCTCGGCGACCGCCGCGCAGCTTCAAAAATAGATGGCGGTGCAGACGGCAGACAGTGCTTCCAGTGGGCTGGGATGTAAAACCGCTATTGAGACATAACGGCCTTTTAAAACAGGTTTTCTGAGCTTGGAAGGAATTTCTGACCATCTGGATTCGGACTCCCGAAAGGAAATCAGCCTTCCTGCCTCAGGGAACCTGTTGTTAACGGGGCAATTCGGCTCTCAGAAATGCCGAGAATTTGCAGCCTCCTTGGACTTGGGCTGAAATGGGGAAAGGCAGATTTTACAGCCCGGGCACTTGCCGTTGAAGGAACTAGCCAAAACCCATTTGAAAAAAAATGTGCTTCCCATGCAGTGGCAGCCTGCAATTACAGAGCTGGTACTTAGCAGCTCCTGCCTGGTGTGTTTCCATTACAGCGAGAGCAACCATAAACACGGAGCCTGAAAGCCCCTTCTATTTTACATTTAAGGAAAAGCACATGGAGGAAAAGTCAAAAGCCTGGCGGGAGCGGGAGCGGGAGCGGGAGCGAGCCGGTCCGTCGCCTCTGAGCGCGCAGCCGGACCCTGCTCGCCCCAGCGCGTCCCCACACAGCGCAGCAAAGTGGGGCAGAGCAAGCGGAAAGTTCCTTCGTGGAGGATTTTGGGGTGGCTGATGCCGATCCAAACCCGCTCTGAAGACGCCTTGGTGTGCCCCTGCTCCCCAGAATGGTGCCACCCCTCCTGCTCCACCCCCTTCGGCACAGGGCCACCAGTTCTCCCCATCCTGCTGCTGGGAAATGTGAGGCTTTGCCATCCCTGGAGAGGTGATGGGGTGTCCCCATGCTGCTCTGCCGGGGGGGACAGATGATGCTCTCCACTCCCGCACCCAGAAGAAGAGGGAGCAGGGCTCAAACCAGCAAAGCTCCCCGCTTGCCTCCCGGGCGGGCCAGCCCCGAAATGTGGGAAGGGACCTCCCAGGATTAGCCGGAGCTCCTGCTGCTGCAGCCACGGGGGTGGCAGCGGGGACAGGCTGCTTCTCGTTTGGCTCTTGGCAGGCGCTCACAGGCGAGCTCCGAGGGAGATGCTGGATCCCGCTGGCGAGCCTCTGCAGGGCCGCTCCGCTGCTTTGTGCTTGTGCCTTTGGCCTCCTCGTTCGCCTCGGGTGATGGCCGGATATTCATTTCTTCCCTTATGTTTGCCCAGAACCAGCTCCGGCCACGTGTACGGGGCCAGCTCCACGCCGGGCACGCGGCTGTGGGGACCACATCGACTTCCAGGGCTGGGATGCAGCCAGGAGCGGTCACGCTCCGAGCTCCGGCCGCAGGAGGGATGCACGGACCGGTGCTCCTCCCTGCTCTCCCCGTCTTTGCCGCCACTTTGCCCTCAAGGCCCATGGCACGCAGGCAGGACTGCGCCAGGAGAGGCGCGGGAGCCCCGTCCCAGCCCGGGAAGCATCTTTCATCTGCTTCGGAAAAGGAGCAAAGGTTCCCACAGTGACCAGCAGCATCAGAGCCCACGATCGGGGACCTAAACCCCGCGGGGACCCCCACTGTGATGGGAATCGCAGCCGTTACCCGTATTTTGGTACCTCTTTTCTTTTCCAAATGCTTTTCTGCTGGGTGCTCTGGAAGCAGAGCAGACAGCAGTCCCCGGCCTGAGCAGCGTCTGGCCTAAATGGGACCAGCAGCAACATAAAATAAATAACCCCAAAATAGAAAAGATCAGTCCACTAGGTTCTTCTGTAAAAAATCAGCCTCAGCTGATGATTTCCCTTTAAAACCAGTATGAAACTTTGTAATAATTTGCCTTTAATGTCTCCCAGGCTGGGAACTTGTAGGTGGAGTTTAAACCCAAAATGAATTGAATCAGCCAAGTTGTATCAGCCAAGTTACAAACCCATCAAAACCCAAGGCCAGATCCTGATCTCATCCCCGTGGGTATAAACCCAGCGTCGCTCCGCTGGAATCAAGAGGGAAGATTTTTGTCATGGTGCCGGAGAGCGGAGAGCAGGATTGGACCCTCAGGGTTTCTAATGGAAACACTGACTGACTCTTAAGCACAAGGCAGAGTCGGGCGTCTGTAAAATCTCTCTCCATTCAAGGGCTAAATATAGGGAGGGAGAGCGCACAGATCCGACTTTCAGTGCTCGGGGATAAATAAACCCCCGATCGCGGCTGCGGGAGAGGCTTTGTTGGAAATGCCAGGGGCTGCCGGGGGGGTTCCGCTGCTCCAGGGTCCCCTCCCGCAGGGGAGGGCAGGGGGGCGCGCAGGGTCCCGGCGGGGAGGCAGCGCTGGCCGAGATGCTCCCAGGTGATGCCCGCAGCCAAAGATGCTGCAAAAGAAGTTTGGGGATTTTTTTTTTTCCTGCCGCTTCTCCCCCGTTTCTCTCTCCGCTCATCCCCGAGCGCCGCTGGGCTCCATCGCCCGCGGGTGCCTGTTTGCGGGGCATCCAGAGCAAGGAGAGCGGCCAAATGTTAGTAGGCAAAGGACAGAGAACAGTAAGACTTCAAAAGACGTATTGTGTCCTTGATAGGACCACGGGTGTGATTTTGATTCGTATTTGCTGAAGGTTTTCCTCTCGACACGCCTAGCTTAAGCTTTCAGAAGTGTTTCTGAACCGGGCGTGTATGTGCCATATCTGGACCTATTCAGAAGTGAAAGGGAAAAACATAATATATGGTATTTCATGAGGCAGAAGCCTGTTGGGTGATGCAGCAGGGACCTGAGCTCCAAAGTTCCCAGCTTTAAGAGATTGGAGAGACGCACGGGTAAAAGGATGCTTAAACCTGGTCAGAGCTCAGTTCTACATACGAAGCCCTGCACGTCTGTTCAGGGTACAATCCAGTTCAAGGAATGAATCCCCAACCTTGCATCTCTATATATCTATTTCAACGCTGATTGAAATGCACCCGAGGAGTTAGCCTGGGCCACCGTCTGGTCCGTCCACGCTTGCTCGGCAGACCTCAATCTCAATCTGAGAGCACCAAACCCAGTTTGGCTGCAGGGCGGGCCCGAGGAATTTACGGCAGTCTGGGGCAACATCTGCCTGTTTGGAGGGTTTCGTTCACCCCTGCAAAGCAGCGTCTTCCCACTCCGCCCATCGTGGCCGCACCAATTCCCCTCTCTCCACCTCTCGCCCGCTTTGCCTCACTTGCTTCTGGGCTTCCCCCTCGCTCCGGGGCAGCTCCCCATGGCTTTGCAGCCCCAGAAAAATCCCAGAGCCGTCCTGCCACGCTATTGCTACCAAACCTCTCCTAGACCGTTGCTGCTCTCAATTACTCTAACAGGCCTGTTAATTTCTAATTAAGCAGCTACTTTATTGAGGGACGGGAACTAGAAATAAAAAGCAAAAGAGAACAGGAGGGATTTGGGCCCAGTTTTGCTTTATGAATGTAATTAGGAGACAAAATTGTTCACTCACCTAAGGAATTTGTCACCGAACTGCCTGTGAGCTGACAGACACGCTGTGTTTTCCCCGGGAGCCCTGTGACTGACGGCGCTTTTCCTTTCCCCACCCCTACACGTTCCCATTCGGAGCTGGAGCCACGACAGGCTCTAAATCTATTAGTGCCTGTTATTAAACCCCTAATATTTGCCACAGCTGAGGAAAAGCCTCTGAGCTGCTCCTTCCCGAGCACCATGGGCAGGGTGAGGGGGGATGCCGTGCCGCGGGGATGCCATGAAGCCTCACCAGGGCTGCGGGCACGGCGCGGCTCCTTCCTTCTCCGTGGAGCAGCCCACCAGGGCACCCCGCAGTTAGGGCAATGTAAACGCCCCCCCCTCCTTGAGACCCGGGGGACCCTCTGAGGGAGTCAGAGGGAAATAGCTAGATCCTCAGCTCCCTCTCAAAATGAACATTTTTCCCTCCAGTTCCGACCTCGTTTCGTTCCTCACATCAAGGAGGAACCTTGTACTCGGTGTTTGCATCACGGTAACACCTCCGGGACCTTAGTGGGACTGAGGAAAGTCCCTGCTGCCGGGAGTGACAACGCGGTGGGTAGTGCTGAAAGAGAGGAGAGAGAAGTGACAGCGCGGGAGAGCGGCTCTCCCATCACTCGCAAGCTGTCAGTCCCGGAGCTGGGGAGGCGGAGGAGCACCCGGGCTCCCGAGTCCTACTTTGGTGCCTTCCTTCCAGAAACGAGGGAAAAAGCCAGGCTGGTGCTGGAGATGCTGTTGGTCCCAACCTGGGTGCTGCGGTACCCGGCACGGTGATGCTGCAGAGCCCACATGGGGTACCAGGACGTGGCAGGGACTGGGACAGCACAGCAAAGGCAGGGTTAACCCCAGCCAGTCCCTTTTTGGGGACCAGAACAGAGCATTTCGTGCCCTCTTGCTGCCTCTCCATAATGCTGCAGGGTCAGGAGCAGCCCTCCGAGAGGAAGGTGCTTCCCTGCAGCTTTCCCTTCACCCCACTGCTCCCGAAAACCTGCTTTTTGAGCCCAAAGCACCAGTGAAAGCCCAGGGAGAGCAGCCGCAGGTCACCGTGCCGCATGTGGAGCCCGGGCAGGGCTGGTATTGCCGCGGCAAAGCCACCCTGAGCCTGCAGACACTCACCTCCTCCACTCCCACGTGCTTCACTGCGCGAAGTCAGGCTCCAGAGTACCATGGCCAAAAAGGCAAAGCCTCCCCTGACCCGCCATTAAGGCTGTTTGTTGGGCCCCTGGGCAATGCAATTAAAAGGGCATCGCTGGTGTTTTGCTGTTGTCGACGCCGCAGGGCAAAGCTGGGGCGAGCTCAGCCCCTGCAGACACCCACCGTGACGGGGAGAGGGGTGGCAAAGGCAGGTTGGAAAAGTAGAAGATGAAAAGGTGACCTCTTCCCGAAATGGAGAAAGAGGGAGAAGAGAAAACCATAAACACTGGCAACTGCGTCCACAGGAAAACAAGAAGAAACGACTATTTTACTTGAATAATAACCATCAATAATACATTGCTGAGAAGCTGCAGATGACTGCAATTAAAAAAAGCATTGCATTCCCTGAGCAAAATCTAAATTATTCCTCACAGCTTCTCCGCTCGCTGAGTTATATTAAAATGAAGCGGTTCCTGGTGCGGCGTGGCTCAGCAGAGCTGGGGAGCCCGGGTGGAAGGCATAAAAGAAGAAAAAAGGCGAGGAGAAAGAAGAGGAGCCCTAATGTAGGGGGTTATAAATATTTTACAGCCGAGGAGGAGTGGGGAGCCACGGATATAGATGCGATTGCGGGCGTCCGTGGTGGGAGGGAGGAATTAATCACACAAACGGAGGAGAAACTTTTCTCGAGGAGCACATGCCCACACCCACGGCCGAAACGGCTCCGGAGGGTCCCTGGGTGCTGGGGATGGGCGGTTTGGGGTTTGGTCTGGAGGGTGTGATGATGACCGACCTCTACCAGGTGCCACGGGCAGCGTGTCGGGTCCGGGACAGGCACCTCCAATTCCTCGGGAAACACAGAGTGCAAATATTTAACTGGGAAAACCCCAAGCAGCCCCGCAGGTGGGGCCGGCAATGCTCCATGCCGGTACGGCGCCGGATCCTTGCTGGGGCCACGCTTCACAGCCCGAGCGCCGTGCGGGGTCCTGCTTCCCCATGAACAGCCCCGTGCACGGGCTCTCCGCTGCGGGTGCCGGTCCGGGAGCTCGGGCACAACCTGCCTCCACGCCGGGGATGCGGGAAAGGGGGCGACCTGCGACCGGCCGAGTCACGCAGGCACGCTGCACCCCGCAACGTATTCTCCAAGCTGCCGGCGGGCAGGACCCCGGTGCAGGAGAGCCTGCGGCCGCTGCTGCAGGATAACCCCTCCGCACCTCGCACCCTGACGTTCACAGAGCCAACAGGCAGAGCAAACACCAGCTGGCAACCCCTCCTATCGCTATCCAAACAGCGGCTCCGTTATCCGGAGAGGAGCAAACAAGCCCAGGTACTGGGCTTGCTGCACCTTGCCCCCTCTATCACCTCCTCCTCCTCCTCACCCTGGTGGGAAGGGAGCAGGGAACCAATCCTCCGGCCAACGTCACCCTCGCCCTCGATGGGGACAGCAAACCCGCTGTCTCCGTGGCGGGGGGCAAACGCTGGCGCGGAGGCGGCTTCGTCTCCTCCCCAGGAGAGCACCAGCAGCGCTGGAGCAGAGGAAGGTCAATGCCGGCGGTGCAGCGGGAGCCGTTCCCCATCCTCCACACACTGCCCCGTCCCCAGAGCTGACCGAAGCCGGCGTGGGAGGCTGCGGCTTATCAGCAACCGCAGTGTGT
>NW_009649114.1:2199795-2208432 GCF_000708025.1 Charadrius vociferus
CTGTCAGCTAGCGCTTCCCAGCCATCCCGGGCACTCTGCGGCAGCGGGGACATCCCCGTCCTCTCTGTCTCCTTCCTCTGCGGGCTGAGCAGAGGGACAATCCTGTAGGCAGCGTGGGACACCCGTTCCCAGCTCCGAACCTGGTCTCCATCTGCCGTGTATCTGTCCCAGTGCGGTCCTGGGTGAGACTGGAGTGCTGCTCGAGGCCACTGGCCCCAGCCACCTCTCCACCCATGCCCTCATCCACACCGGTTGGAAAAGCTCAACGGTACCTGCGGGGAGCCTCTGCAGGTATTAAACCCTCTGCGCCTTAGAGTGCCTCTTTAAAAATTAAAGCCTCAGTGAGAAAGAAATGAGTCATGACAGGGAGAGATGAAGCTCATGGCATCTGCAGATCGCTGAAGAAAGGAGAGCCAGCAGCAGGGCCGGGGCTGGCTGGAGCCGTGATCGTCTCTGATGCACTGGGCGAAAGGATGGAGAATCAACGGAAAGCAGGCAAGGCATGGGACACTGGATGGGGCACGCTGGGGGAACTGAGTGACAGCCACTGTTCGGCTGAGGGCACCTTCCCTCGCACTGTCTCCTGCATCCCCACCAACTGAGAGCAGAACTTTTCTCCACAGCCTGTCAGACACCGAGACCTGGCTCGGGGTCCAGGCACACCAGATTTGGAAAGAAAGGTCCCTGCCTTGTTTGGAAAGGTGACGGGGGCCTTCCCTCCTACCTGTCGTGTCAGGCACTGCCCTGACACACGGCACCGGCGACGGTCAGGCTCTAAACGCCTCTCCTGAATCCTGACCGGCCATCCTCACCTGATGCCAAGCTCCATCCCCAGGCACCTGTGAGCGAGAAGCGGGGCTGGCGTGGCACCCCAGCTGTAACACCGGGGTTCCCGAAGCCACGAGGATCATAGAATCATAGAATGGTTTAGGTTGGAAAGGAGCTTGAAGATCATCAAGTTCCAACCCCCCTGCCCTGGGCAGGGACACCTCCCACCAGCCCAGGCTGCCCAAGGCCATGTCCAACCTGGCCTTGAACACCGCCAGGGATGGGGCCTCAACAACCTCTCTGGGCAACCTGTTCCAGTGCCTCACCACCCTCAAAGTGAAAAACTTCTTCCCAATGTTTAATCTAAACCTGCCTTCTTCCAGTTTAAAGCCATTCCCTCTCATCCTCTCACTCCATGCCCCAGTAAAAAGTCCTTCCCCAGCTCTCCTGTAGCCCTTTTAAGGACTGGAAGGCCACAATAAGATCTCCCCAGAGCCTTCTCCAGGCTGAGGATGCCGAAGGCTCTGCTGCCCCCCCCCAAACCAGACCCCACCTCCCGGCCACCGACGCTTTCTGCCAAGCGCGAGACCCCGCAGCGCGGCTGACCCCGGGGCAGAGGGCAGCGTGCGGTGGAATTACCTCAAATCCTGAGTGCCCACAAACGACACCGCAGTGCCTAATACCCACACACGAGCTGGAATAGCTTGTGCTGCAAATATGGCACAGATGTATCTCTCTGCAAGACGTGCATGTGTCTCACATCAGCGGTGACGCCAGCAACTTATTTCCCTGCTGACTGCTGAGACGGCTGATCCGCTCCTCAGCTGTGACGTGTGAACCTGCCCTTAATTTCCAGTGGCACCAATATGTTTTCTTCCTTCCTTTTTTTTTTTTTTCTTTCCTCTGCCAGCCCCAGTTTGCTCCATGTAGGCCATGACAGGCAGTGATAAAGCACCCTGAGTGATGCTGGGAGGCCCGAAGGCTGGCACATCCCAGGCTCCCGAAGAGCAATTAGCTAACGGAGGCCAAGAGCTGGGCTGGTCTCGCCAGCCAGCGGTGTCCCTGGCAGCTCACGGCGAACCTGGGTCACGCATGACACATCACATACATAAAGGATGTGTATGTATTTGCCTAGAGCAGAGCTCCCAGCAAAAAAAAAAAAAAAAAAAAAAAAAAGAACAACCAAAAAAAAAAAAAAAACCAACCCAACAGCGCTTGATTTGAGGAGGGAAGCCAACAGGGTGTGTAGGCAGGAGAGTGACAGAGCATCCCTCCCTAAGCCCGAGCACGTGGCTGCACCCCGGCCAAGGGGATATTGCAGCAGACGGGACAAGGGAGGAAGCTGCGTACATCTCGGGATGCTGCGTATTTACGTTTAAGGCTGCCTATACCCAGGCCGGGTGTTCAGAGCCCGTGGCCAGGACACTCGTGTGCTCGGCTGAGCGGTGCAGCAGTTGCCAGGGCTGTGTGCTGTGTGGTCTGGCAGCCGTGGAGCTTTGTACACATATTTGTAAATACATTAAGCCCATGGTTTGCAGAGAAAGACGTGAGCCAAGCGCCTGCAATTGTCTGCACGAGAGTGTAACCTTTGGGGAGCGTAGCCTTTGCGCTCTTTAGAGCTCAACAGAAATTGTTCTGCTCTGCCGAGCTGGAAATTGGCTGCAGATACCATCACCCAGGCGTTGGGTCTGAAGAACAGACTCTCCTTGCAGTCATTAGCCGTGGGGCAACACCGCGAGTGGACGGGGAGGAAGAAAAGGACTGATGTGGGTCCCTCGGGTCCACCACAGCAGCAGGCGTGGGCTTAACTCTCCCCGTGCGAATCCAGCCGCAGCAGGACACAAGGTGAGGGGATGTCTGCGGCAGGGAGAGGAGGCAAAGGTGCCACCGAGGAGGGGTTGGGAAGGCTTGAGCCCTGCTGGACTCACGGCCCCATCACTTATCCTTTGTCCTGGTCCCCCTCTGATTAATTTCCTTCCTCCCATTAGTCCTGCCCTCTTGCTTCCATCGCCGCCTTCTCCTCCCCCAGCTGACCTGCACGGGGAATGGGAACGTGGCTTTCAACCCCAATCCTGGAGCAAACCGAGAAGGGACAAAGCTGCCACAGGATCGAGGTGACTCCCTCCGGCAGCCCAGGAGGTCAGCGTCCAGCTTTTTCGCACAGATCAGATGCTTTTTGTCATTTGTTATCAGCTGAGGAACAGCACCGCAGGGTTGGGCAAGGGAGCCGGGCGAAGCCCAGTCTCGCCGGTAGCGTAATTCAGGCAATGCCTTTAAAGGGAAAGGGCTCCACGGCGGCTGGAGAGGCCCACGGTGCTGCCTGCACCATCTGCCCGCGATGACTAACTCGCTCCCTCACACACCCTCTGCTCCGGGGCCGTGGCAGGAACCGCTATCAGAAAGCAGAAGCTGGTTCATTCCTTCCCCCTCGCTCCCCACTAAGATTTTCCAGTGACCGATCGTTCTGCAGCGCTAACGGAAACTTGCCCAGTCTCCGGCCGTTTCTCCTCCAGGGTGTTTGTTTGGGGTGGTTTTCTGTGTTTTTTCTTTTTTCTTTTTTTTTTTTTCCTCAGCTGTCTCTTAGAATCATCTGCCCTGAACTGACTGCCCTCGGAGGATGAGCATCATCTCTGGCATCACACTATTGCCTCCGAGCAGGCGCCTCGCTTGCTTATGCTCCGAGCACAGGAGACCCGCAAGGACAAATGCCTCATTCCCCGGCACCCAGCTCCAGCACAGGTCCTCCGGGGTCCCCAGCAAAGGGGAGCCGGCTCTGGGCACAGCACCATACAAACCACAGCCCACCGTAGCGGCAGGGGGCGGCCCCCGCCCTGCCGGGGCGAGGGGCGGCAGCGTAAGAGCAGTCCGGGAGAGGGAGGGAGCGGGATGCAGCAAGTCCCCCTTCCCCGGGATTTGTTCGGGTGACCCAGGAGCAGCGGCACGAGCTGCAGAGGAGGAGAAGCTGCCACCCGAGGGGACAGGGAGCACCCAAACATCTGAAGCAGACAGACCTGTTACCCCCCCCAGGTACCAGCGTGATAACACAGTGGAAGATGCAGATGCTCGAGCACATTTAGGGAGTCTGAAAAGCAGACTTTAGCCAAAGCCTCACACCCAGGTGCCAGGGAGCTTCGCTCCAGCTCCCCGACAGAGCCAGACCAGCCGGGCACCCCGCAGCCCCCCGGCACCCCGCAGCCCCCCAGCCACCTTCCCACCTTCTCTTCTGGCAGCAAAAGGACTCTCAGGCCCTCTGGATCCAGCCCAGATCCGTGGTCAACACCACCAACACGAACCACAGCGGCATCTCCAGCGCCACAACTTGCCCTCCCACCGAGCCCACTTCCTCCGGTGCACCAACTCAGCCTTAACCGACTCCTCAATTATGAATTAAAAAGCCCCACGGACTGCAGTCCCCACTCCACGCTCAACTAAAGGCGACCAACAGCCAAAGAGCTCTCCTAGCGCTCGTTCCCTAAATCTGTTCCTAATTAGGAGTGGACTTACCCCTGCAATTAACTGCTGGAGTCGTTCATTAGATATCACAGATGATCTGTTTTGGAAAAGGAGGCAGCAGAGTGGCTAATCAGTTCATAACGAACGGAGTGAGTGTCAGGAGGATGGTAAAGCCTCTGTACCTGGCCGGGGGACAGCAGAGGCTGGAGGTTTCCAGCAGAAAGTGCCTGGCTTTGGGTCAAGTGGGGTTGAGGAGAATTCTTTTTTTTTTTTTTTTTTTTTGTGTGGCTCTGGGAGTGCTGCAGAGATGATGCTTGTGGGGGCTGTCGCTGCAGCCCGAGGAGCTGCACCCAGCGTGACGCAGAGCTGGTGTCCCGGCTCACCCCAGCCCCGTGTCCCCGGTCGCCCGCTCCTCCTCACCGCATCCAAGCCCCGAGGGGAGCTGGGACCGAAACAACCTTTCCAAAGCAATTACTCTGAACCGGCTTTTTTGACTCATCTCCAGCTATCAGCAAGCCTTTGGGAGAGGGCTGTGCCCAGGGCCGGTGCTGGGGCGCAGGAACCCCACCTTCCCACCAGACAGAGGGTTTTCCCCTGTGCCGCGGGCGCTCCGCAGACCGGGGAAATCAGCGGGGTCGGCTCGTGTAACCCGGCATCGGGCAAGGACGGGGAATGTCCCCCTTGTGTGGCATCGCCAGCCTCTCGGGAGACAGCAGGGTGACACAGATGAGGCGTAAGGAGAGCACAAGCTCTCTCCTAACCCCGGCTTAAACCGGGTTAAGGTCTTCCGTGCCTCAGTTTCCCCAGTTCCCCACCGCCCTCCTCTCCCACCCCGCAGGGCACATGAGGCACGGGGAGCCTGTTGGCTGCAGTCACCGCCGAAAGCATTGCGTGCTATTATTAGCTTTAAGGGAAGTGAAAGTGTTTCTGTGCCTCAGCATTTAATTTTCCCTCCTAATACAATCTGCATGGAAACAAATTAACCCCACCTACACCCAGACCTACCCGGGAAATCACCAGCCTGCCGGTAGAAAAGCTGCAGGGCCGTTCCCCGGGTCGGAGGAGCAGCAGCTCCAGGCTCCCCGCGGGTCGAGGCTGCAGTTATGGCTATTTTTTCAGCAGTTTTACTCTAATCGGGTTGTTTCGGTGACACACGAGCTCCGTGCTCCCTCCACCACTGCCAGGTCACGGCGATGGACCAGAGCCCTGGGTGCTTTTGCTACCGAAGCAGCTCCGCGGTTTCTCAGAGGAAGATGTTTAGCGAAAAAAAAAAATAAAATATGAAAATGTGTGAAGTGACAGAGGAGTTGAGCTGCATTCTGGGCTAATGGCTGGTGAAATTACATTAAAAAAAAATGGAGCAAAGCAAACCCTTGAAGGTAGACAACTGTAAACAGCAAGAGAAACTGGGACGCAACTTCTAAGCAGGAATAGCTGTTCATTGCTGGTTGACAGGGGAAGATTGGGTGACTCACGCTGGGGACGGCCGACAGGTCCCAGCTCTCCTGGGGACTGGTTCGACTCAAGGCTGAGTGACCAGTGCCCCGGTGATGGGCTCTGTGACAAGGACCTGGTGGCTCTTGGCCCTGCTCTTAGTGGGGACAGATTTCCGCATCAGGCAGCAGCTCCGAGCCTGGCCAGCATCACTAAACTGCAATTCCCCCGGCAGCTCATCAACATCCAAACGCTTTCCAGCCACCAGGAGCCAGGATGGGGCTGAGCCGCTCGCCCGGGGGCAGATGGGCTCTGCAGTCCATCACCGCGTCCTTTGGGGAGCTCCAGAGGAGGGTTATTTGCTGCTTCTGTCTGGCAGCTGATGAGGCAGCCGGGGACAGTGAGGGTACCCTGGGGAAAGCTCGGGAGAGCTCTCGGCCAGGGATGCAGTGTCCCCTAAACCCCCGGTTCAGCCCCAAGCCCGCAGCTGGGCAGGCGGGTGGTGGGTCAAGAGCTGCTGGGAGGAAAGCAATGACTAATGAAGACGGTTGGGCGTAAGACAGACAGAAATGGGCAGAGTGATGGATGTGGAGGGACAGAGGGACAAGTGCACGGCCAGACAGACGGCTGCGTGGCCAGAAAGGCGGTGGGTGCAGGGACGGCGGGCGCCCGGCGGAGGGAGGGGAGGATGGGCAGAGGCAGGGTGGAAGGTGCACGCTTCCCCATGCTGCCTCCGGAGGAGAGAGCCACCTGATGAATAATAATGACGGATTAGGATAATGAATAAGCGTTCGGGCTCGGCTGTGCTTTCACGCCAGGCTGGCAGGGGCTGAGGGAACCAGGTCTGCTGCAGCCCTGCCTGCCCTGGCCCCGTGCCTCCGCCAGCCCCCAGGCCACCAGGACATTAACCCGCTTTTCCACCAGCGGCTGCCGGCCACGTCAGCCAGCTTTTAATTAGACCGAGCACTTCCAAGCATCCCCCGCAGCCCGTTTGGGAAGATCCGGGGACTGGCAAAGCCCAGAGCCCGCACCCCGGCAAAGGCTCCCATGGCAGCTCGCTGCGAGGGCTCCAGCGATGCTCCATGCTCTGCCCGCCACTCGGGCACCCCCAAACCTGCCCCGTCCCCCTTTCAGAGGACATCCTCTCAACAACTGCTGCCTTCCCAGCGCTTCTGAGCCTTCGCTGCTCCCCTCGCCCCGAGCTGGGAGGGTGCCATGACCCGCGGCTGGCTGTCGGAGGAGCCAAGCTGCGAGGAAATCTGGTGCATCTCCCAAAGCCTCCGCTCCCAGAGCCCTATGATTATGGGGATTTCTCTTTCCTTTTCTTCACTTTAATTTGCAGCCTCTGCGGTCGCAGAGCGCTGCTCCACCCAGGAGCAGCAGGTCCCGGGGAGGGAGGGGAAGGCGCCCACCCTGCCAAGGCACAGAGCCCGAGGCAGGGCTCAGCCGACACGGAGCATCCATCCCTCCACCACCCCCTTTGCAAACAAGACCCCCTCCTCACCTCCCAACCATCTATTTTCTGCGGCGTGGGGCCCCCCGTGCCCAGCCCCACGTGCCTTTCAGGGGAACTTGGCAGCAGGTAGCCACTTCTCACCGACTAATCTTGCTCCCTGCCACCAGCCAAGGGCTGACGGGAATAAACACATCCACGAGCCCGCTCGCAACATGCCTTTCCACAAGGGGAGCGAACCTGTCGGCACCGCACGCTGCTGGCGGAGGTGCCACTCGCTCCCGGCTCGCTTCCAGCCCAGCGGGTCACCAGGGGACAGGCAAGGAAGGGGCAACGGGGGCTCCTGCAGAGCCTGGACCCCGGGGTCTGCCTGGCACCCCTTGCAGGGTGCTCGGGGTGAGAGCCCACCCACCGCCCCCGTCCTCCCAAAGCACCTCCCTGGCCGTGCATCACCTGCGGTCAGGGCAGCACCGCCGCTCAGCACCCCTGAATGCAGCAGCAAAGACTGACCTGCCGGTCGCAGCACCGTGTGAGCTGAATGCAAAGAGGCCGTTAAATAAACTAGTTAATGAGAATGTTAATTAGAGATGAGAAGGCTCTGGGAGAGCAGGTGGGAGGGAATGGCGTTGGCTGACCTGCGTACCCCCAGCAGAAGGGCAGCCCAGTCTGCAGGACCCCCTCGGGAGCTGCTCTTGCTGCAGTATGGACACAGTGGGGCCGTGGAGGGGACATGGGGGGGACACGGCGGGGGGTGGCTGCGACTCCGGGGTGCCACAGTGGGTTCGGGGTGCCACAGTGGGTTCGGGGTGCCACCTCACCCATCAGCAGGGATGCCCCTGCAAAGACAGTGTTCAAAGCATCACTTCCAATATCCGTCTGTTTTCCCATCCTGCTACGGAGACGCCTCCTTATATAAACCCTGTTAAGTAGGACGGCCTTTTATATCTCGTTCTGCCATCGCTGCTGGTGGCTGTGGAGGCTCCAGACCTTCGTGCCATCCCCACCGCCTGTTTGGCAGCCGAGGAGAAAAGCGATCAGAGTGTGTGCAGCTGGGCTGCCCTCGCACCCGGCCCCGTGCCATGGCCATGCCAGCGCTGGAAGGGGCTGCACCCAGCCCAGGCACCGGCCACCAGTGTCATCTGGGTGCACCCAACACCGTGTCATGAGGACAGGCTCCGGAGACGCAGCGTAAGAGCAGTCCGGGAGAGGGAGGGAGCGGGATGCAGCAAGTCCCCCTTCCCCGGGATTTGTTCGGGTGACCCAGGAGCAGCGGCACAAGCTGCAGAGGAGGAGAAGCTGCCACCCGAGGGGACAGGGAGCACCCAAACATCTGAAGCAGACAGACCTGTTACCCCCCCCAGGTACCAGCGTGATAACACAGTGGAAGATGCAGATGCTCGAGCACATTTAGGGAGTCTGAAAAGCAGACTTTAGCCAAAGCCTCACACCCAGGTGCCAGGGAGCTTCGCTCCAGCTCCCCGACAGAGCCAGACCAGCCGGGCACCCCGCAGCCCCCCGGCACCCCACAG
>NW_009649114.1:2212699-2227878 GCF_000708025.1 Charadrius vociferus
CAGGGCGTGTGCAGCCGGGCTGCCCTCGCCCCCGGCGCCGTGCCATGGCCATGCCAGTGCTGGAAGGGGCTGCACCCAGCCCAGGCACCGGCCACCAGTGTCATCTGGGTGCACCCAACACCGTGTCAGGTCCCGAAAGGCTGTGGGATGGTTTCGAGACAGGAACAAGGGATGGGGAATTAATTGAAGTGGCTGAGTTCATCCATTACCCTCCCTGAGGCGGGGGATGTTGTAGCAGAGCAGATGGAGGAGGTGAGCATGAAGCGGTGTCATCATCACACTCAGATGTCTTTTGATCCCCTCATGCTCAGCAAGGAGGGCCCCATCACCGGGGCAGCCCCCTGCCCAGGCCAGCTGCCCGCAGGACCGTGGCATCCCCTAATTCACGATCCTTTTTGGCTCCCTCTGGCCAGAGCATCCCCTCCTCGCTGCCCTCTCCGTGCCTCCCCGCTGCCTTTTCTCCAGCCCTGTCAGACATCTAAAATGATGGCTTTAACAAGGGTAAATTTTTGATGAACAAGATATTAAATATTTGTGGCTGTTGCTTGAGCCTTCAATTATTCAGCATGAAAGTACAGGCAAGGTGTAGGCAGCCCCCGCAGCAGTGTCCTGGGCTGCCGTGCTCTCCCTGTGGCACCGAAGGACATAGTGGCCACGTGGGACATGGATGTGCTGGATGCGGCTGGCAAACCCGAGCAGAGGCAGCTAGAAACCCTCCACCCCACATTGCAGGGAAAAAACTCCAGGGACGGAGCTGCTTCACCGGCAAAATCATTTTAATTCCCATGAAAACTCTCCCGGGGAGGGAGAGGCCACTCAAGCCGGGCGAAGCCTCGCTGGGATGGAGGCAGTGCTGTGACATTTTGCTGCATACTTAAATTTGCCGCCTGGTTTCCACGCTCACATGTTTTCTGCTCCTTGAATTTGCTGCTTTGGCTGGGGAGTCTCTCTCCCTGCAGCACAGCTCCGGGCTTGCGGTGTGTCCTCATCCCCAAGCCTTGCTTTTGAGTGGGATCTGTGGGGACACTGGGAGCTGGGACGCTGATCCCCCTGCTCCCAAGGCTGGACAAGGTAAAGATTTCCATTGCTCCCATCTCTGGGCTGGTCCAGCAGCGCTGGTAAGCTGGGCAGGGGTGCGAGCTGTCTACGAGGAGAGGACAGACATCCCTGCTCATCCCCTGCCTGGGGGAGGATTGGGAAAAGCAGGAAACGTGGCAACGTGCCGGACACTGGGAGGATGCTCATTGTGTGCTCTGGATGCCCAAGGCCACGGTTACACGGGCTGCAGCTCGTCAGGGCACTGACCAAAACCATCTCTGCCCCTCTGGCTCCTTCCTGCCCGGCGGGACGGAGCCCGGCACGACACGCGTGCGGTCAGCCAGTGTCACCCGCCGGGAGAGCAGCGGGCAGGTCCCTCAGGGGAGCAGGTCGGGCCATCCTCGGGATGCCAGCAGCTCTGCTGGGTTCCCAGCTGCCGATCAAACCCTCAGCATTGTTTGAATCAAAATCCCATTTTCAAATGCCATCGTTTCCCACAAAAAAGCGACACGGAGCTGTGACCAGCTCGAGCCTGAGAACACCCCAGCGCCGCATTGTTTGCAGAGGCAGGGGCATCCCGCCCTGCCTCGGGCACGCTCCAGCGTGGGTCTTGCTCGTTTCCCTCCTGAAGCTGCTGCTTGCACTTCGTTCCCGTTGCGTGGGGCAACACCACTGAAGGATATTTAACAGCTCCCGGGTTTCACCCCTCCTCCGCCCGCTTCCAGCTTCTGGCAGAAGGATGTCAGCATCCATGGGGAGCACTGGGGAGGTGCAGAGCATCCCCAATCCCCCCCATCCCCTGCTGCAGCCAGCGGTCCTGGGGACAGCTGGTGCTACTGCAAATTTGGCTGCATTATTGAGGGAGCTGGTTATCGCACTGGTGCTCCAGTGGGGTGCTGCTCGTGAGCCCACGTCGGGTGCACGGATACCACCCAGACCCGCACCCCGCTGAACTTGGTTGGGCACCCGCAGCCCCGGGCGCTTCGCAGTCGGCAGTCATGGAACATACCTGAGGGAAGCAGCCAAGAGGCATAAAATCCCTGCTGAGCCTCTGCCAGCCGGAGGAGTGGCAATTAAAACAAAATGATTAATCACAAACAGCGAGTGGCTATAAAACTTTCCAGTAATAGGACTGCGAGTGGGATAAGCAGCTCCGGAGCTGAAGAGGCTCCCGGCTGTAGCAGGGCAGCGGTGCAGTGTTTCCAGCAGGTTTAGAAGATGAGTGCTGCTCCCGCCGAGGGGAGGGACGGTCCCCGGTTGCTCACAAAGTGCTGAGTTCCATTTTGGCTTCAGAGAGAGACGAGCTACTTGGCTGGAGACATCCCCTTGGCCGGGAAACGACGATACTCGCGGGGCTGGATGCTCTTCGCCATGGCACCCATGGCACTGCCGTCTGCTCGTGCCGGGGCTGCTCTCGTTCGGCTGGGGCGAGGGGGGAACGCCGAGGGCAGGATTTGCCCAGGGACCGGTTTCCACCGATAGCGGATGTTTGGGCAGAGCATATTGCGGGTCACTTTTCCCTGAGCATCACGTTGGCTGCATCCACCCCCAAGCTGCATCCCTGTTTGCGGTCTGCTCAGAGCCCCGGGGGACCACCCAGAGCTTAACCCCGGTGCCGCGCTCCATCGTCCCCACCAGTGATGGGGAAGGCAGTGCCAGGGGCAGGGGTGGAGCGCAAATAAATACCCAGTGATCACAAAGGGCCTTGGAATCCCCTGCAATTGGAGCACCCAGCATCAAGTGGCAATGGAGAGCAGAAGCGAGGTGCTCTCCCCCTCCTCGGGATGGATTCGGTTTGCATTTACTCCAGTGCGTGTGTGTGTGTGTGTGCGGGGTGTGTGTGTGTGTGCAGGCGTGGGAGGGCTGGCAGCGCAGAGAGCGAGCATCCCGCCAGGCTGCTCCCGCCTGCGGTCAGGTATGCAAACTTTCTTCCCTTTGAAGAAAGGAAACCCAAGGATTAGCCGGGCTCTTTCATTGCCATGACAACCCTAAAACATTTATCAGAGATAATTGCTGAGAGGTCGGATCCTGATCTACTCTGGGCGCAACACTGCGACACGTTACCTCCTGCCCGACTGCACCTTTTATCTTTGAAACCTGCATCTTCTGAGCATCACCATCCCGGTGCAGCTGGGCTGGAAACTGCAAGCAGGGGCCGAGGACATGTCCCCGACACCCTCCTGTCCCCGGGAGGTGCTGGCAGGGCTCCTGTGGGGGCTGAGGGAGAGGGATGCTCTTTCCATTTGATACACAGCCTTAATATGAGGGGCATCCGTTGTCCCCGAGAGCCTTCCCACAGCAATTGAGCTGCATCACCGTGGTGGGAAGGAGAATCCATTTCCAACGCTTTATTATTCTTATTAATAATAATTAAAAAAATTGCCTTAAAATGGTGGTGCTGACCTTGGCACAAAGTGTGTGCTGGGACTCAGCACCGGTTGGGGTAAATGGGATTTTTGGATTCATCTCAAGTCATTAACTCATCCCAGCCAGTCATTAATCCCCAGGAAATGCCCTGTGACTTGGATCATTGCTGCTTAATTAATACAAGCTCCCATCCCCAGGAGCTCGGGGCCAAATCCTGAAGTCATTCTGTGCAAAGCTTCCCCTTGGCTGCAGGAGCTGCTCCCCAAGCCCATGGTGTCCGTGGTGCCCGCCCGAGCTGAGCCGATGCCGAGGGAGGTGGGTGCTGCGGGATGCAGATGCTGGGGGATGCGGATGCTGCAGGATGTGCGTGCTGTGGGATGCAGATGCTGGGGGATGCGTGTGCTGCAGGATGCGTGTGCTGGGGGACGCGGGTGCTGGGGGATGCGGATGCTATGGGATGTGGGTGCTGTGGGATGTGAGTGCTGCATCTGCTGGTGTGGCCAGCAGAAAGTTACCCTCAGACTGGAGCCAAGGACAGCGTTTGTTGTGGGTTTATACAACACCAAGCACCACTCCATGGCCAGGACAACCTCTCTGAGGCGCGAGCATGACCCTGAGCAGTGCAATACATTATCCAAATACTGCAGAGCCGGATGGGAAGCCTTCACACACGCTCGTGTTCTCTCCATCCCCAGTAAGGGATACACAGCGAACACTTATTTCTTCCCCTTTCTCTTCAAACAGCTCTCATGCAATTAGCTTTATCCCCCTTAACTTGTCAAAAATAGAAAATGCAACATCTCCTATTCCCCGCTCTTCACTGCCCTGGTCTTTCACGATCCCTCTTCTTAAAAGAGAAATAAAACCCCATTTATCACAATAATGATTTTTATTTCCAAGCATTGCTGGTGATTTATGAACCTGTTTCCCGAAGTCGCTCTCTCCCGCAGCAGAAATAGATGAATGTGTTTAAGGGTGGGCTGGGGGTGCCAGTGGGGAAACGGGGATGGGCGGGAGGGAGATGCGGGGACGCCGTGCGTGGGCACGTGCCCGTGAGTCCCGTGGCAGCACGAGCTGGAAGAAAGGCTTAAAATAAAAGAGGTGGTCTGATAGGAAAGGGAGGTGCTGCCCATCCAACAGCCTGAAACGAGTCCCTGGTGCCACGTGGATGCAGGAGCATCGTGGGATGCGGGAACATCACAGGATACAGGAGCATCGCGGGGCAGCCTGCGCCATCCTGACCATGCCCTGCAGCACACGCCATGGGCTGGGCAGCATCGCCCGGCCCTGCTGGCATTTGAGGCCGTGGTGATAAACGGGCATGTAAAAACCTGAGGGATGCAGGGCCATAAATCCCCCGCACAAATCTGGGTAGGAGCCGTGCAGAGCGTGCTGAGAAAGGTCACGCTGCCTGGCGTTTCCCACCGCGGTGATTACCGGTGGGCAGAGGCGATGCGAGGCTTAAATATCAGCAGGATTTCAGTCAAGGAGCAGTCGTGGTGCCGGGAAGCTGGGCAAAATCCCTCCGGCCCCATCCCACAGGTAGTGCCACTGCCGGTCCTCAGCCCCCCGGGCCACTGGAAGCCTTTTGAGAAGACCCTCTACCAGCCCCGTTGCAGATGCCTCCAAACCCAGCCCCTTCCCAGAATTACTAGTTGCTTTGCAAATTTAGGCTGCCTGTATATTTATTTTTGCCTGCATTTATTTGCCTGTATCTCTTTTTTTTTTTTTTTTCTTTTTTTTTTCTGTTTGTCTGAAGTTATGGCTCAATTTCAGGAGTTAAAGAAAACTCAGTTTATAAATAGTTTGCTCAAAGCACTGCTTTCCAGAAACGACAGAAGTCCGCTCCCAGCGAGCGCCACTTCCCCAGGGGAGGGTCGCCGCAACGGGAGGGGGGATTTTCATCTTTCCCACATCGTCTCCGCAAACAACATGTAACCTTCCCTGAGAAAGCCGGCAGGAGTATTTTGGGCGGTTGCTGGTACCGCAGCCAGCACATTTCCCTGCTCTGACACTGATGGCAGAGCCGCGGTGGCCGGGGACAGCCCGACCGGAGCAGCACCGTCCCCGCTCCGCACAGGTCACGTCGCCCTGCTTCGAGCAGGGGAGATGCCCCCGAGCCGGCATGCGATGCTGATGCTGCGAAAGAGGTGGTGAAAGGAGGATATTCTTGGGGAATTGTCACTGTTGGAGCGTCCCTGCCTCTCCTCCCAGCATGGAGCTCCTCCTGAGCCCGAACCGGTCACGCGAGAGCCGGGCTGCTGCTCTTGTCACCCCTTTTAAGGCTGTGGCTGTTGTCCCCGGAGCTGCCCGTGCTGCAGGGCTGGGACCCGCTCCAGGAGGAGGGCGGCTGTGTGCCCACCGCTCCGGCTGAGCCGGTGCTAACGTGCAAGGCTGTCCCCAGCCAGACTCCCCCTGTACCCTCGGAAAAGCCTCCCCTGGGCCCAGCGAGACCAACACACCCCCCCCTCAGGAGAGCGGGATGGGGTGCGGGAACCCTCCTCGCTGCCGCTTGCATCCCAAACCGGTCCCTCGCAAAGGGCGAGGAGCGATGCAGCCAGATACGAACCTTCAAAGGAGAGAGTTTCTTCCAGGACGAGGTTTTTGGAAACGAGCATCTCGAGCCAGACTAGCTCATCATGCTGTGTGCTGCTTCCTGATGCCATCCCGAAGGATTCAGCCTCGGGATGCCGGGATCCAGCCCACTGCCGCTGCTGAAGACGCAGGCAGGATCACCCAGCTCCTTAGGGACAGGCCAGCAGAGGCACAGCTGCTCTTACCCTGTTTTATTTCTTTTCCCCCTTCATGGGCTAAAAAGCGAAAGCAGGTACATAATTTTTAAATTATTGGGAGGGGGGGGTTGCGGAAAAGTCACATAATTTGGATTGGGTTTTAAGGACACGAGTCATCGGGGCTGAGCAGAGTTGATGAGAAACATATAGCATTTTGTCAAAGAAGAATTTATGTCAGTGTGACTAATGGGAGCAATAACGAGAGTGTTCGGGATGAATCATTTAGCAGAAGCAGGACGGAGGGCATCGCTAATGGGAGGAACCTATAGCTGAGATTTTGGGGAAGAACAGGTTCATCGCAAAAGCTGATTGATGCTGGCGAAAGCCAGGCAGATCCAGACAGCCCAGTGCTCCACCAGCCTCTCGGCTGCTATCCCAGCGTGCCAGGACACCGGCGCTACTCGTACAGCCCAATTTTCCTTCTGACCCCTTTTCCCTTGGTCAGACTTACTGAATTTTCAGGGGCCAGGCTGGCGTTTCTCCAGGCTGAGGACCGCAGAGGTGTCTACAGAGCAGCAGCAGCGACGGGCAGATGCTGGCGTTGGGCTGTTGGAGCTGGTTTGGAGTTAACCAGTGAGGTGGCCTCAATTTCACTTCTTTGCCTTTTTTTTTTGGAGGGGGGCGATGCTGTTAATGAGCACATCCGCACCAGAAAACCACTCAGCGAATTCAAGGGTACATCCTAAAAAACTGAGGGTCGAGAAACTGAGAGCTCTTCCTCGCGCTGCGGGGAGCGCTGGGGTCAGCCCGTCCCTGGGTCACCATCCCGGCGCTTTGCCGGCGCGTGGAGACCCGGCGCTGCGGGACAGGGACCGCCATCTCCCCCGTGCGCCCAGAGCCTCCCCCCCTGCGGACCTTGATTCCTCAGGACCTCTGGTCCCCACAGCAACATGGAAAACGGCGCTGCCGATAGCCAGGACCACCCCTTGCCAGGCAGCAGAGATCACTGTCTGGAATCCTACGGGGACTCAACCCCTCCTGAGCCCCCTCCGGCCTCATTCCTTCCCCCTCGCTCCCCACTAAGATTTTCCAGTGACCGATCGTTCTGCAGCGCTAACGGAAACTTGCCCAGTCTCCGGCCGTTTCTCCTCCAGGGTGTTTGTTTGGGGTGGTTTTCTGTGTTTTTTCTTTTTTCTTTTTTTTTTTTTCCTCAGCTGTCTCTTAGAATCATCTGCCCTGAACTGACTGCCCTCGGAGGATGAGCATCATCTCTGGCATCACACTATTGCCTCCGAGCAGGCGCCTCGCTTGCTTATGCTCCGAGCACAGGAGACCCGCAAGGACAAATGCCTCATTCCCCGGCACCCAGCTCCATCTGGCTCTCTGGCCCCTGAAGCAAGCAAGCCAGGAAACTCTCGCACACCAACAGGGCAATAAAACCCCTGAAACACCCGTATTTCAAGGCACCGAACGCACGAGAGCTGGCTCCCAGCACCCCTCGCACCGCCGTCCTGCGCAGCAATTAAAAACATAAATATTTGCTGCAATCTGTTTTCTATCTCCGCATCCCTCCTGGGCTCAGCTCACCCCTCCCGGCCCGAGGAACGCCGGCATCTGCTCCTGCTTAAAACACACTTCTGCAAACTCACTGGCTTGTTCCAAAAAGGAGGGAGATGGGGGAAAGACAGTGCTGGGCTTTGCTGGCTTTTGTGTTTTGTTGGGTGCTTTTTTTTTTGGTTGCATTTTTTTTTATTTATTTTATTTTGCTTTTTAAAAGAGAGTTCATTACTTCTCCCTCTCTCTTTCTGTTCCTGCTCGGTATGGAAAGTTTTGCTTCAGCTCGCCCTTGTGACTGGAAAAAGAGCCAGTTCATCGCAGCAGAACAAGGGGGCTGTTTCTTCTTTCTTTTTTTATTCCAGAGTTCTTAGGAAAGCGGTTTTGCAGGGAAGCTGCCGGGGAAAGGCGGGAGCGAGGTCCCTGGGGAACCCCCTGGCAATGACCCGCGCTTGAGAAATGATGAGGGCCGAGATGCGATGGGGATTCAGCTCGGTGGGGTTTGCGGGATACGCAGGAGAGAGAAGAGCCTGGGAGAGGGGGACGGAGCCGCCGCGGAGGGGAGCAGCATCGCACCAGCCGTGGCAGAACTGTTGCCCTCCCCAGCAAAACCCTGCTGGCGTCTGGGGCTGGCACCAGGGATGCTCTGGCAGGCAGGAGCCCGGATCGGTGCCCGGAGAGTGGGTCCCACGCAAAAATGCCAGAGGGCAGTCGCGACTGTCCCCGCGTGTTTGCTGATGCACAGATACACTCGTGTGCGAGGGCGACGGGAGGGCTCAGGGCAGGGAAGGTGACGGGATTTGCCCCGGGTGGCAGCGTGGGCTGGGTGGGAGCTGGAGCAGATGCTCCATCTGCCGAGACCTGCAGTCCAGGGTTTTTACCCCGGCTCAAAGTTTCTTCGCCTGGATTTCCCAGGATGGTTTGGGAAAGGCGACAGGCCCTGGTCTTTCTGCTGCCCCAGATTCGTCCCTTGCCTCCGTCCCAGGGCTGCAGGCAGCCCCGGCGACTCCCGGGCAGTGGCCAGCTTTGCCTCAGGACCAAATTTCTGTGCTTTCAGCATCTTACTTCACGCTGACAGAGGGGTGTCTAAGGAGAAAGGCAGAGCCAGCGTGTCCGCCCCCACCTCCCCTGAGCCCTTTGGGGCCAGGCAGGGATTTCCATCCCCGGGACATGACCGCAGCCTTTCCCAGGACAGCCGGGCTTCGTGGCCAGCTTCCCGCTGTGGGCACAGATGCTCCTGCCCCAGGTACCTGCACTCACGGAGCCAGAGACTGTCGCGACGGCAGGAGCTGGCACAAGCTCTTATACGGGGACCCCAGGGGATGGTGACACGTCTGCGTCACGGATGACAACACTGAACGGCCTCAGCATCACTACTCAGACCCTCCCCGCTGCTGGAAAATACCCCGGCGGCTACCAGAGGCCACTTGAACCTTGAGCTGCCAGCGCTGCCCCTCGCTCTGCGGTGGCAGGAGGAAGGGGAAAACAAGGAGCACACCACCACGCCTGCAAAACCCCGGGGTTTGTCCATCATAGACTCTGCCCCTTCTCCCAGCTGCATCCCACGTGCTGAGCATCTTTGCCCCTTTCCAAGGGTTATCCTCCAACATCAGCCTCCCCTCCATGTGCCCCGCGGGTGGGGATGCCTCAACCCTCCTCCCCGAGCTGTAGGAGACCCATCTTGCTGTGGGTGCACGGCGGCACGGAGCACGACGGCGCTTTTCCAGCGAGGAGGCAGAAAGCCAGCCGGCTGCAATTATCAAATCCGACAGCTATCGCTGAAAAGCAGCAGAAGGACGTGGCGGAGCCTGCCAGGGCTCTGCTCAATGAACCAGCCCGTCGCTCCGAGCAGGATGCGTTTGTGCCCACTCCTCTTCCTTCCCCCTGCAGCCACTTTAGCATCAAAGGGATTTCCCTGCGCGGGGCAGGGCGACGATCTGCTCTCGTGCTGCGCGCGCCGCGCATCGCTGGCACAGCTCCCCGTAAAGCATTTGTTAGCACTCGAGTTGGAGCGGCAGGAGGGAAGGGGGTGGCACAGGGAGCTGAAATAGCTCCTGGCTCTTCCCTGCATCCCTCCGCCCTCCTCAAACCTTCCCTGGCTGGGAACTGGATATCCCAACCCATCCCAGACTCTCTAACAGATGTATTTTGGGCTCCTTATAATTTCAGGTTTCTATTTGTTTGCAAGGGAGGCATCAGAACCAAAGCTGCTGAAGTCCATGTGGACACCAAAACCCGACCCTAGGTCAGTTATAAAGGACCCAGCCCTGTCCACACGCCCTTGCAGGCTCTCAGTGCCACCAGGCTCAGCAAGGAGGTGATGTCCCCTTTTCCCCGTGCCCAAGGGCTTTGCTATAAATCCCTGCACCGCTGCAGGACCCGGCCCAAAGACCCCTGATCCTGGCTGCTGGCTTTGATTCCCCTTTTTCTTGAAAAAAAAAAAAAAAAAAAAAAAAAAAAAAGGAAAGCTTGGAAAACACCTTGGAGCCTGAAGAAGTTTGCAAACAACCCAGCCGCATTCTCCGAATCCTTTCCAGCTCTACAGAGGCACTGAAACATTTGACTAAAGAGTTGCATGTGATCTACAAGCAGATATAATAAAGAGAAAAGCAGGTCAGATTCTGGCCGCTCACCAACACAGCCACCATTTCGCTAAGTTTAGTTGAGTCGTCAACGCAACTGCCAGTGGGAACCTGACACTGTGTAGGGGTTCCCAGACCCATCTCCGCACCATCTTCCCAAACCCAAACTCCTCTTGTGCCTGGAAAAGCTTGTGCAGGGGAGGAGGGGGCTGCTTTAGAAACATAGAACCATTTAGGTTGGAAAAGACCTTTAGGATCATTGAGTCCAACCATAAACCTAACACTGCCAAGTCCACCACTAAACCAACGTCCCTAAGTACCATATCTACACATCTTTTAAATACCTCCAGGGATGGTGACTCAACCAATTCCCTGGGCAGAACTCTTTGGAAGAGGTCTTTGGGTCTGGAACCAGAACCATTTCCAACCTGCAATTGCAATGGCTCGGATAAGATGCAGACTCGTGTGTATGGAGGTGGTCCCTATCAGAGATATCATCCCATGCCCCATTAGAGGGAGTTATTGCAGGATCAGTGCGACAACAAGATTTTCCAGCGGTCTGGCCACAAAACATCGCCCGTTGGTATGGAAGAAATGCCTGCAGTGGACCAGATCATCTACTAGCATCCTCTCCCTGGCCGAGGGCAGTAAAAATGCTGCAGAAGTAGGGTAAATCAGGGAAAAACAGCACAAAAATGAGTAATTCTGCCCTCACGTAGGGTCCCCTGCCAGCCCTTAATATTTGGTGCCTGTAGATGAAGCAATTTCCACACCAGGAAGGAATTGCTGGTATTAACCATCCTGCAGCGGGATGAAAAACCATCATCGAAAAGAGAGGAGAAAGGCCATTGTTTGAAAATCCAGACCCCAGGCTGGAACGAGTTAATCCCAGTCTGTCGCCGAGGTCCTCCCCAACCGTTTCAGTAGGATTTCAGCCCCCTTTCAAAAGGGGATTTTGCAATACATTTACTTACATTGCAAAATGAAAAGTAATTTGGAGCTGAGAAATGGATTATGCTCTGCCGAGAAAGTGTTCAACTGGGGTCTTTTGACAATTTGGAAAGCTTTCCTTTTTCTTCTAAAAAACATGTTGAAACAGAAATCTGTTGAAACCAATGTTTTTCTATAAACATGCCGGGTTTCAACAAACCTCCATTTTTCAAGCAAAACCAATTTGTCTAAAAATTACCAACTGGTTCTTGCCTGGGACTGGTCTCATTCCCACGGCACGTGTTTAGATATTGCCCCCAAAACGTGCACAGCCCCATCACTCCATGCCCCATCACTGGAGGCATTTCTGTGGCCATGGACTTGCAGCAGGGCTTTGCCGGCAGCTTTTTGGGTGCTGCGGGTGTTTTTTGCGGCCGGAGGGGACAAAACAGCGGCCACGGGCAGGGAGCATCGCTCCCGCTTCTCGGGCAAGTCCCAGCAGGGAGGCGATAGCATCCCTCCCGCGGAGAGTGTGCCCAGCCCTGTGGCTGCCCCAGCCCCCCCCCCCAACAGCTGCCACTCTATTTTGGGTTTATGTGAGGAAAAATTCTATAGTTTTCACCTGAAGAGTGTTTGGCATCATTTAATACCCCCAGCTACCGGGACTCTCTCATCTGCAACCGTGAAAGCTGATCAAAGCACAGCGGAGAGCCGCAGCGGCGGAGCCACGGATCGATGGGGCCACAATTACAGATTGATTTTTATTTTTTTCCTTAGGCAGCTACTTTCATGCCACTGGCATTCCCCTCCCTCCCGGCCCTCGCCGCACTCGATCTCTGCTAGACAAATCGGCAAGACGGCTCGGAGCAGGAATTTCCCTGCTCGATAATCTCAATCTTTACATTTTCTTTAAGATTTGGGGCAGGATAAGCAATTCCCCCGGCTGCACCGAGCTCTGGCCCCTCTCCCACGCTGGGGACACCGATCACACACATTTCCAAAGACCCAATAATTCCTGCTAGCCAAGTTTCCAAGCGGGGGCACGCAAGGCGCTACGGCAGCCAGAAGCGGAGGCTCTGCCGGGGCCGGGGATGGCAAATTTGGAGACAGCCATGGTCCCTGCCCCTCGCAGGGAGGATGATGCTGCTGCTCCAGCTGATCAAAGCAGATTCATGGCATTACCATATTAGCAGCCCTGCACTTGTTACCCTAATGGGGATTATTATACTTATTATGGTCTCAGCCGCCAATGTTTATTGATTCTGACACTGCAGCGGCTTTAATCAGGGATCCAAAACATGCTATTATTGGCGCCAAAGGGTCATCAACGCACAAACAGAGCCACGATGACAAGGACAAATACAAAGCCCCGGCAGAAGGCGATGCTGGGTGGACGGGGAGCTCGCTGGCAGGGGGACAGCCAACGGTCCCCAGCCCCGGGCGCTGGCGGTGACATCAGGGAGGGCAGCGGAGTTGCGAGCGGCTGGGAGGGAGGTTTGCTCGGGAACAAGTTGCAAATCACAGAGCACCTGAGCGGCTGATTTTCACACCTCGCACGCGCGCAGGCACAGCCGGCCGCCTCCGAGCCCCCGCTCGCCTCTCTCCCCCCAAACCCGGTGAGTCACCGAGAGGTTCTTATGCAATTGTGGGAAAAAGCTCTAATTGCAGAGATAATGCCACGGGAGTGACACACGCCAGCACCGAGAGCTGTGGTGTTCGATTAGAAGTTACCCACAGACGTATTTATAGAGCCTGCCTCTGATTCAACCCCTTCCAGCACGGAGCCGAGAGCCATCGGCCCTTTCCAATGTGCGTCGTGTCCCCCCCCTTCAAAAAGCAGCAGCCCCCTCCCCGCAGCATGCACGCCCCGAGTCCCCTTCATGGAAATCACCTGCTCTCTGCTTAAAGTAGCTCTGGGAGCAAATGCAAAATAAATATACTTAAAAGGCGACTAGATAGAGATGCAGAAGGCGCTGCAGCAGTAAGTCGCCGGCCCTTCCCGCGCTCCCACTGCTGGTGTTCATTAGCAATACAGCCGGCACGGGGCAGGCGGCATCGATCCGCTCAGCGATCATTAATTCATAAGCACAGCCATTGATTTTTGCGCATGTCCTCATGCAAGTTTTATCAGCGGAGCCACGTGAGCGCCCGCCAGGTCCGGGCATCACCACGCACGGTGCCGGCAGTGGCGTGCCGAGCAGCCGGCCGGGGAATGGCAAACCCAGTTTTGCTGCTCCGGGGATCCTCCCAGCTTAATTAGTCTCTTGGCAAAGCCACCTAATGACCTGCCAGAGCCCAACTCCCCTTGCTTCTCCTCCTCTGCCTGCTTACCTAAGAGACGCCCCACTGCAGCCCTGTCTGTCCATCCGTGGCGTCCCTCTGTCCCCAGCGACCAGCACACACGTCCTCTGTCTCGGCAGTAGACACAAAGCGGTCTGCATCCAGGCAGGAGGTTCGCAGGGAAATGGAATAATTTGTGGTTGAGCAGACAAAAGAGCATTTAACATACTGAGAGGGACCCTGACCCACGTCACCCCCACCCCTGCTCCCCAGCTGGCCCCCCCCCGCCTCCCGTGGAGGACAGTGGCATCCCCAAACCCCTGTGAAGGGCTCTCCATCCCTGTGCTGAGCCACGGTTCATTGGGGGCGATTTCCTGGTAGGGGGGAACTGAGGCCACAAAAGCGTGCGAGGGACTGGTGCCCCTTTCACTCTGTGCCTCAGTTTCCCTCACCTGTGGAGATCTCATCCCCTCCTCCACACGAGGGCCGAGAGCTGGGGTGAGAGGTCTGGGTGTGTGACTAGCTCATTGCAGAGCCCTTTTAGGATCCAATTCTTTCACTAGCGAGGGGGTAAATCAGAATAATCTGTTGCTGGAGCTGGAGGAAACTCCCATGAGAGAAAAGCCCATCCCCAGGCTGCTCCCACGGGGCTGCTCCACACCGCTGCGGGCAAAGCAATCGCTTTTCCAAACACTTCTACCTTCTGCCGTTGAACTCACTGTGCCATCGCCGCCGTTACTTCCCTCTGCAGACGGAGGCTCCAGGAGGCGACAGGTCCCTGGTCCTCGCAGGAGGGACCATCTGGCATCTCCCGGGGAGCCACTTGAGATGCAGAGCCCATCCCTGCTCTCGCCGGGGTCATTTTTTTTCCTCTCCGCTTGGCTGGCCCGTGCAGACGCTTGTCCCCCGCTCCAACCGCAGCGCCCGTCTGCCGCAAGTCCCCGGGGGGACGGCGAGGGAGTGCAGCCCGGCTGCTCCACCTGGAGCTGACGGTCCATCCTGGTGGGACCATGGTGGGGACGGAGCTGCTTGCTGCAGCCCAGAACTGGGGGGAAGCATCCCTTGTGTGTGTGTCCCCCTCATCACCTGGGTGACACTGGGAGGGCAGACGTGGCACGGGGCAGCCCTGGCAAGCACGGAGACAGCCGAAGCGTGGAGAGGTGGAGGAGAGAGCACAGGCAATCCATTTGCGATGTGCGTCGATTCCTAATGCGCCCGGTAGCCTGCCTGGCTCTTTGGGGAAGCATTAGGAGACGATGCTTAGAAAAGCTATCCACGGCCCACTGCAGTAAAACCCTCGATTACCTCACCACCAGGGCACGGAGCCCGGGGGGGGACGGGGACCGCGGGCACGGGGCTGGATGTCCTCAGCAGCCAGCATCCCTCCAACCTCCATCCACGTGTCACCCGTCCTAGGGACGGACAGAGGGGAAAAAGTCAATGTCCTGGCCGCATGCGGGGGCTCTCCCTGTGGGTCCCTGGTCCCCAAGAAGGTGCTGTCCTCTCTGCAGGGGCAAGGACATGCTGGGAAGTGGCCACCCAAATCCCTCCCCCCCATCCCCACCACCCCGGTCCACCACCTCCTCCCTCCCTCCCTCCCTCCCTCCCTCCCTGGGTGCAAATGTGGCAGAAAGCCCCCACCCCGCAGCCATGGAAAACGGCAGGCCCCGGGCCGGGGAGGGATGGCAGCGAGGCC
>NW_009649114.1:2227901-2238631 GCF_000708025.1 Charadrius vociferus
TGGGGAGGGAGGCAGCGAGCCCCAAAGCCTCGCAGGCAAGTGCCTCCCCACACGCAGGGCTGGCCCGGCTCTTCAGAGAGCCCGGCGGTGCCGCACAATGGCTTTTGCTCTTAAGCAGAGAGGCGAGGGAAAGCAAAACCTCTCCATCCAGCTGAAAGCGCCAGGGGAGTGACAGGTAGGTAGAAATAATTACTCAAATTGGAATTTGGGGTAATTACGCTCCGCGTTCCCGCAATTTTCCCTGTGGGGAAGCCTTTTCACAACCCCCCGATAAAACAGATTTATCATCGGCTGAACACCAGGTCCTTTCCCTGTAATCTTCAAACTCAAACATGTATTTCTCTGATCATAAATTAGCAATACTTGCACTTGCTCTCTCTCAAAGCTGTTTCTCTCTTCCCCCTCTCCAGGTTTTCCACATCCTACAGAAACGGAAGATCCAGGCTCCGGCTGGTTATTTTAAAAGACGGCGATCAATCAGGCATGCCAAGCTCAGCTCTCCTCCTCCCGCTCGGGGTCCACGGCACACCAACACGCCGGCTGCTGCCACGCCAAGCTCTTCCTTTAGGGCGCACCACCCCTAAACCAACATGTGGCCACTCAATTCATGCTTGAAAGAGTTTGGCTTCAGGTCAATTAAAAAAAAAACAAAAACCAGCAAACATCTAAAGCCAGGAGTGGGGAAGCCCCGAGCCAGGGAATGAATCCTCACTGGGGGAGACCCACATGCCCAGCAGGACACTGGTCCTTGTCCCAGCAGCCATGGAAGAGCCTGGCTGGAGGCATGGAAGAGCCATACTTATTGGCATTTTTTCTCCATTTCATCATTTCTGCCCGGTCAGACGGCTTGGCGTGCTCAGCCGGCGATGGGAGACGGTGCAGGAACTGAGAGTCACCTTGGAAATGATGCTGGAGAAACTCTTCTCTCTGCAGCAACAGACCGGGGCTACCTGGGGGAGGATGCCGTTGCCCCTAGGCTGGGACCAGCATCAGGGTGGAAATGCCCCCAATTTGGGGACACACCAAGCGCCTTTCACCCCCGCCAAGGAGGTGACGCTGTCACTCCTGGCTGCAACAGGGACATCAGCTCACGTGCCATGGGCTCGAGCATCCTCCAGACCGACCACATCTCCCTGGGAGAGGTACTTCCAGCACAGACTTTCCCTGCTTCATCTCCATCTCCCTCACCCCCAGCCTCCCTGCCCCCCCCTCCCCCCCCAAAACCAGGCCCCTCTGACTCTCCCAGAGGACACGTGCCTCCCGTCGCAGAGCCTTTCCCAGGCGTCAGGACTCCTGTTGACAAGACCTAACGCAACGTTGCTAATAATAGCTGTGTCTTGGTCGCATCTCCCATCCTGGAGCAGCTCATGGCGAGGAATCCTGCGGGCTCTGGGGAGGGGTGGAGGAGGAGAGCTGGGAAAGCCCCGGGGTGCCACGGGCCCCCCCAGCCCTTGGGAGACCCGCAGTGGGCTGCAGGGAGGGGGCCGATTTTCCACAGGATTATTTTTATGCTAAACATTCACAATTTGGGGGGAGGGGGATGCAAAGAGGGAAAGAATGTGTTTTCTTCTTTCGCTTCTTTTTGCTGTGTCTTTCCTCCTCATTTTTCCAGTGGTAAAGTGGAAAACGGGGAGAGGAAAAGCCCAAGCAGGTTTGGGGGGGTTTTTTTGCCCCCCTCCCCTATTTTCATCGGTGAGTTTTCCTGAGGGGGCCTGGGCAGCTCTCTGCACCCCGATGATAATTCATGAACAGCGCTTTCATCTCCGGAGCCCTCGCAGCTCCCATCTAATGAATCCCAGCACTGGGATCCTTAAAGGAAAAAAAAAAAAAAAGTAAAATAAAGAAGGACAGATCTGGAAACTGAGCAGCAACACAGCTCTCCTCGGGTGGCTGCTATTAATTACTTCTTTAGCGTTAGAGATGTATAACCTCTCGGACCCTGAGGCACCGATCGGGATTTCTCCAGATGAGATGCTGTATAAATATAAGCAGGACAATGAGTTTCTGGTCGGTCTGGGGGAGCCAGGTCCCCACCAGCTGCCGGGGTTGGGGACAGGGAGTGGGACACATCGAAACTGGGTGACGGGGCAGCGGGAGCTCACCGAGGGCTTCAGCGGGGCTGCGCGAGCGCTTCGGCCATGAGCTGCACAAACAGCCGCCCTAAACGATGGCACGCTAAGCACAAACGGGTGCCTTGAGCCAACAGCCAGTTAAGTGCTATAAATAAAGCTGTTATCATCCGTGCCTCGCTCGCTGAGCAAGATGGGCCACAGCACTTCCTCCCCAGCAGTGTTTAAGGGTGATTTCTGGTCCGGAGGAGGCCAGGAGCTTGTCAGCATCCACAGTTCAGTGGCCTTTTCCCAGCCTGTCATTGATTTTGCACTTGGCCAATAAATCCAGTGGTTGCCTGCCCCGGGCACGGGTAGGGGACAGGGCTGGAACGGACACCGCCACTGTCCTGGACAGGGAGCCTGGTGCTATCTCCGTGGCCTCTTCCCAGCCTGCCTGCCTCCTAGGAGGGCTGAGCCTCCATCCTCCTCCTCCTGCTGCTCTAATTCCTTTTCCAGGTCCCCAGCCCCAGCCACCACTGACCTGGTCCCCTTAACCCTGCAGTAAGCTGCTTGTGCTGCCCTGGCTGAGAAGCTGCAAAAGGACAGAAAAGGATGGCTCCGTCCCCAGGTGGTCCATGGGTCCTCCATCTCCCATGGTCAAGGGACACGGCCCAGCATGGCACAGGGAGCTCCTGGTCATGCTGGTGGGAGGACAGCAAAGAAGAAATCTGGGTGAAGAGAGGGGAGCAGGTAGAGGGATGGGCATGGTCACGGCAGAGGAGCTCCTTTTCCACCAGGGGATGAGGACTTGCAGGAGGAAGCCTGAGCCGAAGAGGATGGAGGCAGCTCACAGACAGGCGTATCAGCATGCTGAGTCCCTGCAAGAATGCCACACGCTGTCCCAGCTCCTCCTGTATCACCCCCAGGGAAGGAGCGTGCTCGTGTCATTGTCCCCAGGAGACAGAGAGGCAGAGGAGGGAGAAGGTTGCTTCCAAGACTTTCCTGTCTCTGTTTTGGTGCTGGTTCATGATGCATGTCTGGGGCTGGGAGGAGAGCGTGGAGGGGAAGGGCAGGATGGAGAAGGAGGGGGGCCCATATGGAGATGCTTCTCCCAGAGAGCGGCAAGATGCTGAGCTGGCGTGAGATCGGGAGCTCGCCGAGATGTTGGCTGTTAGAGCCAAGCAATCAATATGTGGAAATCCAGCCCAGGCGAGGAAGGTGACCTTGAGCGGCAGAGAGATGGAGGGAGGAGAGCTGCATGAATTACACACGGAGATGATCTCTGGGTGAGGGAGGAGGGATGGAAGGAAATGAGAGGGACAGGCAGGACGGGAGCCCTCTGCTCGGCGGCTGCAGAGCCTGCTGTGTGTCCGGGGAGAGGGCAGCTGTGGATCCAGCCGGAGGGGATGAGAGGAGGGAGCTTAGTGCCCGGAGTCAGTCTGCTCCTTCCTGTCCATCCTTTCACACCCTGTACCGAGAAGGACGCAGCTCCTTGCACGTACAAAACAGTCTGGGAGCATCCGCTTGTCTCATCCATCCCCTCCAAGCGGGGCTGCTCCCGGTGCTCCCCCCATCCCACTTCATTTAACTGTCTCCAGCCACGGAGCTGCCACCGTTTCCCGTCACAGACTACTTTGAAGCCCCGCAGCTCCTGCTGTTACTCAGCAAACGCTCCCGAGATCAGAGCCACGCTTTGCCTTTGCACAGCTCCAGCTCACGGCTTCTAACGTGGGCCCTGCGCTAATTCCTCTCTCCGGCTGCTCCGCTCCCTGCCCTGCTGCCGCCCCGTGTGCCTGCAGCAGGTCCGCTCCTCTGCTGGCCCCCTTCGCTGGGCTCAGGCGGTGCCCGAGGCAGGCTGGCAGAAGCGGCACGTGTATCTCGGCAGAGATGCTCAGACCCTTACACGCATATACGCATGGGACAGGCTCTGCAATCTTATAAAGCCTCCGCTACAGAAATGGCTTTAAAATGCAGGCAGGTCCCCGAGGGCAGGCGGTGGCCGTGCCCCGCGGGAGCAGCGTAAGCCCAGGCATCAGCTGGGAAGAGCTGCAGACATCAGGGGATGGAGAGGAGCCAGCACTCCCAGCTCCCCAGCCACAGCCGAAGGGCCGCGGGGCAGCGGGCAGGAAGGGTGATGGAGGGGGTGTCCGGGTCTCCGACGTGCTGCCGAGCTGGGCTGAGCTGGAGCAGGACTGTCCCAGTGGCAGGAGGGCTCAGCAGAGCCCTTCTAATGCCCACTGCCATCTCCAGCTCTGGGGAAGGCTCTGTGCCTCCACACCGGCTCCAGGGCAGGATCCATCCAGCCCCGCTGGAGCGCTCGGGGAGAGCCTGGGGCAGCCCCATCCCCATGGGGGGTGTGAGGCACTTCATCTGGGTGGGAAAGGGCCGCGGGGCAAGTGGTAGGAGCGGGTTGCTTTTCCCTACGTGATGCTGCAAAGACAGGCACTGGTTTCTTTCCCCTTCCCCCTTGGCAGCATCAGGGACACGAGAGCACCATGAGAAGACGCAGCACTGCACCAGCAGAACGGCAGAGCTGAGCCCGCAGCAGCCCCCTCCCAAAGACAGCCCCAGCACGGCCCCCTCCGGGGCTTTGGGGAAGGGGAAGACCTGCAGCCCCATCCCCTCCCCGGGCTGCCAGGGGACCCGAGAACAACACAGGACAGGACAGCACTGCTGAATCTCAGCTCTCGCCCAGCAAAGCCCTCCCAGAGCCACCCCATTGCTCTTCGAAAAGTTTGCTTGCTGCAAAGCCAGCGGTCCCTTCGCCCCCAGAGACGTCTCTCCACCTACCTTGCTCTCCTCCCCCATGAAGCAAACCCTTCTCTCCCCTCTGCAGCTCCTTTTGAATCCCTCCTCTGCCAACACCGAGCACCTGGGCTACTCCCCAGCTGCACGGGCATGCCCGTGAGACGCGAAAACCACCCCAGAAAGGGAGGTAAAGAGCAGAGAGGGAGTTTGCAGTGCGAAGCTGAGGTCAGGCGTTTCCCAACACTCTGCCTTGCCATCTAGTGGGACGAACGCGAAGGACCGGGGCTCGCCGTTGGGAAAAGTTGGCCAACTCCATCCCGCTGGAGCGGAGCCTGGCTCACA
Source organism: Charadrius vociferus (assembly GCF_000708025.1). NCBI lineage: Eukaryota > Metazoa > Chordata > Aves > Charadriiformes > Charadriidae > Charadrius > Charadrius vociferus. The sequence goes on from NW_009649114.1 coordinate 2,233,043, forward strand.
GCAATAGTTCATCCCACGGGAGCAGATGAGATCACTGGGGGTAAAGGATGGTGCGAAGGCGTCAGAAGGATGGACGGGGAAGGAGGAGAGATACGGGGATGGACAGACAGGGGATAGATGGATACAGCTGTTTCAAGGACGACGTGACAACAGCAGTAATAAATCCTAGCGTTTTATATCTAGCCTGAAAGGAAAGCCTGGAATGGCTCCAAATTCCCATTTACAAAGGGCTCTGGTTTTTGGATGAACTTAATCCGTATCTGAGTTGGGTTTTGCATAGAAAAGAAAGGCAAGGGGAGAGAGGCGGTGTACGCACACAACATCCTCTGTGCCACCGGCTGCCAGCACGCTCGTGCCCTTGCTGTGCCAGGGAGGCACGAGCACCCAGCGGCGTTTGCAGCACGCCCGTAGATGAGAAGCTGGATCTTCTTGCGAGGTTTTCTCCAGCTGCCTTAATTTGCCTCCCTGGGCCTGGAGGATGTGGGCTGAGCTCAGTGGTTTCAGTTCAGGATTTTGGATTCTCCAGGGATGTGTCATCCCTCTCACGGTATGCGTGTTTGTTACATGTGTATAAAAATATAGAGGATGAATACATTATATTTAAAATATCTCACCACTGGGCAGCTCTTTTTGGGTGTTGAAAGCTGGGATGATACAAGATATTTTAACTACCTCTGAGGGATTCTTTCCTGCTGGACCTGCGGCCGTTTTGCTCGCAGGCTCCGGTGCTGGTCCAGCCTTTCTCCGCAGCTGAAGCAGACCCAAACCCAGGGACACCCTCCCTTTGGGTGGAGTTCGTGCTGGAGACCCCACTTAGTGCCAGGACAGCTCCCAGTCCCAGTGGGAGTCAGGGTCCCCCAAGAGAAGGGGCCGTAGGGCTGCAGCGGGTCTGGGGTGAGGTGATGGAGGACTCCAGTTGCCCTGTGCTGAGGTTTCCCATTGCATCCTCTTTTGGAGCACATGGGGACAGCCCAGCTGTGGCCACAGCTCCCACCTGGGTGTGCAGGACTCCTCTGGAGCCACACAGACCCACCTGATGGACCTGGGGACAGCCGAGGAGACAACTTGACCACACAGGTCAAACCTGACGTGGCCAAAGCATCACCTCTCTGGAGCAATGCAGCTCCCGGCCCCTGGCCAGGAAACCCTGAGCGCAGACACAGAGGGGTCTTCCCGAGGCCCTGGGAGGGAATCACGGAAGAAGTAGGGCATGGGGAAGTGTCCGTCTCTGCAAAGCAGCATGGTTCAGAAGCAGCTGCTGCGCTGGGGGTGGGCAAGAGCTTTCTGCTGCTCTCACTGTTAAAAATCGTAGAATCATAGAATGGTTTAGGTTGGAAAGGACCTTGAAGATCATCGAGTCCCACCCCCCTGCCCTGGGCAGGGACACCTCCCACCAGCCCAGGTTGCCCAAGGCCACCTCCAGCCTGGCCTTGACCACCTCCAGGGATGGGGCCTCAACAACCTCTCTGGGCAACCTGTTCCACTGCCTCACCACCCTCAGAGTGAAAAACTTCTTCCTAATGTTTAATCTAAACCTGCCTTCTTCCAGTTTATAGCCATTCCCTCTCATCTTCTCACTACATGCCCCAGTAAAAAGTCCTTCCCCAGCTCTCCTGTAGCCCCTTTAGGGACTGGAAGGCGGCAATAAGATCTCCCCAGAGTCTTCTGTTCTCCAAAAGACACTGAATGCATTTTGAGTCTTCATTTTATTAAAGCTGCCCACCCCGTGCTCTGTTTGCCCCAGAACTGAATTCACCCCTACACGGAGGCTCAGCTCGCACCAAGGTTAAATGCACGTGCCCTAACCCCGCATTTTCCGTGGGGCAGCGGTGTCCGGGATGGGGGCACGGGGGGTCCGGGGATGCTTGCCCTCAGTTCCCAGCAGTGGGGCTGTGGGGCTCAGAAGAAGCGGCCCGTGGGCAGGCGGGGCAGGCAGAAATAGGCGTTGGGGAAGAGGCTGAGGTTGATGGGGTTGCCGTCGAGGCGGATGTCCTCCAGCGCCCTGCGGATCTGGCTGTGGTCTTGGCTGTCGCAGAACGTGTCCTCGTGCATGGTCTGGATGTTGTTGTTCTGGTCAGGGAGGAAAAGAGCAAAATCAGATTCAAAGGAACGGGGAGGAGGAGGAAGAGGAGGAGGAGGAGGAGGAGGAGGAGGAGATGGTGGTGGGCTCTGCTAGACTTGGGTGCGGGCTCGTCTCACCTGGAGGTGCAGGGAGCGCAGGCTCTCGGGCAGCGGCGCTGGGATGTAGTCCAGCTGGTTATCGGACAGATGGAGAAACTGCAGCTGCTTCAGGTCCTGCGAGGAGAGTAGAGAGATGAACCTCCCTGCTCCCAGCCCCGCTCCAGCCCTCTGCATCAGCCCCGTTACCCCTTGGCGTGAAAGGTTTGGGCTAAAACCAGCCTGGATTCATCCACCGGGTCGGCAGCCCCAGCACCCACCCGGAAAGCTTCAGGCCGGAGGCCGGTGCTGGGGATCCTGTTGAGACGGGCATCCAGCCGGACGATGCTGCGGGGCAGCTCGGGCAGCGCCGTCAGCCTGTTCTGGGGCAGGATGAGCTCCTGCAGGCTGGGGAGCAGGCGGAAGGCGTCCACATCTGCCCAGGAGATGAAATTGCTGGTCAGGTCTATTCGCTTCAGCTTCTCTGGTGGGAGAGGAGGGAGGAGATGAAAAGAGACCTACACAGTACTGTTTATTCCCCCCGTGCCCCGTTCCCTTGCCTCGACGTACTCAGCCCTGTGAAATCGCCGGCCCGGATCGCGCCGATGCGGTTGAAGCGGGCGTAGAGGTAGGTGGTCTCCGGCGGCAGCAGCGGGATGTGCTCCAGGTCGGCATCGTCGCAGTAGACGGAGGTGCCGATGCACAGGCAGAGCAGGCAGCTGGGCAGGGCTGGGGGTGCGGAGGCAGCCCATGGCACGGCACGGCACGGCACGGCTCCCCCGTCCCCCCCAAAGCACCCCAGCGTGCAGGGAGATGGGAGGACGTGCCCACCCCTGCCCGTGCTGTGGGTACACGGGGTCTTTAGCACCCAGAGCTGTCACAGCCCCTGCACCTTCCCCAGCGAAACAGCCCGGGGCACTTCACCAAGGGAAGGGCGAGAAACTCCCAGCCAAAAGAGCTGCTAATAAATGAAGATGCTCAGGGCCAAATACCTCCCGCGGGAGAGGGGGAGATGTAAGGTTGCCAAGCACAGCAGCGTTACACCCAGGGCTCACTTGCCCCCCTTGGGTATTGGGTTTTTTTTCCACAGAAGGAAACAGAACAAAAGAAAACAGTTTTGCATATAGCAAAACATCTGCCTCTGCAGCGTGAGGGTCCCGGCACGCCGGGCAGGGGCAGCAGGAGGGGTACGGCCATGTCCCCCCCACGCACGTGCTCCCTCTCCTCTCCCCCAGCGCCCACGAGACTCAGCATCCATTAGTGGGGGAGTTCAAAGCAGCAAGGCAACAATTTCCCTTTGCCTCCTACTTAATTTGTCCCAGTCCAGAGTGACAGAAAATGAATAAAGATATTTATCCCTCGCTACAGGATTTTAATTGTCACTAATCTAATTGCTACTCTGTCCGACTGTCGCAATGCCTCTGCTCATTAAAATGTTGCTGCTTTGCTGAAGCTCTTGTTTCCCAGAAATGTCTCGCTGGAGCCCTCCTGCCTGCTGTGTGATAAGGCGCACCCCCACCGCCCCGGGCAGAGCAAATAACTGCTGCTGTCTGCTGGTGGCAAAAGGATTTGCTCCCTTTTTCTCCGGAGCACCAACCCTGCCACCCCAGGCAGGTACGGCTGCGTCCCACGGGAACCAAACCCCGCTGGCTGCACCCGGGGGTCCGCACTCACCCTGCGTGGGGATGGGTGCTGGGTGGACGGGGCCGACGACGGTCACGGGCTGCAGTTTTGGGGTTTCAGCCGTGGCGCCCAGGTTTGGGAGAGCCGCGGGGTCCTTGGGGCGAGGAGCCAGGGTGCCAACCTCGATCTGCAAACACAGCCTGGAGGTGAGGGCTGGGGCGGCCAAGCGAGTCCTCCCGCTCCCCTCCGGGGCAGGAGGCACCCGCCAAGGGGTCACGGGCACTGGGCAGGTCTTGTTGGAAAGCCAGCTCCTCCTCGGAGAGCTCTCCTAGCTCAAGGTTTCAGAACCCCCCTCCCTATTTGCCCAGAGGGACTCAGGAAGCCTCATGTCCTGGCTTTCGGCAGCGATGCTCCGGCCAGGCGCTGGCACAGGACAAGAAAGCTGGAGGAGGTCAGGGTCAGGTAAAGCCCTTCCTACAGCCAGCAGGAGCAGTGGAAGAGCCAGCAGGGCTCGTAGGCTTGTGGAAGAGGCTGGTTCTCCAACTGTGCCCCAGCCATCCCTTGGATGGAGCCCCTTTCTTGGGATGCACCCAGGGAAGACCTGACCTGCATGCCGCGTGCTCTCCTGCATCCCCCTCACCTTCGGAACAAGGTCACCATAGTCGTAGAGCTCCTCGTAGTTGCTCAGGTCAAGGATCTCACCGTAGTTGTCCAACGTCAGGTCGTAGTTGTCCAGGTCCAGGTTTTCGTAGAGTGCAAGATCAGCTTTTGGCTTCTCCGCCTTCCTCCTCTCCCCCTTCGCTGGGACAGCCCAAGCTGCCCCCAGACACAGGCTGGGCATGCCCAGCCAAGCCAGGGTCCGCATCCCGCACCTCCCCGGGGTCACCGCTCCCAGGGCAGCACTGGGGGCGGTCACAGGGATCCAACAGGGCTGGCAATGCAGGGCAGGATGGGGCCGGGTGCCCTGAAACGGTTGCGAAGCGGTGAAAGCGAAGAGGGACGGGAAGGCAGGACCGGCACGTCAGCCGCAGCCAGCCCCGCTCTGCAGCCGTGGTGGGGACTGCGGCCACCGCGGGGGACAAATGGCCTCCGCCCCCGGCCCCGGGAACACTACACTGTCCCTTTTCTTTTCAGCCCATTTCACGCTCGGCTGGAGGGCTGTGCAGGAGAGGCCCCGCGGCCGTGCCGGGCTGCCCTCGCTTCCCGGCTTTCCCAGCCCCGAGGAGGCGGTGAGGGAGTTGGGAGGGGATGAGGGGGTTGGGGTCCTGCTCCAGCCCCTCAGGGCGGTGGGTGAAGCTGGTTGCCAGCCCAGTAAACCCAGCAGCAGAGCAAAAATGACCCCAGGAGTCCGGGTACTCTGCTGCTCTCCCCTTCCATCCCCCTTGCTCCTACCCCTAAGTCCAAAGCCCTGAGATGCTGTTTCTCAGCCTCCAGCATCCTGGACAAGCCACCGCCGGGGGACTGGAGGCCACAGGGGTGACTCGACCCTGAGCACGGGGGTGCTGCCTGCACGGGGACACCCCCGGCTCTGCAGCCCAGGCAGGGTGCGCCTGGCAGCCCCCCACCCAAAACCACCAGGGTCCATTCCTAAAGGGAGCTCGCTCCCACCCGAATCCGGCCCCTGCACCCCCGCGTGCACCCACAGCGGAGCAGGCAGAGGGACCAGGCACCCAACAGCCTCCCACGCAGCTCTCCCACCCCAAACGCAAAAGCCACGACCCAGCCCAGAGTTTTTGCACCCCAGACTGAGGATGCTGCTCCCTAATTTCTGCTCGTTTCCCACAGATCAAACCTTTTTGAGTGCAGTAA
>NW_009649114.1:2240511-2246611 GCF_000708025.1 Charadrius vociferus
CCCACTTCTTCCCTGGTCCCCAGCGGCAGCTCTGCAGCCGCAGCGAATGCCTGCATGGATGGCATCACCCGAAGGGTCGGTGCAAACCCTCACAGCAGGGGAGGTCCCTGCTCAGCCACCCACGAGTGGGCTGGGGGGGTCACCAGCCGCAAGAGGGCTTGATTTGGGACCATTCATCCTTCTCCGAACTGCCTCTCACCAGATCTAGCTGCTCCCCAATGGGCCCATCGCCTTCTCCCCACCGCCAGGATGACCAGATGCATCCTGCTAGGGACCCCCCTTTGATGGCCCCCCCGGCAGCCCCACTCAGCCCCCATGAATGAGGGGTTTCCAGCCTTCCCCGTGACCCTGTGACACACAAGGTGGAGGGGAGCGCTTCCCACGCTGCCAGCCCAGCTCCCACTCCCAGGGCAGAGAGAAGAAACGATCGCCCCCCTGTTTTTGCGGTGCTCGGCTCCCCCCGGGAGACAGGGCTGATTGCCCGGGGAGGCAGCAAGTGAACTCACACCTGGGTGTGCATGATTCACATCCCGATCACAAAATACAGAGATTTTCTTCTCCGGCACAAAAAACATAAGGGGAAGTCACTGCCTGTGCCTACTCTGCACACACACACTCACACACACACACGCGCATCCCCCAGTGTGCACGCTCCCGTGAGCAGCCCCACGCCGCAGCCCATGCGTTCGCACCCGCGCCCACGGCCGTCCTCCCGCTCCGCTCATGATTCACGCGGGGATAAGGAGATTTTTTTTGAAGCTGAAGCGATGGGCAGAAGAATTAAGTCGCTGCCTACTCCCGTTCTGCTCGTGTGAAAACACGCGCGCGCCCCACACCGCAGCCCTGGGGATGGATCCAGGCTCACTGCTGTGGGTGGGAGAGATGCCTCCCCCCGCTGCTGCCCCCACGCATGCCCTGGAGCCCCTCCACGCTGCCCCCCAGGGCAAACTCACCCTGGGGACGTTTGTCCGGTTTCCCTGGGAGCACCAAGGTGACACGGGGGCAGCTCAGCCCGAGTCCACACAACCTGCCCCGACACGCAGCGCACGCAGCCGTCGGCTTCTCCCAGCCGGCTCGCAGGGATCATAACGCCCATCGGCTACAGCCACCAACGTAGGAGCTGCAACCAAGGCTGGGGTCTCTCAATTAGCAGAGGTGCTCATTAAGACAGGCACATGCTCCATAAGCCTGCCCACTGCAGGCGTGCCTGCTGCTTCCATGCTGGTGCATCGGAGCATCCGGAGATGCTTTTGGCTTGGACCAAATCCAACCTCCTGAAACTCTGCCGGGTGGAAGGGGAGAGGCTCACAAACCCAACCCAGCACCACCAGTTCAAGCAAGGGCACGCCACAAACAACCCCCGAATCTGCCAGACTCCCGCTGCCGGGACCCCCGGGGTCTCCCGAGCTCCCACTGTTGGGAAAGTTGGCCCCAAGGGAGGAAATCTGGTCCTGAACGGAGCGGAGGCAGCTCCCGCGCAGCGAGGAGGATGAGGATGGGTCAGAGAGAGGCAGGTCCAACCGCGGCGCTGGGTCCCTTGTGAATCATTTTATTTTCACTGCTGCAGAGAGTAGGAGTGAAAATACCATTAAGTTGAAATCAGTCGAGAACTACATATGTCTCTAGATATATCTGTACAGTCTACCAGTATATATACACATTATATATAAATATATACATAGGGTCTCCGGGTTTAAGGTTGAAACCTGTCGAACCCAATAAAGCCCACTGTAGGAAGACTTTGAGAGGAGACTTTTGCCATGAGAAAACAAGCCTGAATTAGCACAGGGGTTTAATGAACCTTCCAGTGCTGGAAAGGGGGGAGCGCCCAGCTTGAGGGGTCACTGGTGTGTCCCCAGGCTGTGGGGAACATCCCTGTCCCATTCCCCAGGAGCGGGACACAGTGCCCGTCCATGCCCGTCTCTGAGAAGGGTCAGTTTTGGTGGCTGAACACAAAGGAGGTAATGAATGGTTTCTTTGGTTTATTGTTTTAATGCTTATTTCAGTTGTATTATTTTTTTTTTTCCTCTAACGCTCGACCTTAAATCTAAATCCTGAGAATCAGGAAGAGTAAAAGAGTATAACCCCCCCTAAACCCGGACACCCTATATATGCAGGTACAGCTATCAGAGAGGGAAGCGATACATGTGAAAACAGGGAGAAGGGGGAATAAAAATAGCTTTTCCAAAAGAGTAATTCTTCCCTTTTCTTTCTCATTCCTTTTTTTCTCAAAAAAAGAAAAAAAAAAAAAAGGCAAAATGAGTCATGTGTGTTTGGTTCAAGAAAGCAAAACTTCCAGGAGATGGGAGTCAAGGCAGGAGGGCAGAGGGACGGCGAGAGCAGAGCAGAGATCTCACGGGTCAGCCCAGCCCCGGCACAGCCCGGGTTTACACCCGCGTCTGCATCTGGCCCAGGTACCTACATACGGGGGCGAGTGTCCCATCGGCATCGCTGCAAAGCAGCTGGCTCTGCTCTGCCCCCGGGGGGGGTCCCATGCCCGGGGCAGGTCGGTGGCATCGGGGTCCCGCAGGCTTTGGGTCCTGCCTGCACCGGGGAGGGCAGGGTTTAGTGGGAGCAGCAGAGTGCGGCCGATGCGCTGAGCCCCGCATCTCCGCTGCTACGGGGCGGCGGGAGGATGCAGGATGCGGCACCGTGGACTGATGCTGCCGGGGGCGGGGGGGGGCTGCAGGACACCCTCCCCACTCCCTCCTACCAAATTCACACCGCCACGAGGGAATGAACCTCCAGAGCAATGCGGAGCCAAGGCCGAAGCCCCCCAGGAGGGCCCGGGCGGGAGGAGCGTGTCCCTCGCCCGGGGCCCCGGGAAGTGGCTCTGGCCACGAGGTGTCGTTGCCGGTCCTGCCGGCCACCCTCCGCCCGCACGGATCCTGCTCCCCCGGCCACCCACCGCCCGTACCCCCGGCTGGCATCACCCGGAGCCCCAACCCAGGGCATCCCTGCTCCATCTCCATCACAGGGGATTCATCCCCAGGGACACCACGGGCTCTCCGGGTGCAGCCACCCAGAGCAATGATACGACCCGAGTCCTCCAGCGAGGTGGCCCCTGGGCTCCCTCGTCAGCTCCATCTGGAGATGCTTTTGGCTTGGACCAAATCCAACCTCCTGAAACTCTGCCGGGTGGAAGGGGAGAGACAGAAAGGGCAGAGAAGGCAGAGCCCACAGGCAGGGAACTGGGGGGAGCGTGACAGCCACCCCGGGCTGATGGTGCGACCTGGGGTGGCTGCTGCGAGGCGGTGCTGTCCTGCAGGCAGTGGTCCCCAAGGATGCACATGCCACACGTGTCCACGGCCACTGCAGGGGAGGAAAGGGGGAAAGGCAAGAGGGATGGAGGCAGGGTGTGAGCAGGGGGAGAGGGAGGCAAAGAGGGTCCCACGTGTCGAACAGCGATGGGGGTCGAGGCTCTGTGCAAAGCCAAGTCCTGGGAGAGGCGCGCTGCCGGGCAGGGCTAGAAAACCACGGACTGCAGGAGGCGGAAACACATCATCAGGTCCAAGGGGATGGGGGGTTTCAGGAGGTTCCCGTCCAGCCGCAGGTACCGGAGCCGGGGCACACTGTCCAGGTCGGAGGGGGAGAAGTCCTGGATGGACATCAGCGAGGTGGGGCAGATCTGCGTCCCGTTGATTTCTGCAAGGAGAAGAGGAAAAAGAGGATGCAGGTTAGAGGAAAAGGAAGGCAGAGAGGGATGCTAGGCACCCCCCTTCCTGCCTGCCTGTCTGTTGAACCCCAAAATGGGATTGCTTTGCTACCGAGGGGGAGAATCCCCAGCCTCTCCCAGAAGACGGCATAGCCCCAGCAAGGGGAAAATCTTGCTTTTGTTCAGAAATGAAGTAGGTCACGTTCAGCCAAAGCGCAAGGAGGGATGCAGTGTCATTTGAGAAAGAAAAGGGATTATTTCAAACATGAAACCTGCCGAGCCAGCCCTAAGCCTTCAAAAAAAAAAAATAAAAAAAAAAATCAAGGAAACATGCTCCAGCACCGTTATGCTGAAGATAACGTCAATAACCGGCTCGTTGCTCACTTCTGGATTTCCACGCGTTTATCCCCACCCCAGGGCTTGTGTTATGGAAAACAAACCCGGGGATTCTTATGTTGTTACCCAACTCCAGGGACTGAAACCTTAGAAAAGCTGGGAAAAGCTGGGACATGCTGTGCACAGCCAGGCGGCACCTCTCCGTGGAAAGCCCTAGCAGGACCTGGGTACCAGTGTATGTGACACCAGCAGCAGTCACCACCTTCGCTCCAAGGTCCCCCTTGGCTCCAGTTTGGTGTTGTTTAAATAATATGTAGATTAACCAGCATTTAAACCAGACATTCATCACTGCATCGTTGCTCCCTGGGAACCAACTCCGGTCACCCCCCAAAGAGAAGGGATGTGGCTTTGTGAGGGTGTTGTCCCCCTCCCTGGCATCCTGTCCCACACCACTATTAGCGCTCGCCTGCAGAGAGCAGCTCTTGCTCATCCCTCCCTGGCTCATGTTCAGTGCCCGGTTTGGGCAGCAGCCGACCCGCTGAAGCTGCGCTGTGATTTTACAGCCCCTCTGCAGCAGCAGATGGCTTTTTGCATGTACAGCCGCGCAGCGTCACTGCACAATTAACGCTGCAGCGTGGGAGCGCTTGTGTTCCACCACTCGTGGGGACCAGCGTCCTGCCCAGTGGCTGCTGGACAGGCAAGTAATGCCCTGGGCAGGGGGGGTCCTGCAAGCCCCCATACACCCCGCTGCAGCCAGAAAGAGAAGAGCCCAGCACACTTTTCCCAGTGCACATGGAGAGTCTCCGGCAGGAGCGCCGCATTCTTGCTCCCCTGCAGATAGCAAGGAGAGCAGGTTGCTGGACCTCTAACAGCAGAAACATCTGGGGTGACCAGAAATGGGTCTCTGTCTTCTTCTCGAATGTGCTAGCTATGTTTACACATTCCACAGGCCAGCGCCTCTCCCATGAAATTGCAGTGCTTTGCCTGGAACGGTGTGAAACTGCCCCGGTTGGTTTGCCAAGGCAACCTCCATCACAGCCTTGTTCTCCCTATTCCTTCCCCTGCGAGGCTCAAGCTCGAGAGCTAAGCTGGGTTATTTCTAACCATCTTGACTGCGTATTTGGCATCTGTTCTTAAAATATGTGCACAGACTCTCCTTTTAAAATATCCCTATTTCTGAGCCCTGCTGGGGAAGTAACTATTTAGATGGCAGGTGGCCCCAAAGAAGAGCTGCCCATGACAACGAACAAGAAAACCCCTGCAGCACCAGGGGGAATTGAGTGCTGCTCCTCAGCTGCCACCCTTACCCTTGGGCCATTCTTCCCCACGTGCAAATCCATCCCCCTTAGGGACTTGTTCACCTACACAGAGCCCCCAGCTCATCTCACCACCGCACCCTCCTTTGAAGAGTTCACATCCCACTGGGTGAAAAATGCCCTTTTTCAATGAAACACTCGCCATCCCCAAGCCCGTCCGCTCCCCCACAGACCTCGCCGCCGCCTCCCCACCAGCGAACACAACTCACTTTCAATGGAGTTGTTATTCAGGTAGAGATGCTCCAGCTTGGGGCTGATGAAAGGGACGTTGGTGAGCTTGTTGTGGGCCAGGTGCAACACCAGCAAGTTGGTGAGGTTGAAGGAGTTCTTGGGCAGCCCCTTGTCAGAGATCTGGTTGTAGTTGAGCCGGATGAACGCCAGGTTGGGGAACTCCTTGAAGTAGTCACTGGGGATGTCTTCAATGTTGTTCCTGTCCAGAAAGAGCTGGTGGATGGCACTGGGCACCCCGGGGGGCATTTTCCTCAGGATGTTGTGGGCCAGGTTGAGTTGCATGAGGTTTTTGAGTCCCTTGAAGGTGTTTTTGTTGAAGACCCCATCGCTTAGCTTGTTGTGGTGCAGGTCCAAGAGCACCAGATTCTCCAGCTTGTTGAAGACCCCAGCAGGGATCTTGGAGATCTGGTTCCTGCTCAAACGCAGCTGCTCCAGGTTGGGCGGCAGGAAAGCAGGCACCTCCTTGAGCTGGTTCTTCTCCATGTAGAGGAAGATGAGGTTTTCCAGCTCCTCCAGGACCCGCCTGTCCACCTTCCGGATGCGATTGTTGTCTAGGTTGACC
>NW_009649114.1:2246752-2249522 GCF_000708025.1 Charadrius vociferus
GGACCTGGCGGCAGGGGCGGGGGCAGCTCTGTGGGCTCGACGGGCTCAACGAACTCGGGAGGTGGGCGGGTGGGTTTCCGGGGAGGTTTCCTCCGCTGCCCGCTCACCTCCGAGATCAGCACAAGAACAAGCGGGAAAAGCAATCTGAAGGCCACCTTCATGGTCCAGATGTTTCCCTGAGGGAGGCAACAAGGGGAAAGGGGGGTTAGGAACGCCTGATTTAGGTACTGCATCATCTGCCATCTCCCCCATCGCTGCAGTCTCTGACAGGCGGGAATTTACCCCACATCCCTGCCAGTAACCTGCTATTTTCTCTCCTTCCCCTTGGAAGTTATCTTTAAATCCAACCCCTCTCTGGAGCATGAGTCACTGAGATCCCCTCTCTCTGGCTCAGCTTTATGCCAGGAAAGGGATTGTGGGCTTTTTTTCATTTGGTTTGGGTTTTATTTTTTTCACACATCACCTGCAGCACTGCCCCACAGAGCCTCACCCCCTCCCCCAGCAGCCCCAGCATCCCTGTGCCCTCTCCCCGAAGGATGGATTGCCCCTTCAGAGGCCGTGATGGATTAGGCTTAATTTTGCACTTGAGCCAAAAAATCAATGATTCAGGAGCAAATTGGCTAAGCAACAGTATCAGGAGGCCAGCAGCAGTTAGCGGGGCAGCAAAGATGGATGGTCCTGGGCTTCAGGGACACGGCTTTAATGCAGGACAGCCCATTTTCAAGGCTGTGTGATAAAAAGGGCATTTGCAAGATTACGCATGGGCAATACCAAAGGTGTTTGGCTATACGTATCCCTGTGCTCCCCAAATAACTGATCCATCACCTCCACTCCCGCTGCAGGGTGCTGGGCTGGTTATCTGGGGAGAGTCCCAGTAGAAGTGGGACATCTGGAAGGATCCGGTGAGGTCTCTGCTTGCCTCTAGCCAGAGAGTTTCTCCTGGACACTGGCCCAACACCTTACACATACCACCTCTCCCTCTTCCCTGGGTCGTTATCAAGCCCACAGAGGCTGCCTGTCCCATCTCTGCCCTCTCTACTGCTGCCTGGAACAGCAGCAATCGTCCCTGCAAGCCTGTTGCTGGTAGTTCTCCAGCTGATGCCTCGGAGGATGAAGGGATCCAGCTTGTTGCAGACGAGCTCTCCAGAAAGCCCCATGCAGAAGGTGCTTTGGATGCTCCAACACTCCCCAGGGCCAGCTGGAGCAGACCAGGCTGTGGGCTTCCTGGGCAGGCAGCAGATACCTCGGCGTGTTCGCCAAGCTTTTCCCGGTGGCATTTGTCACCCCAGCAGGAACAGAGCCGAGCTGGATGCACAGCAAGGCAGATGGAGGAGCTCGGCAGAAGCAGGGTGGGAAAGAGAATCAAGTGAGACGAGATAGGGAGAAAGACAGGAAGGAAGATGAGGAGACTTGGAGGAAGGTGGATCTCCTGGGGAAACAGAGCATCTGCCGTGGGAGCCAGTGCTGCTGGGATGGGAGCGTGGGGCAGAAGCCCTTGGTGATGCTGAGAGGGTTGGGGTTGTTCAGCCTGGAGAAGAGAAGGCTCCGGGGAGACCTCAGAGCCCCTTCCAGTGCCTAAAGGGGCTCCAGGAGAGCTGAGGAGGGACTTCTTACAAGGGCATGGAGTGATAGGATGAGTGGGAATGGCTTCAAATGGAAGAAGGTAGATTTAGATTAGGTATTAGGAAGAAATTTTTCCCTGTGAGGGCGGTGATCCCCTGGGGCAGGGTGCCCCGAGAAGCTGTGGCTGCCCCATCCCTGGAGGTGTTCAAGGCCAGGTTGGACGGGGCTTGGAGCAACCTGGGCTGGGGGGAGGTGGCCCTGCCCGGGGCAGGGGGTGGCACTGGGTGGTCTTCAAGGTCCCTTCCAACCCAAACCATTCTCTGATTCTATGCTGGAGAGAAATCAGGCTCTCCCAGCTCATTGCTCTCTCCCATGCAACACGGGGGAGTTGAGCTTGCTGGTGCACCGCGCTGCTGTCGTGCCTGAGGGGTCATTGGCAACGTGGGCACAGCCAGCCCAGCTCAGCTCGGCTCAGCATGCCCGGTGGGAGCTGCACACAGGCTGGGCTGAGCCGGGCACATCGTGTTTGCCTTTGGGCAGCAGCAGGGAAACGTCCCCGGCCCTCACCCGACCAGCAAGCGGCACAGACCAACGCTGCCAGGGCAGCCGCTGCCACACCAACCCTTTTTTCCCCTTTTTTGGCTACAGCTTCCCACTGGGTCCACATCCCACCCAGGGATGCCCTTAGGGCCCCCTCGATGGACCGCTGCTCCCAGGGCTGCCCGGCTCCCTTTGAAGCCATCCCACACATTCCCGGGGCTCCAAGTAATTGACTTTCTCCAAGAAAAGATCCTGTTCTCGCCCCCCTCCTCCAGGCCCAGCCTGTTACTTTCCTTTTTGTCTCACTCTGCTCCCATCTGGCTCTGTTTAACCCTACAAGCCTCACACGCCTGCTGTTTTCAATCAGAGCTCTGGCATCTCGCTGGGGGAAGGGAGGAACAAGGGAAGAGAAAGGGGGCCCGAACGCTGCCAGATATTCAGCTCAGCAGTGCTGCAGTAAGTCCCCTTTGGGGATGTACGTGCGTGCTTCTGTGTTGTAAGAGCTCAGAATCAATGGTGGGCTGCAGAGAACAGACAAATTCGTGACAGGGAACTGCTCTACGTGCCGTCCCCTCCCTGGCCCTGCAGCACCCCGCTCCTTTCCCAGCCACATCCCTCCCTGCACGTGGCTCTCCCCCCCCCCCCCCCCCCCCCCCCCCCCCCCACA
>NW_009649114.1:2249549-2253264 GCF_000708025.1 Charadrius vociferus
GGGGGGGGCAGCGGGACCACGATATTCCAGCCAGTACACGCCGCGATCCGGGGCGTTTGGCTCCCTCCTCGCAGGGCGATGCTCAGCTCAGGCCACCCAGCAGCCGCCCTGGGCAATGTCACAGGCAGGGTGGGGGACAGGGCAGAGCTGTCACCCTGTTGGTCTCAGGAGCTGGTGGGGTTCTCAGCCCTCCCAGGAACAGCCTGGCCCTGCACCGCCTGCTCCGTCCCCTCCGCATGACGCTTTAACGTTGCAGATGTTTAGGGACTTGGCATATAGAAGAAATAGTCAGCGAGGCAGACATTCAGGCTGCAGAGCGGCAGCATCGTGTGGCATTTGTCAGCACAGAAGGAAAGTGTCGGGAGGCAGATGCAGCCCCTTTTATCCGCTGTACCGCCTGCAACCCGCTGTCACATCCCCGTGGGGACTGCCACAGTCCCTCTGCCCATCGCAGCCGGGCTGGCAGCGCCGCCACGACCCTTCTCCGCTGCCGGTCCCCACCAGCCTCTCCCCGCAAAGCTGCAGCTCCCCGCAGAGGCTCTGCCCGCCGCTCTCCAGCCTGCTCGGGGAAAGCAGGACCCAATTCCGAGCGATCTGTAGGAAACCAACTCCCAGCCAGTGGTCCCCACAACCAGAGTAACGGGGATGCGACAAGCCCGAGGCCACCACAAGCTTTACAATTGCCTCCAACACGCCGGAAGGTTCAAAGCCAGATCTGCCTGGACCCGACACAGTCGGCAGTCTGTTCTCCATCCAGTTTCATGCAGTTGAATTTACTGGCGTGAACGCAAGAAGGCAGATTTCAAAATCCCACACCCTGACTCTGCACAGGCACCGGGTGCCGAATCCACGGCCGGAGCCACGGCGCAGCGCCTGCTCTGCAAATGCTTCCACTCGATCTTTCTCACCGCTCCCCGACGGATGGGGCGGCTCAGATCCCGGGTACCCGCAGGGAATTCACTCAACTGGAATAAAGTTAAACCATAAAGCAATGAATGCATTCAGGAAACCAACCGCCTGGTGTGGAGAAAAGGCTCGATTCGTGGGCAAAAGCAGTTCTGACACCTCCCGAGCAGCTTGGCCTGGGTGCAAGACCGAGGCCCCCAACAGATGCCAGCCCCAGGTTTTTTCCCAGAAAGAGGCAGCTGCTCCCTCAGTCATCCCATTACAATTGACAAAAATTCGGCACAACAGCTGGAAATTCCAGCCCCAAATGCCACTGGTGTTTGCTTCCCACATAGTTTATCTTCCCTGCATCTCGCTACCCCACAGCTCCCAAGCAGCGCTCGCTGCCAGCCCCGCGACCGGTGCCAAGGGCGGGCAAAAAAATCCCCATCTCCGGGGCAAAGAGTGAACGATGTAAAGGTCACGGGGGGATTTGTCACGGGCAGAAGTCCCAACGCTCTCCCTTGGGTGCCTCCTGCCCTCCCCGCCTCCTCTCGGCAGTTAGACATGCCGAGAGCAGCGGTTGGCTCTGGATGGTTATCCCCGCTGCATCGGGTACCCCTGCTCCTGTGGAGGGGCAGGAGGGATAAAGGGAGCTTGTAACTTTGGGAGGAGAGGGGAAAGACGAGATGGGTGGACCAGGGATCCTTTCCAGCCTGCTGCCCGTAACCCTGCTAGCTCCCTTCACAGATTTCCCACTGGGCCCCCCAATTCCCATTATCCCAGCAGCCCCCAGGCTGGAAAAATGCTCCCACCCAGCCTGGGAACCTGCACGTCGGAGCAGAACGAGGACGCCAAGCTAAAAATAACTGAAAGGAGTCGGCAAAGCTCCCTCGTCGGCTTCCCTCCCTGTCCAACCACCACGACAGCCCTTTCGCGTCCCTGCAAGAGTCTGGGTCTGCTCAGCTGTAACCGAGACAGGGAGCTCTTTATCCAGCGGCGCTGGAGAGCCGGGAATGGTGGAAAAGGGCTAAATGCAGCACAGGGCTGTCCTCCGAGGGGAAGGCAGACACGCTGTCACCCAGGCATCCCCAGGGTCCCCTGGGGAGCAGAGCCCTGATGCAACAACCCGCTCTTCTCACCCTTTCCCTGCACTTTCCCAGGAAGAAGCGGCGCCGCAGGCAGCCGGCACTCGGCTGGGGCCACTGCCGGGCTCAGCCCCCGCCACGTTTCTTCTTGCGGGGATAGTGCTGTGCCCACCCAGAGGATGGGTGTCTCAGGAGACGGCACCAGAGAGCAGCTCGGACACGCTCCCGGCCTCTCGAGCAACACTTTTGGGCTCAGCCCTAGACACACGGATGGCAGCACACGGCCGCTGCGCTCCTCTGCGTGCCAGGAGCGTTTCCTCACTGTACCGCAGTCACCAGACTCGTTGCGAAAGGCTCGTCGCGTCCACTGCTCCCTCCAGCAACCTCCTCCGGCACCAGGGGCCGTGGGAAGCCAGCCCTGGCAGAAAACACCTTTCTGCTTCCTTCTCCCCATCAGCAATTCCTCCCTCCTGCTCTTCCCTCCCTGCGTGTCCCGACCCTTCCCAGGGCTGCTCCCGGCTCAGCCCGCCCGCAGATCTCTCTGCCGCACACCGTGGAACTGGCTGGACACGCACACAAAAGCAAATCGAAGGAGAATATGCTGCCAAAGCGACCACAGCCCGGCCCCCCAGCCTGCCCCCACGCACACCCCGCTGCCCTCTCAGAAGATCCCTCACCCTCCTCCCCCCCCCAGCTCTGCTTCCCCCGAGGATGGGAAACCGCTCTGATGGTTTATCAGCTGCTGCCGCCTCATCCCTCCCCTCCAGCCTCTTCCCAAGGGCAGAGGAAACCTCCCACAGCTGCGCTTTTATCTTTTCCCAGGTGGAAACACGCAGTCCCTGGCTTCCCTGGGGTGGGGGAGCAGGGACACCCCAGCACCCCGCGGTTTTGCTCCGCGCTGCCTGTCCCGGGCTGGCCGAGGAGAGGGTGCTTTCCCAGGAGACAGCTCCGGCAGCTCGCGGCGTGCCGTCAGCCGAACACCACATAAGGCAGGCCCACGGTCACAGGCTCCCAGGAAAGTTTCCAAGCCCTCATGTGCGACATGCTTTGCCTTCAGCTGCCAAAGGGGATGAATTTCCACTTTCTGCTTCTCCTTAAACTCTCAAACAGGCGGGGAAGGGCAGGTTTGGGATGAGTCTCTTCCACGCGACAAAACCCTTTCCCCGGGACTTCAGTGAACGTCACTGCCCTTTTCCTTCCTCCCATCACCTCCTGTCTCCTCCGGAGCAGAGACAAAGAGCCGGATCCAAACGGGACCCACACGGCAGCATTCCCCACGGCGGGGTGCGGGGAAGGGGCTGTACCCCTCCGCCTGCCCGGAGCAGAGCTGGCTCAAATCTCAGTGATGGAGGCAGCAAAAGTGGTGGTACGTGCCCTGGGAATGATCTGTGTGGTCCAGGCACGGCTCTGCCTGCCGGGCAGAAGGGCTTTACCACCTACATTTTGGGCAGAAACCCAGCTTGCTGAAAACTGCCCCTGAAGCGCTGAAGTGCTGCGTTGCTGCTCTCTCCCACCTCGCTCTCAAAGCAGCACGATGCTGGTCCCCTCCGCAGGGCAGGGAAACTCCCGCTCCCCACTCCGACAGGGGGACGGGGGGCTGCGAACAGCCCCCCTCCCACGGGATCAGTCCCCCCCCCAGTCCCCCCCAGCCCTTTCCCCAGCCCATCTGCAGATCCAGCTGCAAACGGGAGACTGTGCTCAGCGCAGGGAAGGAGCAGTGACCCGATGCTACCGGAGGCTCC
>NW_009649114.1:2253494-2259459 GCF_000708025.1 Charadrius vociferus
AAAGTGCCCCCCCCGCCCCAGCTCAGCCTGCCCCATGCCGAGAAAAACTCTCGCAACAAGAGAAAAAGGAAGGAACAAAGACTCCAGCTGCTGAAGAACAGAAAAACCAACAAGAGGAGAGGAATAAAAAAAAACAAAACCAAAAAAAGAAAAAAAAGAAGAGCAGATGCTGCTTGGATGTAAGAGAGGCCGGAGAGGGCAGGAGCATCGTGGACCAGTTCAGCGCCCTGGGTCGGAGGGTCAGGCAAGGCGAGAAGAGCGTGGGGGAAAAGTACCTGCCCACAGCTTACCTGTGTGCACCTCTCCCTCCTCCTGCCTCTTATTAATCCCCAAGACCAGTTTCTCTCTGGCTGTCTCCCTCCTCCTCCTCCTCCTCCTCCACCTCCTCCTCCTCCTCCTCTGGGCTCCACCACGAGTGAGCCTCGGCCGAGCGCGGGGGTTTTGTTGGCGGGAGCCGCTGGCCCAGGGTGGGTGGGAGCGCGGGAGGCGGAGCAGGGCTGGGACGGAGGCACGATGACAACAATAACGTCTTTATCTGGCAGCCAAGCGCTGCGGGCTCCGCTGCGCACACATGGCCTGCCTGCCGGAGGGCTGGCGTTTAATAACAATTCCTTCTGCTGCGGAGGCTGCTCGGAGCCCGTGTTTAAAAACAAAGCTAATTAATAATTTAAATAAGCCCTTCCCTTGCCACGGCCCCTGTTTTCCAGGAGCGTGCGTTTGGGGACGGCGCTTTGCAGCGTCACGGCTGAATCTCGAGGGAGGCGCAGAGCACTGGGGCTCGGCACGTGTCACCCGCCAGCCTGTCCCCAGGGCTGTCCCACCGGGGTCCCCCACCTCCACAGGGTGACTTCTAGCTGCCCCCCCATCCCTGCTGGAGGGAGCCAGCCCTGTGCTGGGGTCTCTGCTCCTGCCTGGCAGATGGCACCCCGTAAAACATGACGCAGGGTTCATTCGCTCCCAGCTGGTGATAAGCTTTAATTTGAATCCCGATGGCACTTACTAAAGAAGAGGGAAGGGAGCCGCGAGGGTGCTGTGCAGCCATGGGCATGGCACCTCAGACAAGTCCTGGGCTGGAAAACTGCTGTGCGCCGAAGGGACATGGCCGAGGGACCCCCAGGGCATCCCACGTTCGGGGAAGCTCAGGGGGGACATTTCTGCTCCGAGGAGCTCAGAGGCAGCCTGGGACCTGTTGCATATTCACAGCTCTCAGGCACAGCCCAGGCGTGAGCGAGGAGCCCCGGGGGGCACAGCAGCCATGAGGATCTCCCTCCTGCCTGGGATCATCCCAAGCATCCCTGGGATGCAGGATTGAGGGGGTCCTCTCCCTCCCCACGAGCAGTCCTCTCTCCAGCCAAGCCGATCCGCAGTGGGGGCCAGGAAACCTGAGCTGCTTTGGCTCATTGAAAACCCAGCCCAAACCCGACCTCCGGAGGCTGACAGCCCTCCAGGAGGGTCCAATCCTGCACTCCCCACACTCGGCTGATGGCGGCTACCAACGGCAGGTTCAAGCAGTCAAAATCAGAGCCTCCCCAAAAGTTCCCACCCGCTCGACTCCTCAGTTTTGCCCTGGGCTCCCTGCAACCCTTAAATATATTCGTTCCCAACGCAGTGCCCTTCCCCTCACCTTAGACCAGGAGTATTGCTGGTGAGTGCTGCTCGCTGATGGACAGGAGAGGAATGGCCGGAGGGTACAGCCCTCGCCCTGCAGTGAGCTGGGGCACTCGGATGCCTGAAAACCAGCAGGTAGCTCGAGTGCAAGCCAGGAAAAGGAACGAAGAGAAACCACATTGGTATTTCACGTCGTTTAAACAAAGAGTTGAGACGCAGACATGTGTTTGCCAGCTGGAGAAGGATCAGAATCAATAAGGAAGGAATATGCTGTTTGGAGACTCATGCCAATTGCTTAGAAAACTAGTCAAAAGTCCCCAAATCCATGGGGACGTGTTTCATGGGGGGGGGGAAGGTGGGTTCCTGCTGCGTAACAGATATTCAACTGGGCACTGAAAGGGGGAAACTGAGGCACGCAATGGAGCAATTGCTTGCACAAAAGCCACCCTGCAATGCCAGGCATGGAAAGGTTTCAAATCCTAGACCTTATCCGCCATGCCGTCCGACCTGCGAAGCTGCTAACACAGCTCCCATTGCTGGGAAGCATGAAAACCTTCAGCAAATCTGGTGAGCATAAATTTTGCTCTCAGCCAAGGGACTTTGTTTGTTGAATTTTCTTCCTGCAGGAATTTCTTTCGGTGTCCAAGTTTCGAATCCACCTTCAAAGACGTCCTTTTTAATTTTTAAGACGCAACAGGCTGCAGACTTGAACGTGGCTCTGGGCAGCGCGCACTCAGTTTATTCTGCGTCTGGAGCAGCATCTGGCCCTGCTCTCACAGGCGAAGGGGATGATGGATGGTGGCCATGGACCAAACCTATTCTCAAGGCTCTCGTTGGCTTGGGGAGATCCCACTTTCAGTGGCCCCGCTGTGGGCTAGCAGCATCCCGGCCATCCCTGGTCCCCGGTCCCTTCGGTTTATCCCCTTTCCCAGCCATGACCGTTTGTTTTGCAGAGGTTTGTAACAGAAATACCCTTTTGGTCTGGCGGAGGTAGGAGAGGAAATGTTTGAGCGTGAAAGCAGCGGGAGACAGAGCCAGGGATGCGAGAACGGCCCGTCTCCACTGAGGGCAACACGAGGGACAGCCGTCAAGTGGGTAAACACGGAGGAATGTGGTCCCCAGCGAGTCCGGAGGTTGCATCCCACCAGCCCATCAGGCACAGTGAGGTTTCGGCACCCGGCCATGCCCCGGTCACTCCATCCGTCCCAGCAGGGAGTTGATGGCAGCTATGCAGCCACCCCAAATGAGGAAACATGGACAAGAGGCAGCAGGAGTTTTAAGGGGAGGACGTGAGCAAAAAAAAACCCCATTAAAACCTGTGGCTCTTTCATCTCCAGCTGGGAAATGTTACCCACAGTGAGCACCCGCATCCCTCACCCTCTCCATCCTCCTCCATCCATCCCGGCCAGGCTCCTCATGCATCACATCATGGTGCTCATCCGTGTCAGCGGCTCGTATCGGTTAAAATAAGCATCCCCTTTCCCTGGCAGAAGGTTCCCACCCCAAACCTCATCACATGGATTTCCATCAGCGCAGCCTTTTCGGCTGTTTGCAGCTCAGGCTACCGCAGCGTCTCCATTTCCCCCAGCCCGGGGGCAACACGGAGGGGACAGCCCCAGAGGACATCACAGCACACCAGAGCTGGCGGTCCCAGCCCCAGGGGTTTCAAGAAGGGGAATTTTGCAGAGCAAACCAGTGCAGGAGTTTTCTTAAACACAGCTGAGCAAAGGGCTATCCTCAAACCAGGCTTGCCTTCCCCACACCCCAGCCTGGACTCCTCAAGAATAGCAGCTTAAAAATGTTTATTTGGCCAGAGGGAGATGCTTATTCTTTATGTTATCCCAGCGTCAGCCACCCCGTCCCAAGCTGAGCCTCTGCTGCGCTCGGTGCTGTACAAACACAGATGATTTATGGCGCAGCGGTTCTTTCTGACGGCCAGATCTTAAAACTCCCTTCGGAGAGCTAAAAAAATTTAATTTCAGAAAGAGGGGGGGAAAAAAAAAAAAAAACAAAACCAAAAACCCAGCAGGAAACCTGAGATGCCCCTGTGGCCACTTGGTCAGAGCAGCGTGTGCTCTATGCAAAACATCAAATCTCAGGCATTCGGCAGCAAAGCCTCGCAAGCCAGCAGTGCTCTCCACCGTCAGCCACCGGTGTCATGGGAAGGGGCCACTGAGCAGGGGCAGGGGGAGCCCAGAGGTCCCCCCAAAATGAAGGCTGGTGGCTTGGGATGGACCCATTCCCCTGGGACAGTGGTGGGAAGGTGCTGTGCTGCCCTTCGGGGGAGCCACGGCTCTCCCGGGGCTCTGCATGCCTCCCCCTCCACCGCAGGGTGTTTGCCACTGGTGTTGGGTGGCCACCAGCCTGCAAAATTAAACTCAGCTTTCCCCAAACCTCACCGGGAGCCGGAGACATGCTCTTGCTCATCCCAGCCGTGGGCTGCAGCCCCCTCCACCCCGGGGGGGAAGCACACAGCAGCCTCCCACACAAGAGCCAGAGAGCTGGGAGAGCGTCACCGTGAGCCTGGGAGAAACACTTGGCTCCGAGCAAAGCTCTGGAGAGGGAAGTGAGCAAAGGGGAAAAGTATGTTGCTGTGTAATGCATGGATCCCGCTCTCATGTTGCTGAGATGCTGCATGACGTGCTTCTCCATCCCCCCCGGCTGCACGTGGGGCAGGGGCAAAGCATGCCTGCTCCATGCCCACGTTTCCACCTCCAGCAAACATCTGGAAACACCTGGGAATGTGCTCCGTGAGTGCGGCTGCTGAGGGGGGCACGTGGGAAGTGCTCAAAGCCCCCCTTGAACAAAGCAGACCCCATCCCAAAGCACTCCAGAGGCGCGAGGATGTGTGGGTTCAGCTCGGTGCTCGGCTGGGGAGGGCTTTGTGTCACTTTGGTCACCCCAGCACAGGGATCCCAGCACACAGCGAGGGAGGGAGGTGAGAGGACGAGGAGGAGGGGGTCTGCATCCCTTCTGTGCAGATACGCTCATCCCAAACGCTCGTCCCTTCTTCCCAGGCACGGCCTGGCCTCTCCATCCATCCTTGAGCATCTCACACTGCTTGAACTAAGGACCAAAATCCCTATGGACCGGGACACGCAGCTTCACCAGCGTGGATGGACAGAGACGGAGCCAGGCTGGAAAGAACAAGCCGCACTCACTCCCAAGTGAGAAATACAACCAAAATGGCCAGCTGAGCTCTGCCCCAGCCAGGTGTTTAAAAGAAAAGAGAGGGAAAACAAGAAATAAACCCTGTTTTGAGCACAGCTGCTGCTTTGGTCATTAAACCGATGGGCAAATCTCCCCTGGAGAAGAGCCTCATGTGTCGGGTGCCCGAGCCCAGGAGCTGCAACAGCCAGGGAAGGGTTAGGGAATGGAAAATGCCCGTGAGCCGCTCGCCCTCGGCGCTGGCTCCCAGTGCAGACGCAGCGGGGGAATGCGAACCCCACCGCGGCTTCCCGCCCGCAGCCGTAAACCCCTTTCCGCTCGGGTTTTGCCAGAGACGTGACACTCTGTGAGGAGCCAGCGAGCACCACGAGCCAGCCAAATCAGGACAGTCCCAGCAGCTCCTGCCCCAGAGACAGGCTCTGCCAGCGGCCG
This sequence comes from Charadrius vociferus, assembly GCF_000708025.1. Taxonomy (NCBI): domain Eukaryota; kingdom Metazoa; phylum Chordata; class Aves; order Charadriiformes; family Charadriidae; genus Charadrius; species Charadrius vociferus. The sequence continues at coordinate 2,258,703 of NW_009649114.1, forward strand.
GTCCTGCCCCCCATCACGGTCTGAGCTGAGGATGCGGCGGAGGAGAAAGGGGGATCCGCATCCCCCATCATCCACAGGGGAAACTGAGGCAGAAGAGAGCTCTGCGCTCGCAGGGCCACAGAGCCTTTTCTGTTTAGACAACCCATAGTATTTCCAGAGTCAAGCAAAGGTTTTATCTTTATTCCTTTTCAGCCTTGGCATAGAGGGGCCAACACACGCACGGACACCAGTCCGAGCACTGGGCTGCGAGCGCTCACATAGAATGGTTTAGGTTAGAAAGGACCTTGAAGATCATAGAGTTCCAACATCCCAGCCCCGAGGCTCATCTGCATTCCCAGCACAGAGCACGCTGCCCTCTCCCAACCCGCCTGCTGCCCATCCTGACAGGACCCACTCCATCACCCCCATCCTCCCAGCCCGCCCAGGAATGAGGCTAAACTGGAAGTAATGGTGTCCCCGTAGGGAAGGTGCCATCCTTCCAAGAAGAGCTGAGACCCAGCAAACTCATTGCCGGGGCAGCCTGGAGGAGCCTTGCTCCCTGCCAAGTGAAAGGCAAAGGGGAGGGAGGGGGTTGGGACCACCCAGCAGTGGGGAATTGGCATCCTGGTACACGGGGACCCCATCCCCGCTGCCTGTCACAGACAGGGTGACAGCAGGACGGGCCCTGTCCCTAGCGGTGGCCGTGGCATTGGCTGCCGGCTCCACTAGCTCTGAGCCACGGCTGCTGACCCCCCCCAGCCCTCCCCGCACCCCCCCA
>NW_009649114.1:2259471-2270110 GCF_000708025.1 Charadrius vociferus
TCTTCCCATCTTCTGCGCTATGCTCGCGGCTGCTTTAAGTGCAGGGAGGAGATACAAAATTCATCAAACCTCACATTTCTTGGGGATTAAATCATCCGACTCATTTCTCCAAGGGAGAGAAGTCCAAAACCACCCTTTTTTTTTTTTTTTTTTTTTTTTTTTTTTTTAATTTACAAACCCAGTTCCACTAGCTTCTGAAGAAAGTCTGTTATTTGAGGTGAAATCTAGGTCATGAATTTGGCCTGTAGCTCAAAATGTAGCCGGCCATCTGCACTTTGGGAATCCATTACCGTTGTCAGAATCACACAGTGTAATATAGCAACTGCCCAAAGCAAAACAAAACCAACTCAAAATACTTCAAGATACTATAGTCATTATATCCATCTGTCTAGCTATTTATAAACTTTCTTGCACTACGTGCCCCAAAGAAAATAGCCCCCCATTATTTCCCAGCTGAGCAGCTCCGTGTGCAGCACAGAGATGCTCTGAAACGTCCTGGCTCTCTGCTCATGTAATATCAGGGCTGACATTTTAAATAAGCAAAGGCAAAGTGATCCCGAGCTCCCCGGGGAGGCTCCCAGGGCTTGTGTATCACCGTGGGGCCGTTCTCTTGGAAGCAGATACTTGCACCCTCTCCCGGGAACGCTGCTCCATCTCAGAGGTCACATCCCATCTGCTCATCCCAAAGCTGTCTCCAGCACCCCACCACCCACTTTGCCGAAGGGGAAACTGAGGCACGTGCCCAGGGAACCAATTTGGGGGCGAGAAGCGGGCTTCCTGCACCCACCCTCCACCAGGCTCTGCGAGAAACCACGCAAGCTCCAGCACATCCAGCTCTCCCGGCGCCAGCTGCTTTGCTCCAGCCCTTGGAAAGGGAGGACGTCCTCTCCCCACTCCGTATTAGCTCCAGCGGTTTGACCTGTCACTGAACCAGCTCCTATCGGTGCTGGGTTTAGCAGAACATCACGCTGGGAACGAAACATTTTGGAGCTGAGTGAAGGAGGTTTCCTGGCTGGCGGTTTCCCCCGCCCCAGCACGAAGCAGCAGCAGAGCCGCTGCCTTGTCCCCAGCATGGCTGGGAGCTGGGGGGGGACCCTGCCAGCCCCCCGAGGAGCTGGGGAGGGGACCCCGGCTGGGGCCAGCACATCCATCACCTCCCAGCCAGGGGCTGCAGCTGGAGCAGGGCTGGGATTGCCTTTGCCACCCCTGGTTGTTCCACCCCTTAAACCTCCAGGGGAGCAATTTACCCCTGGGGGTAAACGGTGCCAATCTGGGCACCCGCTTTGTGCCGGCTCTGCCCTTCTCATGGCACGAGGACAGGGCACCAAGTGTGACTCCTCATCCCGCCCCACGTGGATGGGGATGAGAACTTCATCCAGCAGCTCCCCGGTACCCCCCAAACACGGGGAAGGGACCGCCTGCCCCCCGAGCCCCACGCACAGCCCTGCCCGCCCCGCGGACAGCCCCGTGCTGGCACCCCAAGCTCTGCAGCTGGCTGCCCACCACCAGCCACACTCTATTTAGCTTTTCTCAAAAGAGAGGACAGCTTTCCTCTCTCCTCCTCACTATTTCACACAGGACAAGAGGTAGCCACATCCCCCCCACCGGCACGTCTCCCACGGGCTCAGCCAGGCACGGCACATTCCAGCCCATGCAGGAGGCAGGGATGGGGGGGTACCACGCTGGCAGGGCTTCCTCCAGCCACGACAGCACTTTCGATGGTGGAAGGGTTCTTGATGTCAGCTCTGCAGCGGGAAGAGCTGCCAGTGTGGCTTAAAACAAGAACAAGGGGGTGATTCAATGAAAGGCCAAACGAAGAGCGCTGGAAACCATGAAAGCAAATATTTCAAGCCACACACACAATTAGCCAGTGGGACCCATCACCACAAGATGCCGCTCGGGCCAAGGGTTTAGTAGGGTTTTAAATAAATGCATAATAAAATCCACAAAGGACTGCCCACACATAGGGGGACTGGGGGACATTGGGGTGGCAGCAGTCAATGAGAACAAAGACTTGGGCAATCCGAAAGGTGTTGGGTACGCAGAAGAAAAGGAGTCACCAAGATGCCATGGACATCTACCCTGCCTTCCTGGGTGACACACATCTGCCACTGCTGGCCGGGGCTTGCTGTGTCCCTGGGGAGCCCCTGCAGGGGTGGAATCAGGCGGTGCCCACCATGCAGGCGCCCCCCGAGCCCTCCGGAGATGCCCCAAGCCCAGTGCCTGCATCACCTCCCTTGCACTGTCTGGGTTTCGCCACCAAGCTGCTGTATGCAATGGAAACACCTGAGTCGTGTCTAGTCCTCCCTTGGGTTTGGCCTTCGTCCTTCCCTCCTCCTTCTGGTCCAGTATTTTTCCTCTCCAAGAACAGGAGCCAGCCGGATGCTTTTCTTCCATGACATCAGCTGCTTCAGGAGCCCAACTGCTCCTCCTGCATCCCCCTGGCAGGGGACCAGGCACAGCCCTGGGGGTCTGAGTCCACAGGGCTGCTCCCCCTTGGAGAAATTAATTGGGATGCTGTGATTGAGAGCTCACAGACCTCCATGGTAAAGCCAGCCCTGTCCTGGCCAGCAGCCCCCACTGGAGAAGGTATGGTTGGGGAGATCCTTGTGATGGCTCTTTTTTGTTAACAAACGTTCTCCTCCTTGTGCAAGAGTGAAACATCACAGAGAAAATTCTACAGCAAGGTAACAGAACGGTGCATTATCCTGGTGGAAACGCAACGGTGTCCCTTCAGCCACAGGAGCTCTCACAGCGAGCCTCTTGCCCGCTCAGCTGTCCCCAGGAAAACCCCAACTTGGGGACAGTCACCTCCAAAAGCATTTGAGATGTCCTAAGCTGGAGACAGAGCCACATGCCTTGGGTGGGGAGATCTCCTACGTGTAAACCACATCGAGCACATGGGGCTTGAGCTGCCCTGGCAGCATGGGGCAGTGGCGGTCCCCACGTCGGTGTCCTCCTCCATGTGTGCACGATGGGGAGGCAAAATCAGAGCGTACAGATGGGCTGGAGGGACGTGGAGTGATGGATGCACAGGCCTGATCTGGGGAGTAATCTCCATGGCCCCGTTATATTATTGCATATTACACCCGGCGCAGATTTGCCTATATTGCTTGGCAGCATGCGAGTGAAAAACAGGCCTCTGTCAAAGCCCCAGAGACATTCAGAAACGGCTCCAAATATTACAGCTATAAATTCAGCTCATTTTTCTAACAGCTAAGAGCTGCCAGGGGCTTCGACTTAATCCATCTCTCCCTAACCTTTGTGCCAGACCCCTGCAGGCACCCGTCCCTCCGCAGCTCCTCACCCGGGTCCTGCGTCACAGACCCTGGTTGCCCACGTCCTGCCCAGCTGGCAGCTCTGCCTGCCCCTGTCCCCACCCTGGGCAGCATCCCACCCTATCGAGCTTCCATCTCACCCTATGGAGCCTCCATCCATGCTTTCCCGCACTCAGCCCCCAGGATTTGCCCTTGCCCATCTCCCCTCCTGCTGAGTTACCCCCTCTCCCTCCAGATCCAGCGGTGTGGGGGCTACTCGGACACACTCAGGCTGCAGCCACCGGTCCCTGACGCTTTCTGCCTCCTTTGCTCTTGCTACAAAACCAAAAACCATCAGCTCTGCCCAGCATCCTTTCTCCCGCTTTCCCCTTTGCAAACAAATGCTCCAGTTTCTCCTCACAGCCCCTTTCAAGGAATAAAGATCCCACGGGAAACAGGTCTATTCCCTCCCCAGGAAACACCTGGTGGGGTTTTCCCCCTTCCCTGAGCTGGGATATTTCATTCTCACACTTGGCCATGCCAGAGCACCCGGAGCAGTGGCAAATCCAGCCCTCTCTCCCCTCCCCTCCAGCAGGATGCTCAGTGCTTGCAGGGAAGAGTTAACTCTTCCTCGCAGGCGCTGCACATGGGTCAGCTGTAGAGCAGGGAAGCATCAGATTTCCAAAACCATTCCAGGAGCGGTCCTCCAAGGGCTGTGTCCTCACACCTCTCTCCCCATAAACACTTTCCTTCCATCCTGGGGAAGAGCAGGGCTGTAATGAACCCAGGATCATCCCCAAGCTTGGTAGAGCTGGGACTCATCCAGAACACGGACTCACCACCCAGCCCGTCCCCTGGCTTCGTCTGGCCACTCATCACCCAAATATTTGAGGCTCGGTTGTGCAAAGGGATGGAGCAGAATTCTGTTCAGCCGCTCGCAAGGGGAGGTGGGCACCCAATCTCACTCTGGATGGGGGGTTCAGCATCTCCCATGTAGAAGGAGCAGCACCAGGAGTGTCGCCTTTGGGTCTGGGACGCTGGGGGTCACCGCTCCCGTTTCAGGGGCACAAGCTGGCAGCAAAGGGGGAGAGTGGGAAGATGCTCCGGGTACACTGCTCAGTTCCCCTTCCCGCAGCCCCAGCCTTTGCCTCGAAACGGGGCAGCAGCTTCAGAGGGACAATTTGGCCAAGCGCCCCGAGAGCCCGCAGCCCCCGGCACGCATCGCCCCGGGGAAGGGAAGCAGCCGCAGGAGCCGAGTGCTGTAAAAACTATCAAATGCAGGTGAAATCTCATCCCTAAAAACATCCTGTGGAGTCTCGGTTTCCCACTAAGGGCTTTACTGAAGGTAAAAATAGGAGTGAAATATTTTGATTGTATTGAAAAAAATAAATAAAAACGTTTCCTTCAACTCCAAGGGAGTCTTTTCCAACAGTTCTGTTTTACGGGAAATGTCTTATTTTTGTTTTTGTATTATTTTGGAGTGGGAAAAAAAAAAAGCAGAATACGGGGCCTTTCCAGTGAAACTGAAACCCCCAATCCTGTCCAGCTCCAGTCGCCGCTCTCTCTTCTTTTAAACTGAGATCAACCGAGGTCCAGAAATGGAAAAGGCAAAGCACCGGGAGAGGCTGCTGTGATGAGGTTTCTGCCTCTCCTGACAGCACAGGAAATCTCATAATGAAAGTTGTCTTGGTGAAAATCTCAGCTTGGTTTAAATAAACTCCAGAGGCTCCGATAGTCAAGATTATCAATCACAGCCCAGGTCGGGCTCCAGGTTTGTTTTGCTGGCGATAGTTTTGCTCTGAGTCTGTTCCTGCGTGAAGCCAGTCCAGTCATTGCACAAGCTTCAAGATAAACTCTTCACAAACCATGATGAAAACTGGAAGGAAAGGAGGTGAAGGGAAACAGCAAATAAATCAAGCTCCTCCCGTATTTTCCACCTAGCTGAGCTCCATCCCTTATCTCCCCGTCTCTCCCCACTTGCTCCCAGCCTGTTTCCAGCCGCTCCCTGGCACAGCTCCACGGGCGCAGCCTTTACATTGCCTCCTGCAGCTGTTTTCCCTCCTTTGCTGGAATATCTTTCTCCTCTTTCCTTTCCTGTTTTTCCAGGTGACCAGGGGCGAGAGGGAGCAGAACGTTTCCAACACTGGTGTCCCTCGGGACCTGCCCTTCCTGCTCTCGGAATAGGGGTGACAAGCTCTGATGCCCGTCAGCATCTCGGGCTCTTCCCCATCTTTTCAGGCCAGGTTCAGCGAGGGACGAAGCAGTTCAAACTCTCTCCAACCAAGTAGCTCTGCTCAGCAGCAACCTGGATCCAATTATTTCCCCCAGACGGGTGTAAGGCAACAACAAGCTTCAGCCTGGGAGGGTTTAACCCCTTTGAGGAGGGAGAGCAGGGGAGGATGGGGCTGTCTGGGGGCCAGGGATGTTGAAGGCAAAGCTGGGCTGGGCTAAAACAGGGGGTTTCTGGAGCTTTGCATGGAGAATCTGGGAAGGCAGATGCCCCCATGGCTGCTTGGTCACCCCCTGGACCCAGCCAGCTCTGGGGAGGGAGGAGGCGGGGGGAGGGGGGGGTGGAAAAAAGGTGCCTTTGCAGGATCTGAGAGCCATCACTACAGACAGCTGGAAGGGACAGACATCATCCCTGCAGGCGGGGGGGGGACGGGGACCGGAGCCTTCCTCACCTCAAAGAGGATGGGGGACTCCTGGCAGCCCCCCGCCACACTCCCGCCCGGGCGAGGAGCCAGAGCAGGCTCTGCATCCCGCCAGCGCTCTGCCAGCGCAGCCTGGGATCCAGGGGTTAAATCCCCAGGCTGGTGAGTCAGAAAATCTTTGATGCAGCCAGAAGGAGCTGAGTAATTTGTGTATCTGCAGAGGTCACATTGCCTCCTCTCTTTTTATGTCTGTTACTCATGCTGCTCCTTCCCACTCTCCATCCGAAGCCTGGACGCTTCTCTCCTCCCTCTTCAACACACCAGCTCTTTCTACTACCGTTGCTATTAATTACTGGTATTAGAGGAGCCGCCGGCAGCGGCTGCCCATCCCACTCGGTGCTGGGTCCCATCGAGGGCAGAGCAGCGGTCGGTGCCAGAGCCTTCGCAGTCGGTGCTCGCTCCGCTCCTGCCGTCTCCCTCACTCCTCCCGGGATGGGATACCCATCGCGCTCAGCTCTGCGGTCGCAGCTCAGGCCCGAATGGCAGCATTTCTATAGGAGAAACCCTGCCGTCAGCTCTGGATCTTATTTTCCACAAAGTCACTTAACCCCTGAGCTACGAGCCTCGCCAGGCAGAGAGGCACAGCCCTTCGCATCTCTAATTTCGAGCCGGTCGCCTGGGCTGGGCATCGGGGCACACGCCCGGGGCTCTCCTGCGCTCCCACAAGCCAAGTGAGAAACAGCAACGGCGGCAATTAACCACTGCAAAGTCAGGAACGAGCCGTAGATAACAAGGCACATCTTAAAGCACAGCATCTCCCAAGTAACTGTTTCAATAATCCCACGTTGCTACAAAGCACCGGGGCAGCCAGAAAGACTTCCCGGCATTTAATCAAATCACTTCATTAGGTTGTTTAATAAGCAAGGGAGCTCTGGGAACACCGGGGTTTCACTGTTTCTCAAACAGCATTTGGAGAAGGAATTTACGGCGCAGCTATTAAGGCCCAATCAATCTGCCTTTAATCCCCCCCGCAGCCTCAACGCCATGTAAAGCTTCCACGCTCCCGCTGCCCCGGATGACATCCAGGCTGCCCCACACCAGGGGATGCTTACCCGGGAGCTGCCGGGGATGGAGGTGGTCCAGGCACATCGTTTAACCATCCTCACCACTGGCATCACCCGCTCTCGCAGACCCGCAGCGGGGTCGGGGGCTTCTGCACGGGAACCGGGGACTCGGCGGCGCACGAGGGATCGGGGAGGAGAAGCGCTGAGCCCCGCCGGGTCTGTAGGGCAGTGGGAAGGGCGACACATCAAAAACCACAGGAGCAGAGCTGTGCCGCTCCTCATCCCCCACACCCGACCTTAATTGGGGTTTTGCCCAGGGGTGTCAGCGCCAGACCAGGTCCCCCCCTGCCGAGAGCTGAAATTATTTCCCTGTAGCATTTCACTGCAGGATTATTATTCATACTCCTTGCACAGACTGCCTTTGCACTTCAGGACGGTTCCGGCAAGCAGAGGGACAGTGACGGATGGGCAGTAATCGCTACACCCCTACGGCGCCGGCGAGGTGCTTCCGTGGCCCCGGGGCTAGGACGGGAGCCCGGGGACAGCACCCCGCAGCCAAAGGGAGTGTTTTCAGCCCCGGGATTGCAATCCCAGCTGGTGCCCGTGGGATAAAGTGGCTCTGAGAGCCGGAGACTGCGGCCAGAGAGCCGGGTCAGCTCGACGGGCTCCTGCCAGCCGCCGCTCGCGGGTCTTATGGAGAGTTCGGCTCTTGCTAAGCCAAAATCCTGGCGGCTCGCTCAGCCAGGAGCTGAGCTGTTTGGACAATGTGGCTAGCAGGGATTAAAGCTGACAGAGCCCCTCTAACGTCTTCCTAAAAGAGAGAGACACTTGAGCAGGCACCTCCTGAATGCCTTTCCCAGACCCGCTGCCCCGAGGAGCTCACAGCATCCGCGATGTGCTGCTGCCATTCCCCGGTCCCCTCCAGATGGATTTGCTTTGCATTTTCCAAACTGGGCCTTTGTGTTTCCTGCAGATTTTTCTAACCTCTCTGTCCTCTCTGGTATTTACAAATCCTCCCAGTTCTGCATCCTCCGAGGATTTTGTGCATGTGTTATTTCCTCCCTCATCCAGAGCGCTCCCAAAGCCCAGTAAACACAGCCGGTCCCCGCGGACCACCACCGGACCTGCACTTTCAATCTTCCCTGACTCGCAGAGTCCTGAAAATCCTCAGATGAAGACACAAACATTTCCACAGCAAATTCAAGTCCATGAACCCTGAACATCTGCCGGCCGTGGCTAAAAACCTCCATACAAGACACCAAACCCCACCTGATGCGGTTCACCATGGGTCCGAGTGTCCACCAGCATGGCGTGGAAAGCGTGACCTTGGCTGGCTCATCCCCTGATGCCTCCGCAGTTCCCCAGGCTTGAAAACCGGCTGAAATCACTGCCCGGAGGTGCAAACTTCCATTCCTCCATCCAGAGGTAACTGAGCTGCTGCCAGCAGCTCAGGGCATTTGATAACTCCCCGGCAAATGCAATCACTTGCACTCAGTAATTACAGCTGCTTCTCACCCCACACCTGGGAGGACTCGAGACGTGGCTCGGAGGTCGGGTGTTTGCAGGCAATACCAGCTCTGGGTATCGCTGCGCCTTTCCTTTGATGTGTCAGACCTCAGCCAGACGTTCTGGCAGCTCACGTGGATTTTTCCAGCCCCTGCTACCCTCCCTGGCCCCCTTCCCCTCTCCCAGCATCGCGCCTGGTGACGGGAAGCCCCATCCCCAGGGAGAGTTTGTTCCCGTGGCCCTCAGCCTCCGAAGGAAACCTTGGGAAGTTGTCAAAACAACACACCCCAGTCTCATCTCATTTCTTCCCTTTCTTTTTTTTTTCACTTCTTAAGGGACAGTCCCTGCCACAGCCATCTCATCCTGCAGCCTCTCCCCGAGGAGTCGGGCACGGGCAGGATCTGGCCGGAGGCGCTGGCCCTGTCCCGGTGTGCACCGTGGCTGGTGAGCTGCGGCTGCAGAACCCTGCCAGGCCTTCCACCCCGGCAAGCACCAACGTTTCATAAAAATACATAGCTCGGGGCTGGAAAGTAAACATCTTCCCATTTCTTTCTGCCTGGGGAGTTAGGCTTTGATACTTTAATATTGCACATCTATTTTGATTGAAGCAGAAGCGGACGGAAGGCCGAACCGAGCTGCCAACGCTGTAAAATCAGCTGTCAGGAGCCTTCTCGGAAGCGGCCATCCTCCGGCTGTGCCCATCACAGCGTTTGCCGTGGAGGGAGAGGCTGGAGCTGAGCCAGAGCAAAGCACAGGCAGCTCCGGAGGGCAGAGCAGCCACCCCGGGGGAGCATCACCATCAACAGCACCATCGGGAAAGTCTGCCTTCCGCTCGCAAGGGCGGATGTTAAATTGCAGCACAGACCAAAAAAAAAAAAAAAAAAAAAAAAAAAAAAAAAAATTAAAACACATTGGTGAAAATCTGCAGCCTTGAGGGTCTCTGTCGGAGCTGAGCTGGTGCCGATGCGGGGACGGGCAGGGCGGGCAGGGCTGCCCCCATGGAGGCATCCCCCTGGGGCGTTCAGGGCCAGGGAGGGAGGCTGGGCTGTGCTCCAGCACCCGGCAGCTCAGCTCTGCCCTCACAAGGACCGGCTTATTGCAACGGGTCAACTGCACAAAGCATTCACCCCTCGCCCAGACACCTCTCCCACGGGTGACACAGACCGTGGTACCCATCAGAGCCCTGGGAAACAAGTGCTGAGGACCCACCAACTCAGTGCACCCATGGAGCCAGTCCCCCAGCAGGCCGGCAGTGTCCCCGGGCTGCAAACAACCCACCCAGGTCTGGTCCGGCGCTGTCGGCCGGGATAAACACCCGGTTCCCCGGACAACAGCCTGGGATGGCTCCTCTTGCAAGCTCCCTCCCGGAGCCAGCGCTGCCCCACGCCGCCGCCTCAACGCCTTTCGGCACGATGAGCCGCGTGTGTAATGGCTCCAATTAAGAGAGCCGGAAAGCTCCAGGGAGCTGCGGCTCTGCTTTCCCAAATGTCAGGTGGAGGTGGAGCGGCAGAGGAAGTGTTTTCATCTCGAAGGCATCTGAGCCGCTGCTTCCAGCTGAGGCAGATGCTCTGGTAGCTGCTCCCGTAGCCGCCGAGGATCTGCCTCTCCTGTGGGTGGAGGGTTGCAGATGCTGAGGTCCGAGAGGGCTCCAGGCCCTTTACCGCGGTCCCCAGCATCTTCCCAACACGGCAAGGGGACACAGCAGCCTGGAAAAGTGTCACTGGTTCCTCCTCCTTTAGCCGCCACCAAACCCTGCCCAAAACAAGGAAGGTTCCTGGGAGGGAAGGGGAGGCACAGGGCAGCAAACGGCGCTGACACGACGGCTGTCTGCAGCAGACACCGTCCCTCTGCCCCCAGGGAGGGGATTCGGCATCTCTGCCCTGAGCCGACCCCAGCACCGGCGGCGGGGGCCGTGGGGCAGTGAGGGCCGTGGGGAGAAGGTGGCCGCATCCCGCGCAGCCTGTTTATTTTTCAGCGCAGACTGGGGCTTTGCTGGAGCTGGAGGAATTCATCTCGCTGAAAGAGCCTTGTTTTTCATGGAGGAAATGAGACAGCGCGCTTTTAATAGGAAATAAAAACACATAAAATAGAGAGAAACTGAGACACAGGCCTGGAAAAAAGTGGAGCCATCCAGCTGTGTCTCAGCAGCAGCTCGGCCCCT
>NW_009649114.1:2270560-2276929 GCF_000708025.1 Charadrius vociferus
ATGGATCAGCAGATGACCACATCAATAGATCCAGCTGCTGCCCTCCAAGGCAATCATTGATGCTTCACAACCGACCTCCCTGACTTTCGCAAGAAGGAACTGTTCAATAAACACCCGAAGGGTTGACTCTTGCAAATGTGCCACCAGGGTTCCGTTGGTTTCATGCGGGACTGGAAATTATTATCGATATGGCTCAGCATGTCCAAGCCTGGCCAACCTGCCAAGCGTGAGCAGGGGCTGTGAGCAAGACAGAGGCATCTCACAGAAACGGGGTTATTAAAAATACACCCAGCGAGAAGTGCAGGGAACAAACTGTGCAGCACCTGTGGCTGAGGGCAAGCGTGGAAGCTGAAGAAGTCGGTGGGGAGGCAGATGAGGGCAGAGCCATGCTGCTATGAGAATCACAGAATCTCCTAGATTGGAAAAGACCTGTAAGATCATCTAGTCCAAGCATTAACCTAACACTGACAAGCCCACCAATAAACCATGTCCCTAAGCACTATATCTACTCGATCCTTAAATACCTCCAGGGATGGGGACTGCACTGGGTAACGCGTTCCAGTGCCGGATGAAAACAGCACCGAAGGAAAAGCTCTGATGATTTTTCTAGCTGACAGGGGCAACTGGTGCCCTGAGCTGTGCCCTCCAAAGCTCCCAGGGGAGCTCTGCCAGCCCCCCCCCCAGCGCAGGGCATGTCATGGGTGGGATTGCCAGCACCCTGCGGACAAACGGACGCCCCCCCAGCAGGTACAGCCTGCCTCCGGGAGGGGAGCAGCACGGGCTTCAGCAAACACGCAAGGAAAACCAGCCAAAAGCTGGGGAAGAGTTTTTCCAGCTGCACGTTTTACAGGGATTTGCACCGGGATCAGAGACCATTCATGGCTCGTAACTCATTTGCATTGATTAAGTGAGGCAATTAAACAGCACGGGAAGGGTTTGGTGATGGGAGATGGTGGCTGTGCCGGGGAAGAGGCGAGGGAATGACCCTGGAAATGTGTCTGAGAGCAGTTCACGGCATTATGGTCTCACAGTAAATATCTGATTAAATCGGAATGAAATGCACATCTGGAGTGTCCGTCCGTCCCCCTGTGCAGGAGCCCACGGCCTCATCCCGAGGGCATCGCGCAGCCCCACGTCCCTCAGACCTCGCGCCGGAGCTGTCCCGCCACAGCCATGATGGGCAGCAGGACATCCCATCCTGGTGGCTCCTTGGACCACCCGCCAAGCCATGGCTGGGGCTGGCCCCGTCCTCTTCTTGGAGGCTGGAAATTGTCCCCAGGGCCCAGGAGGGACCATCCTGAGCAGCAGCTTTACAGTCTGCATTTCTCTTAACTGAGCAGGCAGCTGGTGGCCCGGCACAACACGAGCCTCACGCACGAAGTCAGAGCTCCTGAATTCAAGGCTGAGTGTTCCCCATCCATCGCTCCAGTGTTGCTCGCACACCCACCCAGCTACCGCTCAGTTTCTTTCCATCAGACACCGTCCTTACGTATGAAATCAAACTCCTCCTTACGTAGCTGTTGGCTATTGAAGAAAGCAGCCATCGCTACGGATGCAAACAAGAGATATTTCCATACCAGGCTGCCTCCACCCCTGTCCTGGTCATCTGCAGAGAGACGCACCCAGGGCTCAACCCATGCACGAAGGGCGGGAAGGTTTGGTGACCCTGAGCAGCATTTCTTGAAAGCCTGAGGACAGCGGAGCCTCGGGCTGTGCCATCCCCGTGCCCGGGTCCCGCTGGCTGCGTGCAGCCACCCCGGAGCTACCGCAGCTCCCGGCAGCAGCGCAGAGCCGGTATCAGAGAGCGGTTAAAGCCTTTGAAACCGCTCCTCAGAGGCAACCTGCCGGGGATTTCTGAAGCTGCAGACACTTCAAGACAACCTCGCTCGGAAACATTTAATTGGGAGGGCTGGGAGGGAGAGAGAGGGAGGAGGGAGCCCGGGGCGTACAGCCTGCAGGGAGCGGGGAGAAAAGCTGGGAAGGAGCTTGCAGTGCAGGGACTTGTCGTTGCCCCAGCGAAGGGGGATGCTCCCCGAGCCGTGCAGGCTGCAACCCTGGGGCAGAGCTGGCAGGCTGCAGCCGTGGGGCAGAGCTGTAAATCCCCCAGGATCGCCTTTGCCGGCCGGGGAAAGGTTGGGAGAAGGAGGCAGGAAGAGAAACCTAGAAGTTTTTCAAATTACTCTTGCAGCCGTTTCCCCAACAAAAGCCCCTTCAGACCCAGGGTGTCCGGCCCCTCGCGTGCAGCCAAGGGTAACATTTGTGCATGTGGAGCTATAAGGAAACGGGTTTATCTTTCAGCATATTAAACGCTGCATGCTCCGGTAGGGAGAGGTAGCGAACAGGGGTCGGCTCCTCTGCTGGTGAGAGCAGGCAGAGCTGTCCCCACCTTGGTGGGACTGGTGCCAGCTCACACCAGCTCCAAAAACCCACCCCAGAGCCCCTGTGTGATCCCATCCTCTTCCCTGTGACACCCACAACCCTTTTCCCAACAGCGACGTCTGCGCGTGAAGCCCTCCATCCTTCCACAGCCGCACCAAAATCAGCCGGGAGAGGGGATGGTGGGAGTAGAGGGAGAGCGTGGCAGCCGGTTTCCATCTCCGACATCCGCGCCGCACCCCGGCACAGCCGGCAGAGCCACGGGGAGCAACCAGGGCTGGGTGCCCCTGCAGCCCCCCCGAGAGCCAGGCTCCCCCCGCATGCAGCCCCCCGGCTCCGACCACACACGTATTGCCCACCCAAACCCTCCCACTCGCACCCGTGTCCCCAGGCAGCCCCGGGACGTGGGCTGCAGGGTGCCGGGCAGGGTGCTGAGCCCGGGGGTCTGCCGGAGGGCAGGAGGAGCTCAGCCCCCCCAAGCACCGGCCACGTGAGTCTGCAGCTGCTTCCTGGAGAAGAGCGCGGGTAATCACTACCAGACCTCGTTACGCTGCTTGCTAATTAATCCCGGGCTGCTGCGGTTTCCCCTGCAAGACCCCCGGCCCGTTGACTCGGGGAGCGGAGCCAAGGCAGCCGCGGTCCTGCCGTGTCCCCGGCGCTTGCGAGGTTAAACGGGGGAGCGAGAGGAGCAGCGGGCAGCAGCAAAGCCGGCGGCGTCAAACTAACGCTCTCCCCGGCACCGTCCATGGGGTCAAAGCTTTTGTTGAGTTTAAAACCAAGCAAACACGTTCCCGTCCCCTCCCCTGTGGCAGCCGGAGGGAAGGACCCCGCTGGGATCAAGGCCATCTTTGGGGCTGATTCCCATTTAAATACCTGGGGGTCTCCTGGAGACTGCACCAGCGGTGACGGTGTTTGCTCATGGCTTCCTGTTAAACACACCTGAATGGAGACATTTACTTAGGATTTCACATTATTAACAGCCACAGCAGGAAAAGGTCGGGGAAAGAAAAAGCCGATGTTATTTCCCAGAGGAAATGCTCAGTGCGAGGATGCTGCGGGGGTTTCCTCCAGCAGCTCCATAGCAAAGGGGAATTTTCCCCTTTAAAACACCCAGAGAAAGAAACATCCAAAGAAATAGCTGAAGGGAAACCCCCCCCGGGGTGAGCGGGATGCAGCTGCCGGCACCGGGATGCTCCGGAGCCATCGCTGGGTACCGCCGGCAGCCCAAGCTGTGCGTAACCATTCCTCACCGGCCCTCGGGGGCGTTACGTGAGAGGATTAATTAAATTTTACACACAGAGCTTAGCGCAGGGCTGGGTGCGATCATGTATTATTCATACATTCAATAACACAGCTGATTTATTAATGAAAAGGTCAGACTCCCTGGAAGTGAAGGCTTGTCGTAAAATTGCTCCGAGCCGGGATGTTTCGGAGGAGCTGCTGGAGCGGAGCCGGCTCGGGGCTCCACCACGCCGGGGCTGCACCCGCTGCCAGCCGGGACAGGGACGGCACAGCAAGAGCTGCCCTGTTCCTCACAGCCCATTAATCCCCGTGCTGCTTCGGAGAGGCACGTTCCCGCTCCAGCACAGGCAGGCGGCAGTGGAAATGTATATGCAGAAGCCTGGAGGAGTATAGCGGCGTCTATAGGGGCGGCTTCCAGGCTGCCTCCTCCCCCCAGCCGCTGCTTCAGCCATGGAGGACCTGGGGAGCCAAAGAGACCCAGAGCTTACACATCAGCATCTCGGGCTTGCAGGGAAAAGGGAGAAAGCCGCAGGCAGCCAACCCCTCCCTCCAGCGCGGTGCCGGCCGGGAGGGAGCTGGCTGTCGGCAGGGAGAGCGGGAGCGAGAGCGATCTCCAAAAAAGAAACAATAAAGGAAGGAAATCCTTCTAGCAGGAGCCGTTTTCCCTGAGGTTGCTCTTGGGGACTAATAGCCCACCTAGCTCTCAGCCCCGTATTTAGCTTGGCCTTTAGGAGGGCAGCAAACACTGCGCTTGGGGCTGAGCCGCAACCAGCCTGGCTCTTCCCAGGGAAATTCAGGAACATCTCCAGTGTTTTCACACCCCCGGGGCTGTCCTGTGTCCCTGAGGCGGCGCGATGCTCGCACAGCGTGCTTGCATCTGGCAGCTGAGAGGACGGTTGCCTACAGACAGCAAAGGGAGCACACGGTGGGAGCGCAGAGAGCGTCCCCAAAACGGGACCCGTGGCTCGGGTACAGCCCTTCCCCTCCGTGCCCGAGGTACCAGCCGTCCCCTTGTCCCCACTCCCGCTGCACGGTCCTGCAGCAGCCGGGGGCAGCCGTCGGGCTCAGCTCAGCTGCTGTTTCCCTCTCTCCTTTTGAAGGCAGAGACAAAACTGAGCTGGAGTGTACCATCAGTGAATTTGCTGATGACACAAAACTGGGAGGAGTGGCTGACACACCAGAAGGCTGTGCCGCCATACAGTGTGACCTGGACAGGCTGGAGAGTTGGGCAGAGAGAAACCTGATGAAATTCAACAAGGGCAAGTGTAGGGTACTGCACCTGGGGAGGAATAACCCCATGCACCAGTACAGGTTGGGGGCTGACCTCCTGGAGAGCAGCTCTGTGGAGAGGGACCTGGGAGTCCTGGTGGACAACAGGATGACCATGAGCCAGCAATGTGCCCTGGCGGCCAAGAAGGCCAATGGCATCCTGGGGTGCATCAAGAAGAGTGTGGCCAGCAGGTCGAGGGAGGTCATCCTCCCCCTCTACTCTGCCCTGGTGAGACCGCATCTGGAGTACTGTGTCCAGTTCTGGGCTCCCCAGTTCAAGAAAGACAGGGAACTGCTGGAGAGGGTCCAGCAAAGGGCAACAAAGATGATTAGGGGACTGGAGCACCTTTCTTATGAGGAAAGGCTGAGGGACTTGGGTCTCTTTAGTCTAGAGAAAAGAAGATTGAGGGGGGATCTTATTAATACATACAAATACTTAATGGGAGGATGCCAGGGGGATGGGAGCAGTCTTTTTTCAGTGGCGCCCAGTGATAGGACGAGGGGTAATGGGCATAAACTTGAACATAGGAAGTTCCATCTTAACATGAGAAGGAACTTCTTTACTTTGAGGGTAGTGGAGCACTGGAACAGGCTGCCCAGAGAGGTGGTGGAGTCTCCCACTCTGGAGACATTCAAAACCCGCCTGGACGCTGTCCTGTGTAACGTGCTGTAGGTGACCCTGCTCTGGCAGGAGGGTTGGACTAGATGATCTCCAGAGGTCCCTCCCACCCCTGCCATTCTGTGATTCTGTGATTCTGTGGAGAGCCAGGGAGAGGTCCTGGGGCTCCCAGCCGCCACGTGCTCCATCGCACAACTGCAAAGGGAGAGGAGAAGGGGGGAGAAGAACACCCGGGGGGCTCTGGGGGCCATGCAGGTGGGGATGCAGCTGAGGTGGAAGCCCCGAGCAGGCAGAGGGGATCAGGGACGTGTGGGGAAATTGCTGGGACTGGTTTGGGGCAGAACAGGGCTTTTCTGGGTGCCTCTGCTCGACGGGCTGAGGCTGGGAGGAGGCCAGGAGCGCCGGGCAAGGGTTTGCCGTGGATTCCTGCTTGTTTCTGCCGAGCAGAGCATTGGGGGCATCTCGAAGACCCACGGAGCCGCCGCAGGCAGCGGCAGGGGAGAGAGGAGCAGAGTCCTGGAAACAGCTTCTCCCAGTGCTAACAGGCACCCCGAGGGCAGGAGGAGAAGCCACTGGTGTCTCCACTGGGGATGATAGAGTGGAGGCAGCTGGCAACCGTCCCCGCTCCCATCAGCCCGCACACACTGACCTCGGAGAGGGCCAGCGGAAATCGAACGAAAACAAAGCAAGAATTTATCAAACCACATGGTAGCGTGGCCGGGGCACGGCTCATCCAGCCCTCCCGCTGCGGGCGCCTCCGAGGAGGGAAATGCAGGCAGGGACGCAGGAGAAGAGGTCTGCCAGCCTCTGCCTTGAGTGCAGGGGTTAGTGCCAGCTCCGGCAGGGACACACTCCGGTGGGAT
>NW_009649114.1:2277279-2280241 GCF_000708025.1 Charadrius vociferus
AGAAGCCGCTTTGATCATCGCTAATTATTGCTCACGGGCTGACAGCACCCGCGTGAGCTCTGCAGCACCCAGCCCACCCCCAGCTCTGCTGCATCTGCCCACGGACCCCCCGGCAGCCCCTCGCCGCCCCGGCCCCTGCCCGTCCCTGCTCCCAGGGCATTATCCCCATCCCAGCGCCCACCCTCCTGGGGAGGGAAGAGGCAGACAGGGCACAAGGGATGCGCCCCAGAGGCACGGGCATGGCAGAGAAGAGCATCACCACCCCAAATCCGAGTGGACGGTCCTGTCCCTCCAACGCCGCCCCCTTCTAGATGCTCTTTTTATCTCCCTAAATTGCGAAGGCGCTGCCAGGACCCCAAGTTTCCCCCAAACAGCTCAATTCAGCTGAACAGCAGCGAAAGCAGCAAACGCCTACGCCGTGCTTCTTGCTCCTGTTTATCTCCAAAGCTCTTTTTTTTTTTTTTTTTCTTAACAAAAAAAAAAAATAAAAAGAAACCCATGCCTGCCTTTAATCTGGAGGAGTGTTTGCAGCTCGGAAGAAGGCCCGAGCGCGGCGACGGGAGCCAGGGCAGAGGAGGGCAGAGGTTCGCTGCAGTGGTCCCTGGCAGGGCTCAGCTCTGCTCCGAGCAAAACGATGCCAGGGCAAAGAGGCACTGGGCAGAGGGAGGTTTTGATTTGTTTGCTCGCGCGGGAAGCCAGGTGGCAGGAGCAGGCAGGAACGCTAATGGGTTTCCCAGGCAGCTGATGTTTCGCTTCTCTTTTTTTTTTTTTTTTTCTTTTTTTTTCCCCTCTCTTCTTTCATATTTCAGATGCTTTAGAGAGAAAAACAGCCCGCGCACCGTTTGGGAGGGGAGTTCAGTGCCGTGACCTTCCCAGAGCCGGGGGCATCTGGGAAGCCGGGGGGGAACCACGAGGCACTGGGGAAGGGCTGAGCACGCCACGGGACAGCCGGGATCCGGCGCCCATCGCGGGGCTGCGGGGATGCAGCCAGCAGCAGAGGGCACAGCGGGACAGGATCGGGCCCTGCCTTTCCCCCCCTGCCCACCAGCTCTGCCGCCCCCACCCCAGAGCTGGGCTGCATTTCACTGCCAGGGGAGCAGATTTGGGAGGCTGTGCATTTTAACAGCGTCGGCATCGTTTACCAGCGATGATAGACGTGTGGTTTTTAAGGCACACCAGTATGGGGGATGTTCAACCTGCTCCTCTCCGACTGTCCCTGCTGAGCCGGGAGGGACCCCCAGCAGCGCAGCTCTCTGCACCAGGACCTTCTCCCTCTTTGCTGCCTGATGCAGCACAGACTGCTGGTTATAATTTATTAATCTCTACATGGGTTTCTATTTGGCTCCCAGCGTGTCTGTTTGCAGAGAGTTTTGGGTACCAAGCTCACCGAGGAGGAGGAGGAGGAGGAGGTCTGCACCGAGCCCTCAAAGCTGGAGAGGAGGGACCTGGGGCTGGGGGACAGAGTTGGGGACAGGCAGAGATGTGTCTCTTGGGCTCAGCGCTTTGCAAGAGGGCTCCGAGGCTCCCTGCTTGTAGGAAACATGACGTGAGATTTTCCCCATCCAGGAGCCTCAGTCAATGGGCTGGAATGAACCTGTTCCCTCCTGCTGTTTGTTCAGGAGAGCTGGGAGGCTTCAGAGAGGAGCCAAGCGTTCAAAGGGCCTTTGAAAACATGAATTGAAGGCTCTGAGCAAGGAAACGCTGCGTTTTTTCCTTCTGCTCCTTGAATAGCTGCAGCCAGCGCCTGGCAGCCTTCGGAGCTACCTCGATGCTTCGGTGGGGACAGAAGGGGAGAGGCAGCCGGGTCCCAGCGGGACACCTTGCTCAGCCGCAAAGCACAGAGCCACCACCACCGGCAAATGTCCTGGGGCTTCCCGTGCCCCTGTCCCCTCCTAAGGTCCAGCAAGGGGCAGGGAGCTGCTGCCACGTCCCAGCAGAGCTGCTCTGCCCTGTGATGGCTGAGCGTGGGGGCTCTGGGTTTGGACACCCATCACCCTGGGGAGCAGGGGCAGGTCCTGTGCCAGGCTGCAGCAGATCGGGGTACAGCGGTCCCGCAAACAGCGCCGGGAGGATGTCAGCATCCTGCCAGGTCCCATCCTGACACCTTGTGATACACACAAGCAGAACCGAGCGATATCCATCCAGCTGTGGGCAAACATCTGCATCACAAGCCGGGGCACAGGCGATAAAACACAGCGGCAGAAGAGCCTCTGACACCTGATGGGGCTTCGTGAGCTTTGCAACTGGCAGCTCCCTCGCCGTCCTCCCGAGTGGATTTGCACTTGGCTAATCTTGTGCAAACTGCTCCTCTGGCTCCTCTGCAAAACCCAGAGACTCTCAAAGGTATTTCACTGCGTGCTTGTAACCAGCCTCCGTTAGCCATGGAGATGTTAGCAGTGTAAAGCATACGTCCAGGGACAGGCGAGGGAGCGACTGGATGAGGAAACGCTTCATAGTTTCCAGCTCTGTTCCAAATTAAGCCCTTAACCTTTTCAAACACATTTTACAGTGGTTGTAATAAGCTCTGACCCTCTTTGTGCTGAGACATCCTCTCCCAGCACAGCCCAGGGCACCAGCCACGCTGCAAGGGGAGAGGCGCTGGAGCCCGGAGACAGAGATTTAAGGAATCCGGTGTCTTGGCTTTGAAGGGAGGGGGATGAGAGCACACACGCTGAGACCGTCGGGCATGCGGAGCCACGTCCGTGGGGTTGGGAGCTGTGGAATGGGCTGCAGGGACATTCCTGGGTCCGGGTGCTGGGAGGATTGAGTCCACCCCATAACAACCCGCAGACCCCGAGAGACCGGGGAGTTATTACATCAGGCTCCAGAGCCCCAAAGGCAGCCTGTAATTACGGTGGGACGGGGCAAAGGCTTCCCCGGCCAAACCAGCATTTCCCAGCGCTGGCAGCCGTGCCAAGTCAGCGGCTGGGGAGGGTAAGGGGCAATTTGGGGTTTGCTCTCC
>NW_009649114.1:2280404-2294436 GCF_000708025.1 Charadrius vociferus
CACCGGTGCCGGCTCCTTTTCGTAGCCCCACGGCACGGAGCAGCAGGGGTGTGGGACGCGAGGGAGCGAGCGGGGCTGCAGCCGGTCAGCGATTTCACAACCCCGGGCGTCCCGCGGGAGGGAGAGGAGGGGAGCAGACAGCGGGCGAGGATTCCCAGCCCAGGGCTGCCCGTCATCCCGTTTCTAGCCAGGGAAAGCCTGGGCTGAGCCCTTGCAGATTGCTGCACACAAGAGAAGCTTTGAAGCATCTCCCATGGAAACGGGGTGACCCCGGGAGCCCCGGGAGCATCAGACGGTGCTGACACACGGGAGCCACGGAGAGAGCATCGCCCCGACGGCCTGCGCCCGAGTCAGAGTTTCCAGCGGAGCCCGGGGCTCGCTCGGCAGTCGCGCCGTCTCCGAGTGACCAACTCCCTCCAGATTGCCTCAAATCTCGGTTCAAGAATGTTGTTTGGGCTGAAGAATGTATCGCTAAAAAAGAAAAAAGGGAAAAGGGAGGCCGGGGTGAGAAGGGAGGTCGAGGGAGGGTTCGCCCTGCCCTTCCGTGCTGACCTTTGCGCTTTGCGAGAGGAGGCTGCAGCCGCCCAGTGCAGACGTTTGCCAGATGTTGAGCGTGTTCCCTCCGCCCGGCTTGGCCAAGGCTGAGCCCAAAGGGATGTGATGATCCCGACTCCCCCCACACCCGCACCCCCTAAGGACTCCGTTTCCCTGCCTGCCTTTCCACTGCCTGCGCGCACCGCGGCCGTCCTCAGAAGTCACTCGGGGGCTTCCAGGTGAGTTCGGTTTTGGCAGAGCCCTTTGGAAAGGAGCAGCAGAGCCCTGGGGGGGACGACATCTGAGATGATAACTGCTCTGAAAGCCGCAGGGCTGCTCCCCCAGGCACAGGGGAGCCCAAGCCGCCCTGCAGACACCAGCTCTGGCTCCAGGGCTCCGTTAGGGGAAGGAGAGGGTTCCCTGCCCGGCATGGTGGGATGGAGCGATGCAGAGGTACCCGGAGAAGGGCACCCACCCAGTGCCCGCACAAGAAGTCTCTCTGCGTTTTAGAAAGGCTGGAAAAAGCCAGGACTAGAGAGGAAGAGGAGGTTTAGGTTGCAAACATCAGGAAAGACCATGCAAACCTGGCACCCATGGACCTCCGGGCACTGGCTCCAGAGCCTTTCTGCTCAGGTGTTTGTAGCACGAGCCTTGTCAGGAGGTCTGATGCAAGGAAGGGGCTCCAGATCATGGCTTCGTGGATCCCTCCATCATGCAGGCTTTGCAGGCGATGGCCCACACTTTTCCACCCCCCCCTACCTGAGCAAGGCTGGAGATGCCAAGGGACAAGGTCTCCTTGGCTCCTGCGTGGACTCTTGTCACTGGAGTCCCTTAAAAGAGCAGCTGGGACCTTCACCCTTCAGGGATCTGCCTTTAAAGACAAGGTCTAGAGAAGGATGCATGCACCAGTACAGGTTGGGGGCTGACCTCCTGGAGAGCAGCTCTGTGGAGAGGGACCTGGGAGTCCTGGTGGACAACAGGATGACCATGAGCCAGCAATGTGCCCTGGCGGCCAAGAAGGCGAATGGCATCCTGGGGGGCATCAAGAAGAGTGTGGCCAGCAGGTCGAGGGAGGTCATCCTCCCCCTCTACTCTGCCCTGGTGAGACCGCATCTGGAGTACTGTGTCCAGTTCTGGGCTCCCCAGTTCAAGAAAGACAGGGAAAGGCTGGAGATGCCAAGGGACAAGGTCTCCTTGGCTCCTGCGTGGACTCTTGTCACTGGAGTCCCTTAAAAGAGCAGCTGGGACCTTCACCCTTCAGGGATCTGCCTTTAAAGACAAGGTCTAGGGAAGGATGTGCAGGATCTGCCAGGCAGCCAGGGCAGGGCATGGCGAGATCGCTACGC
The DNA here is from genome assembly GCF_000708025.1 of Charadrius vociferus. Lineage (NCBI taxonomy): Eukaryota > Metazoa > Chordata > Aves > Charadriiformes > Charadriidae > Charadrius > Charadrius vociferus. The sequence goes on from NW_009649114.1 coordinate 2,282,285, forward strand.
GAGCAGCTCTGTCTTCAACCACCCTGAGCCCAGCGGGACCAGTAACCCCCTCCCGGGATGGGGAGGGCCACGGAAATTAAAGAAAATAGCACGAGTGGGAGGACAGAGCAGCCAACAGCTCCAGCAGAGCTGAAGCTTCTTGGAAATGTGGAAGAGGCAGAAATAACATTTCCATGAGTAAAAAGGGAAGCTGCTCAGAAGTCGCCGTGCTTCTGAGAGTCGCTGTTTTGGGATGTCTGTGGTAGGTTTAATGGTTCTCCCTTTACCCAGGCAGAAGGAGCTTTAGCCTTAGCAGCAGCATCAGAGAGTTTTGTTTCTTTGTTATGCTGTGAAGCATTCGGTCCCCGTGCCAAAAGCATCCTGACAAACTCGCGTCCGTGCGTGGAGAAGACAGCGCTCCCGGCTCTGAGCGCAGGATTTGCAAATTAAAGGCAAATTCGGGGCCAGGTTCGGTGGTTTCAAATACAAAGCTCGAGAGCATTTGATCAAAACAGCTGGAACAAACCCAACCAAAACAGACACTGTTCACATCAGTTTGGTTTAGAAAACCAAAGCAAACCAATACAGGCATCTGTCTGGCCCTGATGAGATGCAGACTGCGACCGTTGGAGTAACTGCTCCAGATGAGATTACGCAGCGATAGGGACCATTGGCTCCGACCAAGCAGGACAGCGTGTTCCCAGCTCCTGTCACCAGTTCAGGGCTTTCTTTGAACCGTCAGCAGTAGGGAAGAAGGGTTTATAGGAGGACGTGTTGAAAAAGTTTCATGGAAGTCACCTGGGAGCCGAGAGGAGCTGTTTTGCACTGGCCTGAAATGAGCAGTAGCACTGAGGTCTTATCAACGCCCACCTCAAGCCAGGCAAACAGTCCAAGCAAGAGAGCCCTGCTAGCAGCTTGGGGGATACTGGACACCTGGAGCATGAGATTTCAAGGTTGGATAGAGAAAAAAAGACATATATGGTTCTTTAAACAGTAAATTTTCACTTGCCTGAGGTAGTCCTGAATTGGTCAGGAAGAGATTCAACAGAAAGTCCTGGTGACTGTGGGGAACACACAAAAGGAGCTTAAACAAGTCGTTATTTTCTAGTTTAGGCTGGGAAAAAGGTGTGCCATGGGGAATGGCACCATTCAGAGCCAGGTCATGCAGGGAGGGCTCCTCAGCATCCCCTGGGGGACCACCAGCCCCCAGCACCCACAGCGAGTGCCTGACCCCAGCGGGTGCTGCAGGACAGCCTCCCCCAAAGGATGGATGTCCCGGGTCATGAATATTTTTAACTTCCAGAAGACGGAGAGACCACACTCCTTATCTAACCTAGCTGGGGACAATTTGCTTTTCCAGAAAAACATCCAAGCCCTGCAAAAGCCTCCGAGCTGTTGGCCACCAGGACACCTCGAGCTGCCAGAGATGTGACGTTGGTTGACACCATCCGAGCGCCGAGCAGCAGATGTTACTGTCTGCCACTACCCTCCCCACCATTTTCCCTGGAATGGAGCTCCCTGGCAGCGGGAACAAATCCCTCCAAGCGGGGTCATTCTCCGCATCAGCCCAGAGCCTCAAACCACCTCTCTGCCCGTGGCGAGAGCCCTTCTCCAGCTGCCCCGTGCTGCTGCAAGCTGCCATGGCAATGCTCGGCGGGGGAAGAAGAGATGCTACCAGCTGAACGAAAGCCCCCACCCTGCTTTACTTGGCTTTTACCTCCTTTTAGGCAGCGCAACCCCCCTGTCCTTTTTTCCCCGCTCAAAGGCAAGGCTTTCTCTGAATCCTCTCTCCTCGCAGCTCCCGGCCCCGTGCTGCGGTGCAGCGAGCTGTGCTTTCCAGGCACACTCTTCCTTCCCAAATAGACCGGCTTTCTGGCAAAGTCCCCACTGTACAGCGTGTCCCTCGCAACCCCCGGCCGCCAACCACCCTGCGCATTCCTCCTCCTTACAACAAGGACCTCGCAACGATAGAGATCTTTGCAAGGCTCCCCAGGGGAAGAGGATGTTTTGGCTGGGAATTTTCGATGGAAAGCGAGGAGAAAGCAAGCCCAGAGGGAGTCTGGCACCTGCTGAGCTTCGCTAAGTAATTCCAGGCTCCTGGGAGGACCTGGGCGTGCTGCTGGAGCCAGGCATGGGATGGAGATAGGCGGTCGGGGCTCCTCCTTTCCTTTCCTTGCGAAGGAAATGCTTCGACAGCCCTGCAAGAGCTGTTTCCAAAGCTGAAGTGCATGGAGAGCCAGGATGGGGACTGGGGGGGCTGTGACAGCACCCACCGCTCCCTGGCTTTGCAGGACCCCCCGTAAGGCAAGGCTGGCGCTGGGAGGCGATGAACCTTGTGGCAGGGAGAGCCGTGAGCTCTCGTGTCTCTGCCCAACCGTGGGTCGCCCTCGGTACGTGCTCCTCTGCCCTGTCCCCCCACACCCACACCCGGGTCAGCCTCGGGGAGGGGACAGGGACCCCCATCCCGGGTGGATGGGCACAGTCTGCAGAAATGCCAGCTTGGCACCTCCCTCCTGCCAAGCTGAAGACAAATTCCCGCTGCCACAGTGGCCCTTTGGTAGGCAATTTATTTACCTTGGATGCCGCAGCCTTATCGTTCATGGAAATGTTTATCCTAAATATTTAATAGCAGGACTGCATAAACTGAGGCTTCCTGGGGAAGAACCCCGGGCTGCAGTCAGAGCAGGCACTAACATCCCTTCCCCTGGTACTGCAAAAGTTAAAGATACTTTCTTGCTTCTCCCTAAGAATCACATCCTCAGCGCCTCAAAATCAGATACTTTTTAATCTGGCCGGAGGCCTCCCCATCGCTTCCTGATGAGAAACACAGGAGACCTAACAACAGCCCTTTTAAAAACAACATCCCCGATTCCACTAACTCGTTAAACAGAGAGAGCCTGAAAAGTGCCAACACTCCTATGAGAAAAGACGGGAGAGGGAGAGAGAGAGAGAGAGAGAGAGGGAGGAAAGAAAAAGCAGGTTATTTATAACGCCAGGCAGCATTAGGGTCTCTTTAGTCTCTCCTGCAAACTGGCTGCTGTTGGGAGGTCACTCCCCAAAAAAACCTGCCGAGCCCGTGACCTGCAAGCACAATATTTGATCTGGGATCTAGGGCGGGCACCAGCCTTTGCAAACCGGGAGACGCACTCACATGCTGCTTGAGACACGGGAGATCCCGGAGAAGAGCAGCGAGGCTTTGGGAAGGAGGCTCTTAGCTTGGTAAGTCCTTCTCTATATTTATTATGATTTTTTTTTTTTTTTTTTTGAAGCCTGATTTCCATACCCTTGCCTCGGCGGGCGGGCGGCTGCCACGCAAAGCACATGCCAGCGACACGGGTGGCACAGCTTGAATGCCAGCGCTCCCGAGCTGCCGTGGCGGGGGAGCCTTCTCCTGCTAGCCACGTCTCTTGCCCCTCTGGCAGCTCCTTGCCCACTTGGCTGGGAGCTGGAACACCTACAACCATCACCACCCAGATGCGGGCAGTGCCTGCTCCCTGCCCGGCACAGCTCTGCCCGGCCGCCGGGGTGCAGGGGAAGGGGGAGCCGGTTTTGTGCCTGGCACAGCAGCAAACTGGCCGACTCCATGGATGGCCACAGACCATGAAGCCCCTTGCTCCAAAACCTGCTCCCTCTTCGGGTGAGGAGGTGACCCCATTAGCCCCGTAGCTTCTAGCACGGGAGTCTGGGGAGCAGGAGATGACACGGATCTCTTGGTCGGCACGCTCAGCTCAGATCCCACCCCAAAAACAGGGCTGAAGCCCACTGGGGAGGGGAGAAGCAACTTTAAAAAGAGGTGGGGGGAGCAGCGGTGCCCGCTAAGGACAGGCTCTGGGGTTACCGCTGTGTTGAAGGGGGACACTAGGAAAGGTGGAGGGACCCCATGGATGGGTCCTGCCCTGCAGAGGGGTCCCCTGGGAAGGGGGTGCCAAGCAGCTCTGCACAGGCAGAGAATATCCCTGCGTGGAGCGGGGCGGCTGTGGTATTTCAGCAGGCAGAGAGCCCAGGAACAGGAGGGAGGAGGAGGAGAAGAAACTCCTCTGCCACTGCCAAGCTCCCCCGTTGCACACCGCATCCCGGAGGACCACGTCTCATCTGCCCCTCGGCTGCAGGAGCAGGCGGAGGGGGAAGGAGGGCGAGAAGGAGAAGGGGAGGGAGCCCTGCCTGCCCGCCGCCGTCTCAATCCCTCTTTTCTTCCGGCGCGAGCAGCCTGCCAGGGTGCCTCGGTGGCAGGGCAGCCGCTGCCTTGGAGCAAACTGTGCCCTCTTTGTGTGCCGGGTGAGACATCCCCTCCTCGCTGCGGGGTGGGGACGCAGCGAGGTTTCATCCGCAGACCCTACGGCCACCCCCCGGCACAGCCAGGAGGGAAACTGGCCCGTGCTCGCGCGTTGCCCACACCGCGGCTGCCGGAGAGGAGCTGGCAGCGATGCACCGACAGCCCCAGCGCTCCGCGCTCCCGGCCACGTAGATAGGAGCCGGAGCGGCTCCTCTCCCCCTCCGAGGAGCAGCACGGCCCCGCAAATTTCCTGGAGGCATTTCAAGCTGCCTCGCTCCAGGCCGCTCTGCCTGCTCCTATAGCACAAGGACGAGACGAGGAGTCAGGATGAACGGCCGTAGCTGGAGTTGTCCCACCGGCAGCGCCACGGCGTGCCGGCACGCCGCCCTGGGCATGGCACGGGGAGGCTGTGAAAGCCCACGCCGAGGCAAACGGCTCGGGGATGGGTTTGCCTTGCTCCGAGCCCTCAGCCCTGCTCTCTTCTGGGTGCCGGCCCTCGGCATGCTGAATTTCCCAAGCAGGGTCCAAGTACCACGTCTGGTGACGGCTCCTTCTCTCCCTGGTCACGCTGGCCTCGAGGGGCCGGCGGATACCGTCCCTTTTCATGTCAGGGCTGAGCTCCGGAAATCTAAGCTTGAAAGTGGGTTCGTTTCAAAAAAATAAGCCAGAACTTGTTTACCAGGATTTACATCAGTCCCAAGCAGCGTGAGCATCCTGCGTTTTTGTGGGGGAAGGGAGAGCTGGATGAAACCCACAGCGAATCATGTCGCCAGCGACTGTAGCATAAATATAGCTCCATCGAAACATGCCTTGAGCTCCATCAACCTGTTCTCGCGGCTACCGCTCTCCTCAGCTTGGCCGGAGAGTGGCCGAGTCCTTTCTCCTCCCTGCCGTGCAGAGCCATGGCAGGCGAGTCCCGGGCTCCTCGGGGCAGAGCCGCATCACCTTACGCAAATTCGGACCATGTGCCCCTATCTCCATCCTCAGTTATAACAGAAATACCCTTAAGTGAAGATTTTGCAAGCAAATATCCGCTAGGACGGAGGTTTCTAGCAAGCATGAGGTGAAAGGGGGAGATCAGGTAACCTCAAACGGGGGACAGGTCTGCAGCCACAGGTTTTTTGGGTAGGATTCACTCAGGCCCCCTAGTTCTCCAGCTCTGCTGCCAAGTGCCACCGACCCCATGCAGGGCTGTGACCACATCCAACCCCACTGGATCCCCAGGCCACGGGGTGCAGCTCGCCTGCCTCTAGCCCTTACATCAGACCTGACACTGCCGATGGTTTCACCCCCTCCCCTATTTCTCCCCCCCGCCAGGTCCCTCCAGCATCAGCACCATGCATTGGGCCACCGTCCTGATCATCGCTGGGCTCTGCGGAGCCTCCCTGGGCCAGTACAATGAAGAAGAAGACATGGCTTGGTTACAGTACTACATGCGACAGTCCCGTATGTCCTCCTATAACTACATGCCCTACTACGAGGATGAGAACACCCCTTACGTGTACTCTTACCTCCCAGCTCCGGACACGGAGGCAGAGCCCGGCCCTGAACCTCAGCAGGCCCCTTCCTGGCAATGTCCCCAGGAGTGTGATTGCCCCCCTAACTTCTCATCAGCCATGTACTGTGACACCCGCAACCTGAGGTACCTGCCCTTCGTGCCTTCCCGGATGAAATACGTCTACTTCCAGAACAACCAGATCACCGCCATCCAAGAAGGGGCTTTTGACAACGCCACAGAGCTGGAATGGCTCGCACTGCACAACAACCAGATCACCAGTGAGAAGATGGGCAAGAGGGTCTTTGCCAAGCTCAAAAGCCTAGAGCGGTTGTACATGAACAACAACAATCTAACCAAGATGCCCAGCCCCTTGCCCCGGTCCCTGAGAGAGCTCCATTTGTCTTACAATCAGATCTCCAAGGTCCCCTCCAATGCTCTGGAGGGTCTGGAGAACCTCACAGCTCTGTACCTCAGCCACAACTACATTTTTGAGATGGGAGCATCCCTCAAAGGGCTCAAGTCCTTGATCCTTGCTGATCTGAGCTACAACCACCTCAGGAAAGTCCCTGATGGGCTCCCAATGGCTTTGGAACAGCTCTACCTAGAGTACAACTACATCAACACCATCCCTGATGACTATTTCAAGGTCTCTCCCAAGCTGCTCTATGTACGGATGTCCCACAACAGTCTGACAAACCAAGGTCTCTCAACCAACACTTTCAACAGCAGCAGCATCCTTGAGCTGGACCTCTCTTACAACAGGCTCCAGAAGATCCCCCGGGTCAGCACCAACCTTGAGAACCTCTACCTTCAAGGGAACCAAATCAACGGTGAGCAGAAACGCGTCAACCAAAGCGTGGTGGTGCAGGGGGTGGTGGTGCAGTAGAGGGATGGGGAGACGGGGATGCAGAACCTGTGCCTCCCTGTGGGAAACTACCTGGGGTAATGCTTTGAGCAGGAAGATGGAATTTGGGAGGCTTCTAGGCGGCCCTCAGCAAGGCAGGAATGGAGCCTGTTGTGTTCCAACACACCTGGAGTCAAGAGGCTCCCAGCTCTGAATGCTCCCATGTGATCCACAAAGCCATTGCACTGGATTTACTGAGCTGAGCTGGTTAGAGATGCCAGAAACCATCTGTGGATAGAAGCTGATGCACAACCTGGGGAGGGGACTATGGCTTTAGTCCGGCATTGCAGGAGGCTGAGGGGTCATCAACCAAGCGGGCAGAGATGGGGGGGGGGATTCCCCCCTGCCACGGTCACTGCGCATGGGAACACACATCCCCCTGGGCAGCGCTAATGCAGGGGACAGAGGCGTACCCTGCGGTGCCCGGTGGTCCACAGCGCTCAGGGCCAGTGCAGCCCCTTCTGCCCACCTCCCGCCGTGCCCTGCAGGGCACCAGAGCAGCCCGGGCACGGTCCGTGGCCCCAAAGTCCCCTGCCAAGGGTGATGGTCTGCAGCTGAGGGACGCATCCTTGCTGGGGCTGGGACAGACAGGAGCTCTTAGTTATTAGAGCCATCAATGCAGCATCTTCTGCCAGGACTAAAATTCACTCCACTTAATACACAAATAAATAAAAGGAACAGATTGTTCTGGGGCTGCTATTTATAAAAATAAGCTGGGGGAAAAAAAAAACAACCAGCAACCCAAGCAAGCCTGGAAAAATCCAGGCTTGCACCTCTCACCTGGCAACCCCCGAGGGCAGGACCCTCCTGGAGCGGTGCTGGAGCACCTGAGGGAGCCCGGGATGGGGACGGGGATGTGTCGGTGCAGCCCTTGGCTGTTGCAGGGGAAACACACAACCCCGCACCGGGGAACCGACAGAAACACAAAACCGAGAACAGATTCCCAAATGTTTGCTTTCAAAATTTGTTGCTGTTAACGTCTGCCCACAAATGCCATGAAACCACCGCGGAGCCGTTCGGGCTTTAGTGCAGTTTTCCCTCCAGCTGCAGGTTTTTGCCGCTGACCTTTAGAGCATCCCCAGGAGCGAGGGGCTGCGGGTCCAGGCATGCAGCACCAACCTCTTTGAGGGGGGCACATCCCACCCCGTGGGGCATCATGGTCGGGGTCGTGCCCCTCCAGCCACCCCCAGGAGGTCCCCACTTGCATCCCCGCACACGGCGCGGCTCGCAGCCCCCCCGGAGCCTGTGGGCGCAGGGGTCCCCCAGCACCCCGCTGTCTTCCCCAGCAGCATCCCGGCCTGGAGCTTTGCTGCCATCTAGTCGGTCGCTTCTCTCCCAAATCCTGCACAAAATTTTTGGAGTTTACTCCGTCTTCTCCCTCTGAAGCCGGCCCGGGCAGGGCCAGGGTTCCCCTCCCTGGTGAAGGGAGAGGGGATGGGGACGGGCATGGGATGGGGATGGGGACAGGGATGGACACGCTGCCTGGGTGGTCCCACGGTGGCCGGGGGGAGTCGAGGGCTGGAGGCTGCAGCCTATGAAGCCTCACGAAAGCAGTTGCAAAGGCAGTTCCTGATAAAAAGCGATGTTTTCCATCCGACTCCACCCAGCTTTTTCCCTCCGAGCGCTCCAGCCAGGCTGGGCAGAGGCAGCCGAGGGCGGGCACTGCCACCGCTTCCAAACCCTGGAACAGGCACAAACTCACAGGCTTCTTCTGACGGCAGCTCGCAGCATCGGTTACCCTTTTAGTTTAAGGGGGAAAAGCATCAAGTCCAAATTTGCAGGAATTTTGGTGTGATTAGTGGAATTTGCAGGTGTTTTGGGCGTGCTATCATTTTTCTCCTGCCCACCTTAACACAAACCGTCTCTCAGAGGTCGGCACTCTCAGACCCATCCCCAGAGCAGCCCGCCTTGACATTTCTCACATCATTCCCAAAAATCAATCATATCGCGAAGGTTAGATAGAGCCGGGGCCGAAGCCGATGCTCAGCTCTGTCTCCTCTCCCCCCACAGAGTTCTCCATCAGCAGCTTCTGCACCGTGGTGGACGTCATGAACTACTCCAGGCTCCAGGTCCTGCGGCTCGATGGGAACGAGATCAAGCGAAACGCGGTGCCCCCCGATGCCCCGCTGTGCCTGCGGCGTGCCACCATCATCGAGATCTAGCCTGGTGTCCCCCCCCCCATCCTCAGGACTTGGCTCCCCCGTTCCTGGGGAGACACCCACTCCCATTTTAACGCAGCTTGACACTTTGACTTGGCTTCCGCGATAGTGCAATAAGGGTACTCCAACACCCACCCACGTGGGTGGAAAGGAGCCATTCGTCCCCAGATGCTCCCCATTCCCCTCTCTCCGGCCACACAGAGTGGGACAGGTCCCAGCACCGTTCCCCTTCTGACCCAACCGCAGCCACCCCCCAAAGCGCTGCACCCCCGTTCACCTTCTCCCCTGGTTTGGGTGGGACACAGCAGGGATGGGAGAGAGCTCATCCCACCTCTGAAACGTGGCACTGAGCATCCGACCCCAGCAAGAAGGGCTTCAGGTGTAGGTCCTGCAGAACCAGCAGATTTAAAGTGGCTCACCCTGGGCCAGGTGCCAGCGGTTACTGGGACGAGCATCCAGGAAGGTGGGAGCTACACAAGTAAAGGGTTAAAGATTTCCTGGCTGCCAGCATCCCTCAGTCTGGGATGGGGAAGAGCAAATCCGCTTTTTTCCCTCTATTTTCTCCCACCCTTCCATCAGCCTCCTGCTCCAGAGATAAATGAGAGAAACTTTTCCTGCTGCTTCCCAGCAGCTGCTGAGGTTAGAGAAAACCACGCTGAGAAAGAGCCTGTTTGCGTGCCATGGCTCAGGGGGGGTCTCACGTCTTCCTCCCAGACTGCTGGTTCAGGGCAGGACTGGGGGTGAGGGATGGAGCAATTCCTGGTGCTGTCACCCCCGGCTCCCTGAGGAGCCCCCGCACCCCCAGCTCCGTCCCACCCACCGGTTTGGCTCCAAGCTCCCTCCCTGCCCAGGCAACTGGGGTCTCCCCATTAAAAAATAATAATAATAATAATAAAAAATAATAATCGCAGTGATACATGCATCCGCAGCACGTTTGAACTCGCCAAAAGCCAAAACCACCCAATTTAGTTCCCCGGATGGTTTAGTTGAGAACCAAAGGGGCAGCTGAGCTTTGGAGATGACCTGCAAAGCTGAAGAGGTCATCCAGACCCTCCGCATTTAAACTGCATGCTAACACTATAGAAACAAAAACCCAAAAAAACCTGTACTATCACTGACGCATGAACTGTAGATATCATACCGACGAATAAAGCCCTTTCTGTAACTGCACGAAACGTGTCCGAGGAATCCCAGATGCAGAGACCGGGGTCTGAGCACCCGGGATGCTCCGGGCGCTGTCACCTCCCCTTTTGCAGACCAGATCTTTCTGCAGACATAAATCCACACTGGATTTGCCGTCTAGTGGTTGTACCAGACACGACATGTGTGTACGCCGCCTTCCCCACACCGAGGAGCTGCTGCTCCAGCACATCCCAGATGGGTCCGTGCAAGGACATTTATAGAAGGAAAAAATACACACGGCAAAGTGTCAGTTGAGAGAGGGAAGGGATGGCGGTCCTGCTGCCACAGTACTTCTGGTCGCTATTTTCTGGATGCTTTCACGGTCTCCAGTCTTCTTCAGCCCTGCTTATTTTTAACAGCTAAGCTGGAGGATGCTTGGGAAAGAAAAAATTTCACACGGACAGGGTTTTTACAGATCTGGAGTTGCAGAGAAAGCGCCGTTTCCCAGCCCGTGGGGCCTCTCCTCTGCACACCGGGGGCTCGCTGGGCTCTGGGTTGATGCCAGCCGGGGAGGCAGACCCTGCGGGTGCTCCATGTGGGGCAGGAGGGGGATTTCCCCGCTGGCCTTCCCCAGCCAGCCCTGGTCCCAGTGAGAAGCAGCCCCTCAACTCCAGCCAAGGCTCTTGCAGAAGCCAGGCAGGAGGAGAGGCAAGATGACACCGCTCCATCCCCTTCCCCATCCTCTCCTACACCCCGGGGCAGCAAAGGGACACGCACATCCTCATCGCGACCTCCCACAGCCAAACCCCTCTCCCTGCAGAGATGCAAACCCTCCCGGAGCAAAGACCCTGACCCAAGGGGACCCCACCGTATGTCCAGCTGGCCGAGGACCCCAGGGCCATCACGAGACGTGGGCATTGCGTGTCACACGTGGCCCTGTCCAGGCTGGCAGGGCAGCCCTGGCTTTCCCTCCTCAAGTTTACATCCCCAGAGAGCAGCATGCAGGTTCGGGAGCTGCCCTGCACCCCGGGGCGACCACCACAGCCGGTACTGGCTTGGGCAAGGCTGGGCTGAGACAGGGGTGAAATCCAGCTCCACCTGGGGAAAAAGGGGCTCAGAGGGAGACAAACCTGACCCCGCTTCGGAGCTAGCGAGAGGCGAGCGATGCCTGTGCCAGGCTCCCTCCAAGGCCCACCGTGGGGCAGCATGGGGGGAGTGGGCTCTGCAGAGAGGGGGAATTCTCCAGACCCCCCCCAGATGTGCAGCCGGGCGGCTCCAACGCAGGTGCCTGTTGGCATCTCTGATCTTTTTGCCAGGAGCCCCCAGGACACATGTCACAGCCCATCCTCCTCCTCCTCCTCCTTCCCTGTGGCAACACCCAGCAGGGCAGGCGGGAGGGGGACAGGACTCCGAGCTCCCACCACGGCTCCGTGCTCTTCAAACGCAGCCCGGGAGGATGTTTGCAGGATCCGTCCACAAACCAGCTGAGCACCACCCTCCTCCCCGTGCTCGGGAGCTACCCCAGCGCCAGCACGTACTGCTCCTTCTTCCCAGGTTGGGGTTTTTGTCTCAGAGCATCCGCACCCCTTAGCCAAATCAACACCAGCCTGCGGGAACCGAAGGGGTTGGGTGGGGGGCGCGTAGGGAGACCCCAACCCACCACCTTGGGGGGCAGCAGGGTCTGGTGGGGGGCAGCAGAGCAAAACCCAGAAGGAGCCACCCAATGCTGCTTTATCCAGGCAGGGGGATGGGGATTGCTGATTTACACCAGCTGGGGCACTGGCTGTGCGTCCCACAGGGGTGGAGGTGAGGGGGCAGAGGGTCAGTGCAACCCATTGCCCTGCTTCTCCCCCTCCCCCAAAAAAAGAGGGGGAGAGCCCATTGGTCCTGAGTGAGCCCACGGGTGCCCAATCACCGCCTTGTTGTTGTGGTGGGGATGGCAGGGATGGGGGCTTGTTCCTCCTCCTCCTCCTCCTCCTCCTCCTCCTTCTCCTGTTGCTGGGAGGAGGTGTGGGGTCCGGGGGGCCCCAGCAGCCCCTATCCCACTGGGAAGGAGGAGGAGGGGTGAGTGCAGGGCTTTGTCCAGATCCACAGAAAAGGGTAAAGGAGGGGGAAACCCCAAACCAACCAAAAAATAGCTTCTCCACCCCCCGTGGAGGTGTGCCCGGAGCACAGAGGCTTTGTGGGGCTGCTGCAGGAGGTACCAGCAGCTGCACT
>NW_009649114.1:2294729-2295801 GCF_000708025.1 Charadrius vociferus
CCCCCCCTTCCTCCTTGCAGCATCCATCAGCTCAAACACTTCCCAGGAGTTTCGCAAATATCCCTTTAGGAGGATATTTCCTCAGAAGTGCAGGATTTGTGTTTAAAAACAGCCCTCAAAATATTTTCCTTTGGAAAAATACACAAGAAAGCGATGGGTTTGACCCTAACGTGGCTGGAGGAGTCCAGGGTGGGCAGAGCCACCCCCCAGTCGAGGGATGTGAGCTCCGGGCACGGCACTGTCCCTGTGCTTCAAATTCGGCGTGTGAAGCGTTTGCAGAGCCGACGTGAGTCACGGCCCAGGGAAGTGTAACCCGGCGTCACGTCCTTCGGCGCTTCCCTTTGCTCAATTCTTCTCGGACTTAACCTAAAACCTTTATTGAGTGGAGGAGCTGGGAGGACAAAAGGATCGGTGACCGAGTCACGGCTGCCACCGCCACGCCTGGCCATCTGCAGACGTGCTTGCGATGTGACGAGCAATAAAAGTTGATTATTAATAAGCTGCTTGGATCCGGCCCGCGGCAGCTGCGACGTTGCTGTGAAGAGATAAGAAAACTGCGGAGGCAGCAGGAAAAGATGCCGGGGAGGGGCCCAGCACGTCGTCGGTGGAGATGGCCAGGACCCTTCACCTCCCTGGCATCGACTGGGGACGAGCTGTGGTCCCATTTCACAGAGGAGTAGACTGAGGCTTGGAGGATCGGGGGGGTCCTGCTCTCGGAGCCCCACATCAGCAGTAAAATGGAGCTGGGATTTTGGTACTGGGGATTTGGGGGCTCAGGATTTCGGGATGTGTAGCCCAGGAGCTAGAGCAGCTGGTGGGGCTCAGTTCCCCCCCAGGGGCCCGACCACTTTTGGGGGACCATTGGGGAAAAGACTCCCCCGCAGCGCTGGGGCACGGAGGAGAGGGACGGGCAGGAATTCCCAATCTGTTCAGCTCCCATTCTTGCCTCCCCTTTTGTTTCACTCGCCATCTGTCCCGCAGCCCCGCACGCCCCGCGCTCCCACTGCACGTGCCGTAAATGTCAAGACGGGCTTTGTCTCTGCTTCAAAAGGCGGCGTGGCCCCCGCGCCCC
>NW_009649114.1:2295887-2297668 GCF_000708025.1 Charadrius vociferus
CTGCTGGCTTGCTCTCGGGGGGTCTGGGTTTGGGGGGGGACAGGCTCAGCATCTCTCTTCCCCCTCCCGCCCTGACAGGTTTTCGGGTCAGCGTTAAGAGGGGGTGCATTGCTCCGACACTGCAACCATCCGTAGGAGCTGGGAGAGCATCCTCAGGGCTGGAGCTGAACCCCACGGCCAAAGTCACTGAGAATGGCAAAAGGAAGAAAAAGGGAAGCTCAGCTCCCCCTGCGCGCTGGCGGAGCTCGGTGGATCCCCCCGGGAAGGATCTGCATCCCTGGGCTGAGCGGGGATGCGCCCCGAAACGCTGCCACGGTCTTCGCTGACCCCCCCTGAGGGGACTTTGCTGGGGCAGATCTCAGGCGGTGCCTCCGCAGGGTCCCCCCGCGGGGGCGGGGAGGGGGGCGACGAGCCCTCGCGCTTTGGGGGAGCCCCAGGGCCGGTGTCTCAGCCCCGCTCCGGCCTTTTAACTCCCAACAAAGCAGCGAACCCGTCGGCGAGGGCAGCTGCTCCGCTCCGACCCCATCCTCCCCCTTTTCTGTTTTATCCGGTGCGATAATAGAAATAAACTCCCCGGGAAAAGGGCATTGTCAGAGGGAAAACGGTCCTCGCCCTTCGTCTGGCAGCTGGGATCGGCAGCGACGTGCGGGGCTGAGGGGTATTGTTGCCTCCAGCCGGTTCCCAGTAACACATTTCCCAGCGGTTCCCCAAAGGAGCGGGTGTCGCACTCACTCACACGGGTGTTGTTGCACTCACACGAGTGTTGCACTGACATGGGGGGTGTCGTTGCACTCACACAGGTGTTGCACTCACGCTGGTGTTGTTGCACTCACGCGGGTGTTAGTGCACTCACAGGAGTGTTGCACTCACTCACACGGGCGTTGTTGCACTCACACATGTGTTGCCCTGACTCACATGGGTGTTGTTGCACTCACACGGGTGTTGCGCTGACATGGGGGTGTCGTTGCACTCACATGAGTGTTGTTGCCCTCACACGGGTGTTGCACTCACATGGGTGTTGCACTCACTCACACGGGTGTTGTTGCCCTCACACGGGTGTTGTTGCCCTCACACAGGTGTTGCACTCACTCACACGGGTGTTGTTGCCCTCACACGGGTGTTGCATCCCCCCAGAGCTGCCCCTTCCCCGCGGGGCCGGGCGCAGGGATACCCACAGGGACGCGTGGCCCTTGCAGAGGGGATGGGGCAGGTACCACCACCCCCCCCAAGGATGCTCTAACACATCCCGACACGAGCTGGCGGGTCCTGGGGCACAGACCCCACCGTCACCCTTAAATCCTCCTCCTTCTGCCTTGTTACTGCCGGCCGGGACACGAGGCTGGCCGGGACCGCTCCGTAGCTGTAGAAGTCATGGGCAAAGCTCGGATGTGGCCCACAAGACACTCTTGGGTCAGTGCCACCAGTGCGGAGACGTGGCAGAGCGGGATCCTCCACGAGCCCTCCTCCTTCCTCCCTCCTCCGGCGCTCCCCGGAGCCGGGAAACGCGCTCCCCCGGCCACGCAGGGCTCGTCCCAGCGACCAGCTCCAGGCTGGGCCCGCAGATGTGGCTCAGCGGGAAGAAGATGATGAGCAAAGCGGGTGCATGTCCTCCTGTCGTCCTGGTCCTCAAATGCCTGCCGGACAGCTTGAACCATCTTAATGGTGCCCCGGAGGTAGGGGGATGGGATGTCACTGAAGGCCTTCTCTGGAAGTAAGGAGTTGCTGACTGGCGTGGAGTCCTTCAGCAGGAGCTCTCGCTGAGGAGAGCTGTTGCTCTGTCC
>NW_009649114.1:2297856-2298661 GCF_000708025.1 Charadrius vociferus
CCCCTCCGGGAGGAAGCTCAAACGGCCCCGGGGCAGCGAACGCCCCCCCCGGCAGCTCCCGCCATCCCGGCTGCCTGTGCCCTGCCTCCTCCTCGCTGCCGCTGCCAGGGCACGGCACCTTTCAGGGACGGGGGCACAGCATCGCTGGAGGACAAGGGGCATGGTGTCCCAAGGGGATGGGAGCATGGCATCCCTTGGGGACAAGGGGCATGGCATCCCCTGGGGACAAGGGACATGGTGTCCATTGGGGATGGGGGCATGGCATCCCTTGGAAACAAGGGGCATGGCATCCCTTGGGAACAAGGGGCATGGTGTCCATTGGGGATGGAGGCATGGCATCCCCTGGGGACAAGGGGCATGGTGTCCCAAGGGGATGGGAGCATGGCATCCCTTAGGGACAAGGGGCATGGTGTCCCCTGGGGACAAGGGGCATGGCATCCCTTGGGAACAAGGGGCATGGTGTCCATTGGGGATGGGGGCATGGCATCTCTTGGGAACAAGGGGCATTGGCATCCCTTGGGGACAGGGGCACAGCATCCCTTGGGGACAAGGAGCACGGTGTCCGTTGGGGACGGGGCATGGCATCTCTTGGGAACAAGGGGCATGGTGTCCCATGGGGACAGGGGCACAGCATCCCTTGGGGACAGGCAGCACAGCATCCCTTGGAGATGGGAACACAGCATCCCTTAGTGGCGGAGACACGGTGTCCCTCGGGGACAAGGGCATAGCATCCCTCGGGGGATGGCAGGGCACCTCACAGCCTCGGGTTCCCGAGGGACGCACCCCACCCCCACCACCACCACCC
>NW_009649114.1:2300043-2308520 GCF_000708025.1 Charadrius vociferus
CCCCATCTGCTGCTGGAACCCTTCCAAGCCCAGCAAGCTGTGAACGCTGAGATGGTTACTGCGCCGCACGGGGCAGGGGGAGGCAGCGAGTGGGCGTACGGCGGCTGCGGCACACGCGCTCGCATCTGCCCATGACCTTTTTGGAGGAAGGAAGGTTGTTTTATTGTTTGGGGTTTTTTGGTTTGGTTTTTTTTTTTTTTTTTTTTCCATCGGGTGGTTCAGTTTTTAGAAAGGTTTGGAAAGGCAGAGCGGTGCCTTCCCCTCTGCGCTGGTCGGGGGGGCCCGGCTGTGCGCGAGGCTGTTGGGGTGCTCGTCGATGTACAGGCTGAGCCAAGACGGGACGTGGCGGTGGAGAGCTCACGATCTGGTCAGGGAGAGCTCAAGGGGTGGCTGTGGCCTCTGTGAAGGGAGACCAGAGAGCTGGATGAGGGAAGAGGAGGGAGAAGAAGGTCTGTCAGGAGCAAGGGCAGGCGGGGAGCGCGGTCCCCGGCCAGGAATCACTCTGCCATCCCGGCCGAGGGACAGAAACCGGCAGGAGCCCACGTGCCAACCCGGATCCCGGACCCGATGCCTGCCCACGCCGCGGGGGGTTCGGCTCAGCCCTGCGTGGGGCAGAGCTGCAGGCAGAGCTTGTGTGGGGGCTCCACCACTGCAGCAAACGCTGGCGACGCTGGAGTTTGCTGATGCAAACAGGGGCGATGCCAGAGATTGCCGGTGCGAGCAGCAGCGATGCCGGAGCCCGCCGGAGGGCTGCAGCCCAAAGCGCCGTCGGGCTTGGCGCAGCACCAACCCCTCCAAACCCCACAAACCATCTTCCCGTTGCCGGGCCACGTGATTGCAGAGCTTCTACCGCTCCGGCGCATCCTGGGAAGATCATCCGAGCTCCAAAGCACCGCAGGTGACGGAGCGCCCCAGGGGGGACACCCGCGCCTCCCCCTTTTCCCAGGGCTGGGGCTGGGCGCTGCCGGCTGCGTCTCCCCAGATACAGGCGAGCGCGACTGCACCCACGCGAGTGCCTGATTGGCCTCGGCCGAGCCGAAATAGCCGGTCGCTTCCCATCACCCCGTCGGCAAATAAAGAGGGCAGGAAGCAGCTGGCTGAGGCCGAGCCCTGCACGAACGTGTTGGTGCGGGGAGGAGGCTCAGCAGCACCCGGTTTCGCTTCTGTCCCTCCTCCAGCTGCAGAGGCAAAGAAGGGAGAGCCCAGAGCCTCGGCGGCCACACCGGTGTCGTCCCCGCTCTCCTTTTCTCCCTTCTGAGCGACCTGTGCCGTTTCCCACCTTTCGAAGGGGTCCGGCTCTATTCCCAGCTTCAGGGTGGGCAGGGGTAAAAGCGCTTCGAGGCAGGGACGGTGACACTGGGACAAGGCGGGGGGATGAGGTCTGGCTTGTGTGGGAAGGGCAGAAACAACCCCAACCAGCAGTTTCGCATCCTAAATGCTGATGTTGCTTTTCTGGTAACTCGGAACGGAGAAACGCCCAATTTCTGCTGAAGGGACCCCAGGGAAGAAGAGCACACAAACACACAAAAAATAATCAAACAAACATTTTGCCATGAATCAAGCAAAACATCCTCACGGACCCCGGGGACCCCGTCCTGTGGCGGTTGTTGCCGCTGGGTCAGGACGTTCCTCGCAGCTGATTTGGGCTTTGCACAATCTGCGTTTCCCCAACAGACCACCCCCAAAACTGCCCCGGCTCCTGCGAGGAAGGACTGACAGCACTGCTACAGCACCGTGCAGGGGACAGGGTGTTTAAGCCCATCCTCCTTTTTGTGCTAAATAGGCATTAAACACCCTTCCAGGCTGCTGGGAGAGGAGGAGAGCTTTTTCCAAAGAGCCAGCATCACCCGTGCCGCCCTTCCTCCCCACGGCAGGGTTTTTGCGGGGGGTAACTCATTCCTCGGTGGGTATCACTCACATCGGGACACTCTCTGGGTTTCAGTCTCAGACACCGCTGCGCTGGCGGAGCTCCTCTCTCCTGCGGCGTGCCGGGACGCAGCAGGTATGCAGCCCGCTCTGCCGGGCAAAGGGCTGAGGACACGTCAAAGGCAAATGCTTGTTTATGCAACACACGGATCTCTGATTACAGGGGACGACATTTCACCCAGGCGGCTTGAATCGGACACTTCCCTGGCCTCCCAGAAACACCCAAATAATAAAAAAAAAAACCCAACAAAAAAACCCACAACAGAAACCCAGCAAAAGGCTCGGCAGAAAACGAGTCCCAATTTCAACAGGCAGGAGGTGGATGAAGGTGGTTTGAGTCGCTTTCTGTCTTTTTCAGAGCCGCTGCAAGCGTGCGATGAGAAAACGCGCTGAGAGTTGAGGCTCAGCATTAAAAGGCCAAGGAAGGGCTTGGGCGGGGGGGGCAGATAAATACGCACCTCCAGCTAACGCAGCTTGTACTGCAGGTATCACGATCCTACCAGAAGAAAAATGACAAGCAAAATAAAAATAGTAGATGAGTCACCTACTAAAAGGCTGGCGGGGGATCTGGTTGCGGTGCGGGTAGGGTTGACTCCTCACTAAACACTCCGTGGCGCAAGAGCTGTATTTTTATCTTGGCTGAGAGCAACTCAAATTTTAGAATCGCAGAAGGATTTGGGTTGGGAGGGACCTTGAAGATCATCTGGTTCCAACCCCCCCGCCATGGGTCACCTCCCACCAGCCCAGGTTGCTCCAAGCCCCATCCAACCTGGCCTTGAACACCTCCAGGGATGGGGCAGCCACAGCTTCTCGGGGCAAATTTTAGATGATCTTGGCTCTGCCTGCTGGCCCAAACACCAGCCACAGGACACAACATGCAGGACCACACCAGGCTGGCTGTGGCATGGACTATGCCAGCCTGAAAATGGGCCACAGACCATGGCACGCAGGTCCAGGCAGACCACACCGGTCCAGGCAAGCCAGCAGGAGGAAGGCCGCCATCATCTGAGCTCACCAACCCTTTGAACCTGGATGACTCCCCAGCTAATCAGCAACTGCATGGGACACCCATTCCTCCCCGACAGCCCTGTTTCACAAGCAGCAGCAATTTGGGTGTGTTTATGGAAACTAATGAAGGGATGAGTTCAAAAGGGAGCGGCATTGACAGAGCACCAAAATCGGCCCACAAATTGTTCTCCTCTCAGAGGTGGCGTGTTATGATAAAAACAGGAGGGGAGGAAGCAGCTTTGCCCCTGTCAGGGAGAGCGGTGGGACCAGGCCTGTGTTCCCCCCCGCCTTGACATCACCAGCACAGGGAACAGGTTGGGGTGGGTCACAAGGACCCTGACATGCTGCAGCACACCCCCTCCTGAACTCCATAAAAATTGAATTTTGGACTGAAACTAGTACGGGCCAATTTATCTCAGGCCCTTGAAACAGGTCAACATGAAGAAGAGTGCAGATGGGGGTTACACACATGAGCTGGACATCCCCACCCCAGGGAGCAGGGTTACAGCTCTGCCGCAGTCACCATCCTCTCCACAGCCAAAACAGGATCTCCAGTGAATCAACCCCGGCTGCCTTTATCATGACAGGCCCAGAGCATCCTCCACATGCCTGAACGTTTCAATCCCGTGATCTCTCCCCCTTCCTCCTCCGCTGGCTCAGTCACCCCTGGAAGGACAGTGGAGGCGGAGAGGCTTAACCAGGACCTGTGCCTGGCTCAGGTCAGTGCTCGCCTCTTTCCAAGACTTCAGTTACACCGTTCCTAGGGTTGGGTGAGATCTGGCAGTTAACCACGTAACACCTTCATGTCCTGGTAGCACAGAGGATTTCTACAATCCTGCCCTGAATAAATCCCCCACTGCCCAAGCCAGAACCCTGTAGTGGTTCGTGGGAAGGAGAGGGCAGGAACACCCATGGCCCCACATTAGTCATCAGACCAATTCCCAGCCTTAATTCCTCAGGTTTGGAGGGTCAGGTTTAGAGTCAGCATGTTGACTAAGCTTTTCTCTAAACCTCCTCCTGGACACAGCTGGGTATAAACAGTCATCCCCACTTCAACCAAGCCCACAGCATTCACAGTGTGGGATTTAAGCTGCAATCCCAACCCTCGCCCTCTTTGCGAGCACACAAAAGTTCCCAGCAAGAAAACAAGGCTCATTCATACTGCTACATTTTTATTAAAGTAACAAAAGCATACATCTGTCAAAGGATCTGTACATTCCGTATATAAAAACACTACTATACAATTAGTAACCATCCATTCCCTCCTCCAACTGTAGCTTACAAGCTTTCTACCATTTTCACCAAATACAAAAAGCAGGTCCCGTTCAACAGTCCAGCTTCTTAAAAAAAAAAAAAAGAGACAGGAAACCCCTCAATACACTGTCTTAAAATACACACCATTCAGCTCTGCAGTCGAGCATCGGGCTTGTAGGCAGAAGGCAACAGAGCACACTAATTCACAGCTTTTACATGTAACCAGCTACAAGAGAGAAATGGATTATACCCAAGCTTGGTTTGTTTTGAAGCTAAAAACAGACACCTTTAACATCAGACTCCTCCACACCAGGGACAAAAAGAATGAGACTTGGCTATTTTGGTTCTGGAAGTGGGGGCATGTTAAGAGCAATTATAGTGTATTCCTTTGGTGTGGGCTGTTGTTCCTGAAAAACTTTTCTGGTAAGAGGGAGGGAACAGAGTAAAGGGGAGGGAGGTGGGGGTTTAAATCTTAAGACTGCTTTGATCATGACAAATTACAACCCAAGGAAGTACCAGCCTTCAGGAAACACCACATCCAGCCAAGGAGTCCAGCAAAGCAAACACTGCTCATCCTGGATGCAGTTCTCATCATGGGCTTTCCACGTAAGCAGGTTAAGTGAGGACTCCAAAAAGCACCGAGATCCCTTTTCCTTGAAAAGGGAATTTGCTTTTTGGAAGTTCCCAAGCACTCCCCCCTCAGTGAGGTCACCTATTGCACAAGTTCACCAAGGGAAAAGCCCCAGCACTTCTTTTCAGCTTCTGCTTTGCTGACATGTGAAATTCAAGTGATGCAGAGGGAAGTGATGCAACTTCAGAGCCACAGTCTGCTATTACCGTTCAAAGGACAAAAAACTCACCACTTGACATTTTAAAAGGATCTAAGAGTTGAGGCTGGTTTTCCAGTCCTGGAATTGATTTGAAGCTTACAAAAATCTGAACTTACTTTTCCACATTAGAAGTCAGAGTCGGGGAGCAGTGATTTTTTTTTTTTAGTATATTTAAAAAAAAAAAAGCCAAGAATTGCAGCAGACAGGAGGCTTCCTTCCTCTCCCAGAGCGCCCTAGATTTGGAAATATATTGCACAAATGTCTGAGAACTTGATTCATCAAAGGCTGGGCAACAACAACTCTGGTTACGCCAGTGAGCTGCCAGGTCCAAAAAGAGGAAGGTAAAAAAAAAAAAAGCGTGCTGAGAGAGAAATCTGGGAAAGTTTCATCACAAACAACTATGTCAATGCCCTGCTTTTTCAATCACTTCTCCCAGGATCACTGGAGGAGCACCAGCTGGTTAGTAAAAAGGCAATGGACATACAACATCCTGATAAAGGCTCATACCCAACATGTAAAGTTCTCGGGGCTGCACTTTCAGCTCCCGCCCCATTTGTAATTAGCCAGAGCAGTTTAAGGGCCAAATCCTGAACACCACCCAGGCAAAGTCACCCTGAATACAAGTACCACTGGGACTCCAAGAAGAGTTTTGATTGAACAGACAAAGCACAGGACCAGGCATTAATTGTGCAAAACAGTTATGTACCAAGAGATCATAACCAAAACGATGCCCCTTACCAAGGTACCAGTGGAGACAGCTCCCAGGGACAGCCATGTGCTGATCACCCGGAGGGGGAAGAAAGGGAAGAAGTGCTGTGACTTTAAAAGCAATGTTAGGACAACAAAGCATTTGAACATCCCACACACGGTGGGGGGAAAGACCCCCAATACTTCTGATTAAGAGTCAGGGTGAAGGGACTTCTCACACACTGACCTCTAGGGCATAAGGCAAGTTCCTTCAGCTCTTCTGGAGAAGTGACACTGCAAGTCGTCAGCATTGGCTTAGGCAACTTTTACAAGCAAGAGGCCAGACTCCGCTCTCGGGGCACAGAGAGGCCACACATGAGCAGGTCGTGGGCCGATGTCTAAGTACCACATAGCAGAAAGGCTTTGTAATTCACAGCTGTTCAGTGCTGGTTTCAGGGTCTTGAGTACCCTTCTCAGTGTGCAGGAAGCAGGGGGGTGACAGCCAGGTACTGGGGAGCACCAGGAACACACAGTACTCTGGTGCCACCACTGTAGCTGCAATATTCATCTCAGGGGACCTTCTCTGCACAGCCCAGTGCAGCTCTGCCTTGCTCCACTTCACAGGACAATAATACCCATGTGGCCCCTTTTCAGTCCACCAGCAGCAGACAGGAAAGATGGAGGGGCTGGAGACAGGCCATGCTCCCCCTCGCTTTGTGCTGGGAGTGGCGCAGAGCAGAGCTGCAACTCTCACAGAGTCAGTGGGTCCAGGGGAGATGTGCGAGAGCAAAGAAGGATCCCAGGGTCCCCAGCATCACCCAGCCCTGAGGCAAGGTTCCCCCAAACACTATATCCATGCCCTTAGGAGATGAGACCAGCTGGGACGTGAAGTAGGTAGTGGAGGAAAGACAGCAACTCCTTCATCCCTTCTCCAACAGTATTGCAATACAGCAATAATGTTGGGTACCAGGATGATGAGAAGGTGACACAGACATCTCATCTCCCACCACCAAGCCAAACTTCCCAGCCTGGCTTTCCCCCCCACCCCCCCACCCCCTCCATTCCAAGCTGCCCAAGTGAGCAAGCCAGCCCAAAATTGCCATCCAACACTAATTAGGTAGATACCGGCTTCATAATAAAAACTCGTAAGCTTGCAACAGCTTTAAAAAAGGCACCTAGAACACTGCTTCTGCTCAAAGCAGTGCTCAATATTTTAATTTTGGATTTTCTTGGATTTTTTTAAAAAATATAAATAGCTCTTCATCTTAAAAATAGATCCTCAGGTGAGGTATACAGTAGCCTGTGTCTTGGCAGTGTAAGGACAAGAGGAGTATTTAGCTGGAGACAGTCATGATGTAGTTTTTGGAAGGACTGGTGCGACCTAACATCATCTGGTTCTTACAAGTAAGCATCCCATAGGAGCTCACGGGTTTCGTTGCAGTCGCTTCGTATAAAACACAGATGGAGCCATCCTCACCGATGCGGTATGAGACCTCGTAGGGGTCGACCCAGAGTGTGAGCTCACTGGGCAGGAGCTGGTAGAGCTGCGGTAGGCTGAGTCCGATCTGGCTAGCTGCCTTGCTGATAATGGGGTCCATTTTGTGATTGATCCGGATGCAGCGATACCCAGAGCCTTTAAACGGTTTCTCGGGAAACCAGTGATGTTTGTAGTGCTCTGCAAGGGAAGGGAGAAGGGAAGAGCAGTGAGCAGACGTGCAGCAGCTGTGAGGAAGTCTGTCCTGCTGCAGTCCCACACCTCACTGCAAGTGGAGTGGAGGGCACCGAGTCCTCCTTAGGCTGCCTCCATCAGACAGAGGCTCCGGAGCCATGCGCTCAACTATCCAGCTGCCACTTGCTCCAAGGCACAGGAGCACAGCTCTTCGGGTCCTAGAAACCCCAGGCAGGACAGTGCCACAGGGGCTGCAGTGACAGGACCCCCAACATCTTCTCACCCCAACTGCTGGGGTGGCCAGGGTAGATACCGTATCACCACCAACAAAACATCACAGTCACAGAGTAACATCCAGGTCATTCTCTAAGTTCAGGGGCATGTCGCTACCCCTTATCTCAGCACAGCAGCAAACAAACCATCCCTTGTTAGGGCTGATAACACAAGGCTGTGTTAGGCTGGGAGGACACCCTTGAACCACCCAGTTAGTGCTGAGCCCCAGACACACTTCTGGGGAGGGGAGTACCAAACCCCACTGACACAGGGCTGAGCCCTTCTTGCCAGGGGACAGGGCACACAGAGCAGTTTTGGATTCTTCATATCAAACCCCAGCAAGGAGGGCTTCAAGCAGATGGGCTGCTGCCGGGAGTTGTACAAAATCCTCAGCAGACTGAGCAGGGGACCTACTCGCCTTCAGAGCTGAGGCTGCTATTTGTCCAGGACCCCACGGGGACACAGGTAGGTGCCCAGGGAGGCACACAGATGCCTGCCAGCCCCTAGAGGGACACAGATGGACATCCAGGCAATGCCACAAATAGGTACGTGGCATCAAGGAGGACACAGCTGGGTGTCAGGGAAGGACACAGATGGGTGCCCAACCCAAGAGGACACAGGTGGGCACCCAAGGAGGGACACCAGGTCCCGGAAGCAACACAAGGGGCACGGAGGAAGGACACCAGTGGGCGCCCGGCCCCGATGGGGAGAGGAAGAGCACGGACGCGAGTGCGGACCTTCCTCCCCTCAAAGCCGATTTCTTCCCCGGCCGGCGGGGCCGCGCCTCACCTGCGAGCGCCTCCCGCAGCGCCGCGCTGAAGACCTGGAGC
>NW_009649114.1:2309250-2319228 GCF_000708025.1 Charadrius vociferus
CCCCGGCCCGCCACAGGGAACCCCAGAGCACCGGTACTGCCAGGGTGAGGTTCCCAACCCTCTCCTCCAGTGGATGAGTGCACGGGCCACATCCACTACCGAACACGATGCATAGAAGGGTAGAGCAAAGGGTCGTCCCCGCCAAGCCACTGGCAAGTCACTTACTGAAATGCAATGGACTGAAGGAATGGTGCAGCCGACGGGGGCTGGTGCGAGGGGAAGGGTGTCCCTGACAGCTGGCAGCCCTGGGGTCCTGCGCACTTCTGCCAGGGCATCGGCCCCGCACAGGCACCGGGTGCTGGATAGGCATCGGCGGGGCAGGGTTTCTGCTGACCTGGAATAACACAGACCAGTCACCCAGCGCTGACTGCAACAGTGCCCCATCCCTGGCATCTGGCCCTTCCTACCCTCTTGGCTTCAGTACAAGACGGTGTCTGGCCCCCTCCATAGGGCTTTCATCTCCCCAGGAGTGGACAAGCAGGTTTCCATCACCAAATTTAATTCCCTGAGACACATCACAGATCCTTGTTCCCTGGACAAAGCCAAATCCTTTCCAGAGATCCCTGAAATGTGGAGGGAGAACTTGCCATCACCTGCACTGTCACAGACAAGTGAGGGACATGAGGGGGAACACGACAATAACCACTTTCATCTCATTCCCTGAGGAGGGTTTGAGGTGAGGAGCGAGGGCAGACACCCCAGGACCCAGTGCCTCCCTCCAGCCAAAAGCCAGGCTGCAGGAAGAGCGGGATCCAGGAGGAGGTGGCTGCAGCGCAGGTGACGTGTCCGATCACGGAGCAGGGAGAGCAAGCCAAGGCAAGCATGGAGCAGAACCAAGCGTCCTCAGTTGCCTCCGTCCAGCCCAGCAGGAGGGGAGAGGAGAACCGGAGCAAGCGGTGCATGGCCCTGATGCTTAGTGAGATGCAGGCAGCACCTTAAAGCCACTACAAAACGGGGAGCTGCACCAGCTGGCCCAGCTGCCAGCCACGCTGCCCAGCATAAAGGCACTCGCCCAGCTTCTGCTGAAACTGGCCCGAAGCTAAAGCAACAGTAGGAGGCCAAGCTCTTTTCTTGCCTTCGCTTTGATCAACCATGAGAGAGTTAGTATCAAACCAGGATGGGATTTCTGAATGAATATTCCCTGGCAGAGAACCGGGATTGTTTCAAGCCATTGTCTCGCAGCCCCAGATGCCTCCCTTGGCGTGCACAGGGGGAGGATCTGAAGCCACAGCTCCAATGTGATCCCCAGCAAAAACACGTTCTCCTCCTATGGCCGGGGCCTCATTTGGCATCTCCACAAGCAGTGGGTGCAGCTGGAGAAAACCGAGGCAGGGAATTAGATCATCTGGGTTTGCCTCTGCCCGAGGAGCAGCCCCGCGGAGGCTGAGCCATCGCCGGTTCCCACAGTGCCGCTCCCGTTGCTGGCACAGCGCTTTCACCGCGGCGCTCCCTGATAAGAAGGAGCATGCGTCTGCCGGCATGCAGCCTGCCAGCACGGCTCCACCTTATCACGGCTCTTATCGAACCGCTCGGGGTCCTGTCCCACTTGGGCACTGCTCTTGGCAAGGGGTAGTGAGAGCACCGCCCTGCCTGTCCCCCTCAAAAGAGAGGATTTGATGTGGCAGGTCAGGGTGAGGCTTTCCAGCACCTCTTTATATAGCAGGTCTCAAAACTCAAATTATTTCCCGTGAGTTAAGGGTGTAATAGGACTTTTTGAGGCCTTTTGCTTCCCGAGTCTGCAGCTCATTTTATTCGCACCTCTGTCATTCCTATGTGCAGACTGTGCATGGGCTTTCACACCTTCTGAAGCACGAGACAATGGCTATGTAGCAACGTGTGGCCAACAAGCCAGAGCAAAGAGTAAGAAAACAGCGTTGGAAATCACAGAAGAGGTGGATATAACAGATACTGCCCAAGAGAGGTCTGTACTGACCCCGTTTCGTGTTCTGCACAGCTTAAAAGAAAGCGCTTTGGGCAGCAGGCACAGAAGTAGGGTCAAGCTAGCAAGAAGATAGAGCCAAGAGGTCCCTGAGTCCTCCCCTCCCCACTCCATCTGCTACTCCATTCATCCGCAGAGCACAAGGAATCAAGCAAATCTCTTGCTATAAACCAGATTTGCCTTTGTAAGCTTTGAAATAAACCCAAGGATTAAAGTCTAAGGACTTTTTTTTTTTTTTTTCTAAGTCAGCAACACACATGAAAGAGCACATGGCTGCATGTGAAACCCAGAGCACAGCACAGTGCAGGGGGAGGTTATTTACACCGTAGCAGCAGCCAGAGGCCCCTGGAAGAGGCTGCATAAACACACGGCGTGAGCCTGTCCACACACAGCTCCATTACTTTAAACACACCTGTATTGTCAGCCCACAGACACGCTCACCGCGCGTGGGTACAGTCATAATCAGCAGAAAATTAGGAAGCAAGAAACCATCCTGGTAGAAGGTACCTTTGTACAAATAATATCAGTAAAAGCGAAAGCAAAAATAAACCCTCGCTTTTCTACTGTAGTAAAGCACAGGAGGCCTGAGGAGAGTGTGCAATCTAACCAGACGAGCTGAGAGCAGGGAAAAGGGCTTGTTTCCCCCATCCAACAGAGGGATCACATTAAAAAGTACTTGGATGGTATCATCCAGCCCTGAGTCACTGGACAATAATTGTAGCAAGAGGTCTTCTGTCCTCCAGCCTGCCAAGAATAGCACTAATAGCAAGCTCAGGTTTATTTGCCATTAGGGCTAACAGTGTTCGTTAAGTGCTGTTGATGATTTAACCTTGGCAAGCAGGTTCCCCTGGTCCCCCCTGCTCCGCAAGTGGATGAAGTAAGTGGTGGCACCATTCTCCAAATTCAGATCCTCCATTTATTCTTAATCATCGCGACTCTAAAGGCTCCCTTCACGCAGCTTAGGGCTGTTCATATGGTCTGACACAGGCCCTGGTCTCCGAAATCAGATTGTCTTCGTTAAGCCCTTCCAATAAGAGATTTCCTGTGGAGCTCAAGGACCTCTAAGAGGGTTATGTGCCCATAATTTCTGGCCTTGTTACAAGAAGACTGCAGTCTTAAAGACAGGGCATAAGACTTAATACATGCTTTCAAATTGCTTTGAGGAGTTACAGAGTAAACAAACAATTAGAAAATAAAATTTATTTTAAAAAGAGAAGTTAAAGCTGTTTTTAATGCTGTTCTGGCTAGATTAGTTTCCGCCCTGTGTTTAGCTGGAAATGGCTGACAGCATTTAGATTTCAATTAAAAAAAAAAGAACAAAAAACAATAAACCTCTCCATAGCAATTGGCCAGACTAGATTTGTAACTGGTTTGACGGGAATTAGAAGTTCAGATAGGCTTTCAAACACTCTGGCCCTGTTTATCCAAATGAGGTTCAAAACCAGTTGAGCTGGAAATTTTACAATAAAAGGGGAACATTTGGCTTTCAATCAAGGGTTAAAACTCAGCATGGACAGACCAAGCTGCTCACACAGAGTTACGCTTTTCCAGAGTCAGCAACTCAGGTTGTTTTATGTACACCTAAAAGGCAACCGTTCCCACGCTACACTTTGACTTGTTACGGGTTTTTTGGGGGGGTGACGACACCTTTTTTTAGTCTGCTGGGCTGAAGTTCATAAGGCCTGAGACACCAAAACCAATTTCAGGCTGTCCTTGAGTACCATTAGAGTCAGCTGCCAGTCAAACAGTCACAGTGTGAATCCGCACCCCCTGTTACCAGCAGTAAAATAGTTACAAAGAATGAACATTCAAATCCTGCCAATTAGACTTGTCCCACAGACTGCTAAATTAGCTGTCACTTCTCCCGGGTGGGTCCCTCCCAATTACCCTAGCATTTCAGGAGTTTAAGGTTATCTACGTAGTTTGGCTTTTTTTTCACCAAGAAAAACAAATTTAAAAAAAAATCTCTGGCAACGTTTCTGAACTGTAAAAATAATAGATGTATTGGCCCCGTTCAAATCTCATTGTCTGGTTCTGCCGGAGAAGGCACAGACAATTGTGACGGCAGTGCCAGCAGCCACCTGGTTGCTAACACCAGTTAAGCACAATCACTGGGAATTTAAGGGGAAAAAAGCCCAGGGGTAAGCTGGGCTAGTACGTTTAATCACAGCTGTAATTGGTAACCTGGGTCTGACCCCAGAAACAGGCCTAGCAGGCAGGGTAAACAATAAAGCAAGAGACTTAAGCCCAGCCTACACTTAGAGCTAATAAGTCCTTTCAAAACACACAGTTGTGAAATAAGACTGTGACTGAACCGTGTGAAATGCAACTTGGGGGGAAAGGGAGGCCATGGTCAGAAAACAAAGCCTTTTTAACCTGTAAGCTGCTAAATCAGACCATGTTTTACAGCACGTATCGATTCCTGGCAGTCCAGACCACAGTCAGGACAAGCACGTAGCATCTCCTCGGCAGGCCAAGCTCCTAGAAGCTTATCATCCCACATGACTCCATGGCACTGGGCTTTGCTATGCACCTTTTGGTGCCTGACTGTCTTTTGTCAGCTTGGTCCTTTGTTCGGTCTGTGTCACCAGTAACCTGACTCCCCACACCAGCTCCGAGTGCTTTGGGATTTGTGGACAGGACATGTCAGGACACATTTTGGGCATGTCCAGGCAGTTTCCTTTGTAGAATATTAGGAACCTTTAAATATTCCCCTCTGCTTCTGAATGGATTTGTATGTGGACCGAGAGCTGGATGCTTTTCCCCACAGTATTTGAACAATGGTAGCTTTTGTAGCCCAAGCCCAGCGAGGGACCATGTAGTTCCTAAGAGCTGTCTTTCGCAGAACAACCTCCCTCTGATCCACTTTCCTTACTGCATGCCATGTTCCCTCATGGAAAACAATCTATCTGACCCACTGCGAATGTCACATCTGTTCAGAAGTATTTTAGGAAGCAAACATTGCTGTACTCAAGGGAGCTGCAAGCAGAAAGAATTGCTTTTTCTTCAAACTCCTTAGGACTTTGGACCTAGATTTCCAATGGTGCTGAGCACTTGCTGGCTCCAGCTGCCCTCAGTGCACTCTGGGGTTTTCTCCTTGGCCTTACTAGCTTCTTGCTGAACCCATGTTGACAGCATCTTGTGTAAGAAGATATTTGTTCAAAGCTCAATATTATCGGCCAGAGATGAAGCCTCAGACTATAGTACCTCATGAAGCTGCCTTGTTGGGGAAGGTGTGTAGATGACCTCACGCTGATTTCAGAGATGGTTTCCTGTTCTTTGCATTTGGTTATTGTTTTTTTCCACATCCTCTCTGCAGGATGCCACTGCCTTCGCCTACCTCTGTTCCTGTCAAACAAAGCTTGAGAGGGTAGAAAGGGGGACAACAGAAAAGGTCTAGAGGAGCGCTCACTGCGGCAGCAGACCCAGAGCAGTGTGGGGATGGAGGTGTTTGCACAGTCAGGTCCAGAGAAAGTCGTCAGCTGTAAAGCCTGGAACAGGCTTGTTAGTTTATGAGATAAAGAGTCCAGGGCCCTTTCTCTATCTCAGAAATGGAGCAAGGAGCAGTAGGACTCCAGAAGTAAAGCACTGCAGTAAGACATGCCTCTGGACAGCCCCTTGTCCTGCTCCACCCCTTCTGCCCTTCACCAGCCCTTGGAGATGACAACTTCCCCCAGTCCTTGCCTCAAGCACAACAGGGTCAACAGCATGTGTGAGACACAGATGTGGGCAGAGGCAAATTGCCCCTTGGCAATTCTCCCTTATCGCAGCACCCTGGGGTGTGTCTGCCTACCCAGGCTCTGCTCTTTTCCCCTCGAGAAAGTCCCCATATAAATACTGGCTCCAGTCAAAACATGATTTCTTTCCCCACAACTGGGAACAGGTAAACCCACTGCTAACCCTGGTGATGAACCCACCAATAACACGGGACACCAGAGCCAAATCCTCCTCAGCACCGCAAAGACACACACGAACAACCACATGGGCTGAGGAGTTACGATTAACGTGGCAGACACAGCCAGGCAGCACAGCAGGAAACTGAGCCGAAGAGGTGCTGTGTCTTGTTCCAAACCACAAAGCAGAGGCGAGATACAGGACCCTTCTCATGAGCTGCACTGGTGCTGCAGCCTGGGGGGGTAAGGGGCCAGCATTCCTCCCCCCAGCCAGCGCTTCTCAGGCAAACCTCCCTCCTCGGGTCTATCTCACACCTTTCCTTCTAAGGGAGGCTGAAGGGTTATATATAGGGATTTCACACTTCACTGACATGCAGCCATGCTACAAAAAAGGGATTTTTCTTTTCTTAGAAATGAGAAGTTAAAAAAAACCCCTCTGGCTGAAACCACAAGACAGGATTTTTTAGGCGGTGAGAATGTGTCTCATCTGCCAAACTCCAGCGCAGGCAGGGAGCAACGCTGTGACGAGCTGCCAAAGCAGCACATTGCCGAAATCTGAGTTTATTGCTTATAAAGCATTAATGCAGGGTAACATGTGTTGCAGCGCCATAGCAACCCCAATCATCGGCAAAAAAATAAGGGCAAGAGCACCAAAGGCACTGTTGCTGTAGCAGCTGGTAAGTGAATTTCCTGACCCTGTTCAGAGCTGCCTGACATCTCTGCACTGAGTGGGGATCTCTGCTGGGCTTGAATGTGTTTTTTGAGAGCCTGTGAAGAGCAGTTGATTTACCCACACTTTAGAGGAGAAGAGCAGGAGATGGTTATAGACAAAAGCAATTTCTATTACAGCATGAGAGACCTGAGCTACCACCACAGCATCCTTGAGGGTTTTATAGCACATACAACGTCTAACAGAAAATGGGATCTTTCTGGGAAATTCTGTTTTCCCACAAGGCTGAAGAGATCAAGCCAGTCCCACACAGACTTCAAAGCCTTAGTGTAGCAGGTGCTGCTTAACAAAACAGAAGCTAAGTAGCTCTAGGATTTCCAGGTTTTGGCCTACTCCAGCACGGTTATACAACAGTCAGTCTAGTTTAAGGCAAACCGACCTGGTTAAGGCTAACTCCAGAATCTCATTACCATCATAGACTACAGATCTGGCCATATGGATCCGGCTTCCCCTTCTCTCCCTCTCTACCAGCCCTCTTCTTGGTCCCCAGCTCGACTCCACAGCACGGATTATGTCAGGCATAATCTATAGTAGCTCTACTGACAAAGCTCTGCCCAATCCATCCTTCTCCCTGTGGCCTCTATATGCCCAGCCTGCGAATCCACGGGGGGGCTTTTGTCTTACACCCAGTGAGAGCTGCAGTGTGCGGATGGTCCAGGCTCCAGCGTGGGAGAGAAGGGACACTGGGAGAAGGTCCTTGGGGTTCTTCTCAGGCTACACCCACAAATATGAAAGAAGCCATTGCTTCCCAGAGCCCAGCAAACCTCCCAACCCCTGCAAACATCAATTAGTGCACAAAGACGGCCCAGATAAAGCAGGGCAACACCCTACAAGAGCTTAGATCTGGGTGGTGCCCTTTCCCAAGAGGCAGGCTGATCCCTGCTTGGAGAGATACCTCCTGGGTAGCAGGTGGACTCTGCAGGACTGCTCTAGGCTGTTCCCAAGGTTTCCTCGCCGTCCCTGGCAAAGCTAGCTAATTGGCTTTTGGTGGGGTGCTGCACCTGGGCAGGGGGAGGCAGGCGCGGGGTGTACCACACACATCCACCCTCCAAGTGCTTTGCAAACCTCCTCACTATCCGCAATGTCACATGTGACCAGCACACTCTCCCTAACCAGAACACAGCTCCTTTGTAGCTAACACCAAAGGCCAGTTGAGCATCAGAGCAAAGACAGACTTGGTATCAGCATTCATGCGTTTGCTTGCTGTCTTGCAGACTCCCAGCTGAGGAAGCAGATGTGGTTTTCTTCACTCTGCCTGTTGCAGAAGTCCCACAGAAAGTTCTGTTATTAAAGAAAGTCGGGGAAGCCGGAACCGAAGAGATCTTTGGCTTCACAGCTGCAACTCGCCCTGTAATGCCAGGGTGCGTGCAGCCAGGGAGGGAGGGAGAGGGTTGGTTAGTTATTAAAGTAGGGGTCATTTACTCAAAACTCTGGGTTTGGGCATGGCTTTGGATTGCACACAGAGTTCATCTGGGTTTGGATCCCAAATTTCAGGTTAGAGCCACATCTATTACTCACAGCAGCAGCACATAAGCTGTCTTCACATTTCTGTATATCAGCAACAATCAAGGCTTTAGCAGAGTCTCTGGGGGCGTTTTTCCACTGAGTTTTAGAGGAATTAAGAGAGTCGTGATTTTATGTGTGTACATTTGAAGAGAGGAGGTGGGGGCTGGATTCCTGAGCCCTTTTCAGGTCAGACCTTGCTGCCTGTCCAAGGCCTTGATCTATTGCTCAATTTCTGCTCAGGACTTTGGTCTCACTTTACGAAAACCCAGGAGCTTCATGTAGAAGCTAGGTTTGAAATGAAACAGGCACATTTAAATCTGCTTAAGCTAAACATAACTTCAATATCCTGGAAATGGTCTCCAGGAGGCTGCCCTGAGGTATGCCAGGGATGTGATGGTCAAAGACCTGGCCTTAAGGATTCTGCTAGAGCATAGATGATCCTGAGAGACCAGTCACCCTGGCCCAGGCTGCTTCAGTCCACCCCTGCTGGCCAGTGTTCCCCAGAGCTCCTTCGAGCGATTGTCTTCCACATGCTCATCACCAGCTCACACTGTAATTAATGCTTTTGGGAGCCCAGTTATACCCCACCCACCAGTAATGGCAGGGATGGTCCCACTCCCACCCCAGACAGCTATGTCCCTGTCTCCCACGGGGAGGTCAGTGAAGCCGTCTGGGATCTCTCGGCACCTCTGGAATTTGAGCAGGCACCAAAAAAACAAACGCAGTGGCTAAGACATGCCAAGAACGACTGGAAATGCAGTGCACGGACACTGTTCCCCACGAGGTGACAGAGGAACAGGCTGTGCAAAGGAAACACTGAAGATCAGTGATAGCCACAGTGTGTGGGAGGATGGAGAGTGGCGTGAGCTGTGTCACAAGGAGAATAGCTACTCGGTTGTAAAAGAAACAACATGCAGCTCACTTGCTGGCATAATTCCCCTATTGGGCACAGCAGCCCCAAGGAAGACCTACTCTCAGAGCAGGACTCGCAAGAGAGGCTTTGGCAGCAGGGCTTTGCAGCCACATTCCTTAGAAAACAAAAGGAGGTTTGGAAAAAGAACAACAACAATAACCCACTTTCCCCTTCCTGTACTGAGCCTTGGCTGAGGCCATGGTGAGTGAATTATACACGGGAATTCTGTCAGGAAACCTTCCTCACAGCTGGGAAAGCACAACCCCGAGACATCAGCACAGGCCAGGGAAGGGGACAGAGGTGCCAGACAGGGATTGGAGCCCCTCCGTTAGAGCAGGATGCATCCTGCTGCTTCCCTTCACAGCCAGCACCATCCTGCCCGGGCACCATGAGCCTCTCAACTCAGCAACTCACCCCCACCTGCATGGGATATCCCAAGGCCTGCAAGACTGAAGTGTCTTTAATATAGCTATCCCTAAAATTAGGCCACAAAATAGGGTGCTATTTCTTCCCTTCTCTCCTATTTCCCAGAGGTAAACTGAGTCACAGGAAAGCAAAATGGCATGCCTGGGGCAGGTCAACGGTTTGTGATGGAGCCAGGACTTGAACTGAGATGTCCCCCCAAAATTAGATTCCTAAGCACCAGGTCATACATCTTTTGTTCGCAGCATCCCCAGCAGCTCCGGTACCAGGTGAGCCCAGTCTGTTGTGTCAGAGCTGTGCAGAGGCTAAGATCTTCTGCCTACATTCTAGCTCACCCTGACCAGACTCGGGTCTGGATGTGAAATCTGTTCATGGTTAAAGAGCTGCACAAAACAATGTCTGAGATCACCAGCACTTGGGAAGTCTGGATCTCAGCATTGGAGATGTTATGGCAGTGTAAAACAAGAATTGTAGCTCACATGCAACCTGCAGTATGGGACTCTGTGGACATCTATCAAGGTTTTCCACTCTGACACAGCCTGTTGGGAGGCTCACAGAGTCCAAAAGCTAACTA
>NW_009649114.1:2319316-2322026 GCF_000708025.1 Charadrius vociferus
TTCCTGCTACCCATCTCAAAGTGTGAAGCCAGGTTGAAAGCCCTTACTGTCCAGCTCTGCTGTGTGTGCTTAGGATCGCGTTCCTCCCAGCTGGCCTGAAAAGCAGCTGAACAAGCACGATAGGGTTGATCCTGCTGCTGGCACCTGCCTGCTCTGTATTTGCAAAAGCAACTCACTTTTTCTCAGTATGTGCCTCAGCTTCTTGCTGCGCATGGAGGCTCACTTCCCATTATAAAAGCACCTGGAGACTTACGAACCTGAAAAGTTGCATTTCTAATGAGCGAAAGGAGCTGGGAATGTAGCTGTGAGGCAACCCCCTGCTAGAAAGAGGATGAATGCCTTGAAGGTCTACCCACAGAAAACACCATGCAAGAGAGGAAGGAAGGGGAAAATCACCTTCCAGTTTCCCTGTAGCAACAAGCCACACAAAAACACAAGGCCCAGGACTGTTTCCTTATGGTGCCTGCACAGGGGCCGTTCTCAACCCGGATCATGGACACTTGGTACAGAAATGGCGCAGTGGAGCAAGAAAACATTCCCATGTGACCCATTACTCGTGGCTGACAGAGCTCCAGGGATCTCCACTCCCTCCTGTGCCTGCAGCTCTCACCGTGATAACCATTTCAGATTTGCCTCATATACATGCCCTTGAAATCTGCGGAGGCTGGAAGAGTAAACAGACCTTAAAAGGGTCTCAAATTCCTGCCTTCTACTCCCTCATTCTCAAGAGTACTCCTGAGTGAAGCAGCTTTTGCAGAGACCAGGCAACTGAAGGACCTCCTTACCATACAAAGCAGCTAATAATAACTCCCGCACCCTGCACCCTGCCTGCTCCACAGCCCAGGAGGGCCCTTGCGTGGCAATTGTACACATTTGTCTGCCATAAATGGCTGTTTTCCCTCTTTCTAGCCAGGCCACATTGTGTTCAAACTGTTCTGTTCCACCATTAGAAATTTCAGCTCAAAGTTGCCAACGCTTGAGATCTCATCACAAGTCTTCTCATGTTTGAAGCTTTTCTTTGCCTTCTGCCAGGGGTGAGCTTTTAATTTAAAAAAAAAAAAAAAAAAGGTTAATGCTAAGAAGAACACTGAAAACATGAACTGGCTCTGCAGATCCATGTTAAGGTCTGAAACACGTGAGTGAGCTAAAAGAAGCAAAGAAAAAGAATAAAGAATAAAATCAAATTTCAGTTTTGAACGTTGAGGTGTGTTTTGGGGTGGGGAGAGGGTAGAAGAGCACTGTTATTTTAAACATTTTAGAACCTATCATTAAGTTTCATTAAGTTCACTGACTTTCCTGGAGCTCCCTTGGAAGGACACTAGCACAGCAGAACACTAGGCCTGGTGAGCCGGAGGGCCGGGGGTGTTGGAGCACCACAGATTGATATTCCACCCTTCCTCACACCCTGCTGTATCCCAGGGCTGTTTCACAGAGCACTCTCGGCTTTATTTTCAGAAAGGGAAGGCCTGAGCTCTGTGCTGTCTGGAGCATATGTATTAGAAAACACCCCAGATGTACGCGTATGTGCTGCTGGCAAGCTAGAGGAGGATCTGGTCCACCCAACCAGCAAACAGGTGCCCTGTGGGCAGCTCTGCTGACCCTAGACGAGATCCTTTGTGCTCATGACGCCCCCTCCTCCAAGCACAGAGAGCACACAGCAAGAAAGGCTCCTCCTGGATAGTGGGAGTGGGCAATGACACAATTTTTTCCAACGTACCTCTTGCTACAGCCTCTGGATCTTCACACTGTCCTTCCCTGTGCTCAGGTGACTCTCTGACTTCTGTCCCAGGATTGGTGCTGACGTTTAGTTATCACAGCCAGATACTGGTTTATATTTCTCTGGATGAGGACGGAGTGACTCCAGATTTAGAGCTGAGATGCAGATGAGGATATGGCTTGCCTCAGGCATTTTGCTGCTTGAGAAGAGGTCAGTCTTCAGGTAGGGAAGGGACAAGATGGCTTTCAGGAACCTGGTAAAAGGATAGAAGAAAGCAGAGAACTGCCTTTTGCCTCAAAAGAACAGGATCTAAAGGAGGAATCGCATGGTATTTGCAGAACTGACATATCCTTCCACTACAAACAAAACACTTCAAAGAAGTTTTTTCACGTCAGCACGATTTTGTTGGGAAGATTTCTCAGAACCAGGCTGGAATTTCTCATCAAAAAGCAAGAGAGGAAGACAGCGAGCAAGTGAGCCTCTGCCTAGAGCAACCCACGCTCCCCCTACAGAGTGACAGCTCTCGAATTCAAGCCCTTCTTCTTGAGGGTCACATCTGAATCTGGGTCACTCACATTCAGCATCTCAGTTTCAGTCTGTTTCAGAACAGAAACAAGATCCGAAAAAACCCGAGTACTTCTCCAGCCAGCTGCTTCTCAGCAGGAGCAGAACAATAATGTCCACTTCAAAGATGTCACCGAAGACACACCTAAGATGAGTGCTTTAGAGACATGTGAGCAGGTAAATCATTTGAAGGGCCACCTTGGGCCCTATAAGTGCCCCTGGGTATGCTAAAAATTGGCCACAATTACTCTGTGGGGTGCTTACCTTACATAATGGTTGCAATTATATGGGGCTGCCTAATTACACTTAATACAGCTTTAACTATGCAAAGAAAGGCATCACACATGGGATAGAAAAGATTCTGACCATGTCTTGACCAACATAAGAAAAACAGCAGTATCCCTGATGGACCAACTTTGCATCTTGCTC
>NW_009649114.1:2322075-2333307 GCF_000708025.1 Charadrius vociferus
TGTGACCCTCGCTTATGGCCAATACACTCCTTAAACCAGGCGGGAGCGCTGGGAGGCCCCGGGGTCAGGCTGGGCTGGGGGGGGTACAGGGACTTTCCAGGTGAGCAGCGTATCCCACAATGTCAGCACTGTAATTGTCCTTCATTTTGGGCTGTTTATGCAAGGGTAGAAAGCTGTTCTCAGATTAACGATCTCCTCCTCACAGCTCTGTAACCCTGGTAGCCTGATTTTTGTTTTTTTTTTTTTTAAACTACGCCACGTAGGCACAGAACAGAGCTATCTTATCGCACAACCACCCACATGAAAGGAGGAACTTTACAGCGTACAGCCCTGTCAGAGCTGCAGGGAAGGCAGAGAAAGCAAAGCCTTGCCTGGCAGGTAGGACGTGTGTGCCGGGGAAAGGTGCCTTGCTATGGATTTTGCGTCTAGCTTGGGGTTTTCCCAGCAGCTGAGGAGCAGTCAGGTGGGGATTTGACTTAAGCTTATCTTAAAGACTTGTAAACTGTCCAAATTTCCAAATATGTGTGCATATATATAACCTACTCTGAATAACACGCCACTTTAAGCGTGCTCTGATCCAGTGCGGTTCTATCCCCCCTTTTCCAGGCACTTGAAAGCCCCCAGACTGAAGCTGGAGGTACAGAGTGGTTCTGCTTTGCTTCTCTCAGTCTCTTTCTTCACCATCACAGCCTTTTTGAAACCCCATAAGTGCCCCAGTTCAGGTGCTGCCTCAGGATATGAAACTGCTAAGTTTTGTGGAAGGCAAACGATCGTTTCCATTTCAAAAAGCAGAGCGATACAGCTGCATTAGAGAAGTTGGAATGGGGGAGTGCCATTAGAGAAGAAAATCTAAATATAACTCTGGAAAAGCATTCCACTCAAATTAATTATCAGCAGTAAAATTTCTAAAAGAGAAAGGAAAATATTGTGCTGAGCTGAGAAAAAGAGGGAGGTCTGCCAGTCCTGGAGTGTGTTTATCCTGGGTATTGTTTAAGCTCTTAGTGCTAAATTACTGACAGAGCCCAGCTGTTCCTGAATCTCAGCCCTCCTCTCTGCTGGGGCCAATAGCTTCTGCTCTAGTCTGCACCCAAAAAAGGACTGTATTTCCCTTCCCGGCTGTGCCTGACGTGGCCTGCTCTGCAGACGTCAGCAGGATCAGCTCCTCGGCAGGAAGCTGGCAAGAGCTTCTTAAAAACATGTGACGTAGGAGACAGCCACACAGCATGGTTAAACCCTCCGCACGGAGGGCAGAGCTGAGTGGGGATGTGGAGCAGAGCCACGCTTCCAAAGAAGGAAAGCCCACATGCTGCTTCCCTTGCTAACAAAAGCACGTTAACAGCCTCCGGAGCCTGCTGCGTTGCTGCCAGGAGTGCCAGGGATTCTGGTATTGTGGTGGGCACCAGCAGATTTAGAAGTTTTAATAGAGATTGGCATGACAACAAAGGGCTCCCGGTGAGAAGCACGTTTGGGGTGCCTGGATGCTTGAAAGGATGACTGCATCCAGCCCTGTAAGCAAGAAAGGAAAGGCAGAGAGGCACAGAGAGCATCTTGGGTCTGCGCAGAGAGGTGGCTATGTCCCAGCTACGGATGGGACAAGGGTGTGTTCATTTCCCTGCCGGTAAAATAAAGAGTCAGCAAATTGGAGGGAAGCCCCTTCACACACCCCCTCACCGTGTCTGATCAATGAGGAGAAATGATTGCTGTTCCAAGAGACTATTATACGGCCGCTTCTACTTCCACTTCCTCCTCCACACCCCAAACAAACCTGGCGGCCTTTCAAGGCTCTCTCTCTGCCCTAGATCAGCCCCAGGAGAGTCCCCAGTACTGAAATATATGAATACAACATTAAACTCAGGACAATGCCCTTACTCCAACTTCCCCACTCCCACGCCCCACTGAACAGGCTAGCCAGCATGCAAGCGCTGAGCAGAAATGCATTCACACGCTAGAAACCCAGTGCTTCCTTCCCTGCAGCATGTCCCTGAGTGGAGTAAGTAATTGGTAGCTGCTTTGATGAATTGCACTTTTACTGCTTTCAAGTTAGCCACACTCCTTAGCCTACCTGGGTTTTCTCTCATGTCTGCAATATTCAGAATTATTTGCTGAATCTGCTCTGAGTGACACCAGCCGGCACAGACTGGGACTTGTGAAATTCAGTCTGTCTTTAGATGTGACCGGGCAGACAGCAGGCTGCACTAGGTGTTTCAGTTCCTGGACTGAAATACAAGTCCTACATTGTAAGCAAAAGTCAAGATGATACCAAGCTGGAAGCAACCTACCCTGATGAAGCCCCCAGTCTCCTGTCCCCAGGACACACAGATTCTCCCATGACCTGCTGACAACAACACGACACACCACACCAGATCTCTTCTGCTTCTCAGCACCACACACCAAACAGCAGAGCACCCGCACAAAGCAGGCAGCTTTGCACAGCAAGGCTGGCACATCAGCCACATTCCCTTGCAATTGAAGCTCACGCTCTGCGCAGTGAGATAATCAGGCTGACAGCCTACACCATCAGAGGGAAAAAGTTACTAATGCAAATGTATGATTGGAGAGATCTTGACTGGTCTGCACTGGGGACAGGAGCCTCCAGCAGCCACTAGCTACCAGAATTAAGTGCTCTTTCAAGGGTGCTGGCATAGGCCCGTGTGTTTACAACACCAGCATCTCGGACCCCACATAGAGGTGGAGAGCCAACCATATCCCCCTCCCAAGCTAGCTCCAAACTAACTTTATACAAGCAGCAACTTGCCAGCAGCAACGTGCTGCCCGTGCCGACCCAGGCGTAAGATCACAATGTGCATGTCCTCCCTGCGTGTACACCTTCGACGTATGTGCACCCTCGATGTGTGTACATCCTTGATGTGGGTGCACTCTCGATGTGTGTGCACCCTCGACGTATGTGCACCCTCGATGTGTGTGCACCCTCGATGTATGTGCACCCTCGATGAGTGTACATCCTTGATGTGGGTGCACTCTCAATGTGTGTGCATCCTCGATGTGTGTACATCCTTGATGTGGGTGCACTCTCGATGTGTGTGCACTCTCGATGAGTGTACATCCTTGATGTGGGTGCACTCTCAATGTGTGTGCATCCTCGATGTGTGTACATCCTTGATGTGGGTGCACTCTCGCTGTGTGTGCATCCTCGATGTGTGTGCATCCTCGATGTGTGTGCACCCTCGATGTGTGTACATCCTTGATGTGGGTGCACTCTCGATATGTGTGCACTCTCGATGTGTGTGCATCCTCGATGTGTGTGCATCCTCGATGTGTGCACCCTGATGTGCCTGCCCTGGATGCGCACCCCCTGGACGTGCCTGCCCTCGATTTTGTGCCAGGCCAGCTGGCAGCAAGGACCAGTTCGCAGAGTGCGGATCCCATCGCAGGCCCGGCGGGGCCGCCCGGCGGGGGGGTGCCCGGGGGCGGCGGGGCCGGTGGCGCCCCCCCGTGGCTCCGCCGGGGCATTACCGGGAAGGGGCCCGCACTGTCCGTGTGCCACCGAGGTCTCTCTGGTCCCCACAGCCTTGGAGGAGTTCACAGCCCAGAAGCTTTCTGCCCCGGTCCCCTGTGTTTCGCTTTGGCGCTGAGGGAGCAGTGGAGTCACCGTCTCCCTTTTTGTGGCCACTTAAACTATTTACACCCTTAAAAAGCGATTATCTGCCAACCCTCACCCCAGAACCTGAGATAGGCTTGGAAAGTTGTCAATGCCCTGGCTTCATTCCTGAGACTCCTTAGTTTTCATAAAGGTTTTTAGGCAAGACTTTACCCCTCTGTTGGCACCGATTGCTGTTGAGGGAAAGGGATATATTGGCAAAGGATCTTCTCTGTGCTGCCCCAGAGATGGAAACCTTGAACAGGAAAAAGAACAGAGGGGCTCTGCAAGATAAAACCCCATCCTAGAAGGATTTTGCAACAGAACTGTTCTTTCAAAACAAGGACAGTAACTGATGCAGTGTGGGGACAAAGATAATATCTCTGCCTAGAATTAAGGATGCGTTTCACCCTGTTCAGGAAAGCTGAACAGGGGGTCAGACTGACTTCTGAGCTATTTTAAGGATTTGAGGTTAAAGGGCATCTAGAGCTGCTGCTGAAGTAGTGAATGTTTTATTTAAAGGCTATTTGGTTGCTAGAATGTCTTGGGCCCCAAATGCTACTTAATTATTTTAAAAGCCTTTATCATTCTAGCATAGCAAGAACATTCATGGATGTACGTGAGAGGAGCACGTACCGTTTTGGGGTACATTTTTAGACCCATACATTTTTCTCGTTTGATTGCGGCGTGCCAGTTGGAGGTGCAGGGTCAGCTACTCCCCTGCGTGCAGACACCCGTCTGGGTTGTCTCAGCAACAGTTGCTTCAATACTCTCGTGTTATGTCCTGTAAATGTTTAATGGGAAGCTTATC
The DNA here is from genome assembly GCF_000708025.1 of Charadrius vociferus. NCBI lineage: Eukaryota > Metazoa > Chordata > Aves > Charadriiformes > Charadriidae > Charadrius > Charadrius vociferus. Next base: position 2,326,485 of record NW_009649114.1, read on the forward strand.
TCTCTTACCTATACAGATGGCTCAGGTTATTGAGCTTGTGAACAAGGATTAATTGGAAATGGGCAGATGTCGGCTAACCAGAAAAAGAGCTTAGTAAGTAATTAGATGAGCTGGGATGGCGTTGTGGGGGCAGAGCCTCCTCTGAACGGTTCAGAGGAAAAAGAACAAGCCCGAAAGGAAGTTCCTGTAGCCCTGCTATAAGTTACTGGTAACGATGAGACCTCAGGAACGATGGATGCAAATGCAAGACAATGGCCGTACGTCAGTGCCCTGCTTGGTGAAGGCTGCAGCGCTCAGTGATGGATTAGCACCCAATACTCTCAGCTAGTCTCAGCTCACAATCCAGGGCATCTGGTTCTTTCCTTGCAGATAATGGGGATTGTCGGGGTGAGATGGATGGGGAAAACAGGTCACGTTACGCGGAGCAGCCTGATTGAACCTGCCACTTTGAGTCCTGAGTGTGAGAAGTTCAAGATCTGCATGCTTGGTGCTGATATTTTTCTAAATAATAGATTATAATAGTTTAGGCTGTAATATGCATTATCAATCTTAAGTGGATTTTTGAAGATTATACACTTTAATAAATCCAATTTTTAAAAGATCAGACTATAAAAAAATTGCATATGACATAAGGTACATAAAAATAACGAAAGGAAAGAAAAATCCAGAGCAGAGAAGCACTCTTTATGTGGTATTTCCATCACTAAAATAACACCTATGTGCATGTTCATTCATGTATATATAACCTTTTTGCAGTACGTTTTGCCCACCTGCACACACCTGCATTTGGGTACGGGTATTTATGGACATATGAGCAATTTGTGAATCTGTGTCCTATGCACACATGCCCCCTTTCGAAGGCCTGCTCTCACTTGCTGAGAAACCAGGAAATAATTCTTGGGACTAACTCTTGGATACAAGGGTTGGTGGAAGGATCTGCAGGCTGTTCGTACGCACAGTCAGCAGCCTGTTCACTGGGGTTCACCACCACCACAGAGAGCTGGTGAACGCATTGCCTCAATCCTGATCACCAGGGAATGTTAGTAGGATGCCTGCAGTGCAGAGCCAAGGTTTATTTGAGGAACAGGATGGTCAGAAATCAAGTTTGAGCGTTTCACAACATCAGAGAAGCTTGAGATCTGTTTACAGTGCCTAATTATAGCAGTTTAGTGCCAACAGAGAATAAGGAAAGATGAAAGATGTGCTGTAAGGAAAGAATATGCAATGGGGAACTGCAGTACTGTATCAAATTCTTCATGAAAAGAACTCTTCTAAGTCCTTATAAAATATACCTGGGGACAAAAGGTGAATAAACGATGACACTCTGTAGAAGTAGCTGGGGAAATGGCTGCAGCATTTCGTAATCAGAGTGAGTCAGAGATGGTATTTCTGGGAATGTATATGCAAGAATTTCCCCCGGGAGGCAGGGAATGGTTGGTATCTGAAAATCAGCAGTTCTTTAGTTCCACTCAATGAACTGTGGAGAGAAGGGAAATCAAATGCCAGAGGACGGTGGTGTGAAGCAGAACAGATCCAGCCCGTGTAACAAGGAGTTAGTACTGGGGAAAGCAGGCTTAAAGATAGAGACCTTTAAACAAATGAACTAGTGTCATAAGAATCAAAGAGACAGAAGTCTCTCCTGGCTGTCCTATACAGGCAAAGTGCCCTGAACGTCTGTCTGAGCGAAGCTCCCGCCCAAGACCTACATGGTGTGATTATCTTTTGGAGGAGGGAATCTGAGGAGTTTTAAAGCTCCTAATTTCTTGCCGTGAATCTGAACAAGAACAGATGCCAGACATTTCCTGTGCATCATGTGCTCCTGGATAGACCGTGTTACACTGCAGGTAGCGGTGCTGGCTCTTCAGCCTGGGCTTCCCACAGGATGGTTTTCATGGCAGCAGCAACATGAGTCTTCAGATGTATCAAATGATCTGTTTAGAAGAACAGAAGGAGATTAGGACCAGGATGGCTCCCAAATCACTCTCAAAGCTCTCAGCCAGGCAGCTGAGCAGATGCCAGACCCACAGGCGTTCCAGCTATCTCCTCTTTGTGCAGATACTATTACACCAGCCACCGTCGGCTCTGTGTGCCGCACAGTGAAGGACACATCCATGGGTTACATGACTTGGAGGAAGGAGAGATCCTTTTTCAGGACTCCCATTTATAGCCATCGGATTATAGTGGCAGTAAGTTAAGCAAGCGTATACATACCCAACTGGATGTGGAGCCAAATTTTCACATGTTTGGCCACTGACACGGTGGCCATATTTTCTTAATTCTCTGTCAGACTCCTGAAGAGAGTGGGACAGTTTTCCAAGAAGGTCAGCAGGCCCCAAATAGAGCTCAGCTATTAAAAGCTGTTAAGGCACTGAGAGAACAGCAATATCACCAAAGCTCTTGATAGGAGACCCAGACAGGTCTCCTTAAACATGTTTCGGGCATCTCTAATCAAGTTTCAGCTTGCAGTCTATTCCTTCCCCTGCCTCCGGCTCCACTCCAACCTCAGGATATGCAGAACATTAAAGCTGAAGTAAAGATGTTCCCAGTCATTCCCTTAGGTCTAGCATGACCAGACTCCCGATACCTTTAACCCTGCTTTTGAAAGGAAGAAACTCCACCATTCCTCTATCTAAAGCAGAAATCAAAGGAAGAGAAGGAGAACAGGTTATCTCCTAACACCTCCCAGACTGGGCATTGGAAGCAACACAATTCAAAGTAAGAGTCAGTGATTCGTTGATATTCCTCCTTTAGATTTTAAGCTAAGTCAAGCAGGTAAACTTTTGCCAAGACAGCAAGGTAAAGCTAAGACCCTGTAAGAAATAAACCCACCATTGATTCAAGCTGTCCTGATCATGGCACAAAAGCTCGGTCACTTTTAGCAAAGTGAAAATAAAGTGTTACTTCTTGCTGTAGGTATTTATGTACAAAGGGGTTGTTGATTTTGTTCTGCTTGCTTTTCACTGCTTCCAAAGGTTTGATATTTGACACAGCACAGTTTAGGCAGGGCGATGGTATAGGCCATTGACATGTGCTGGCCACAGAAGTACATTCTCTTTTATAGGCCCTGGAGCATGAGCTGAACTCCAAAAGGATCAAGCATTGGATAGGAGTCTGAAGCTGCTTACTATGTCTAAGTTGGAGATGGCTGTGTTTAGATGTAGTTTGCCAGGAAGGAGTAGATAAGATTGCTCTGATCTTCATGATAAAACGCTTATCAAGTATATAGAGCTTTGAGCAAAACCAGGCAGTTGTTAGGAGAACCTGCTGATCTGCTGTCAGGGTGTAACATTTATCATTGGAGTGAATAATTTGGGGTGACTGCTTTGTCTCATGTTCCACCAGTCTGACAACCAGGGTTTGCTCTACAACAAAAAAGTGCCCAATAGAAAGGAAAGGTTTGGAAACCATAAACATGGTTCAAATTCTCCTTTTCCTAGCAGATTAATATGGGACATATGCCAAGGCCACACACAATTTAGGCCTGCTTCACTCAAAGCCCCTTGAATAAAACTAGGCATACTGCAGAGGCAGCACACACGTAACATGGACCCAGGGAAATTAAGTTTCTATCTTTAAACTGACTACTCAGTTTCCCCTGCAATAAATACATACTATGCTGGTAAGGAAAGGCAGAAGATACAAAAAGTGAGCCTAAATTCTTTGTTAGAGATACAAGCAGGTGACTTAAACATTTGCGATATAGCCAAAAAGCATAGATTTATTGGTACCCTGCAAGGCACTGGGATGCTTTTCTATAGGGGGTGCAATTCCTGGGCATATCAACAAAATGACCAATGTCGTAACAGGCATCCTGACATGTTGCAAGGGTAGGCTAGTTTTTGGATGGATGTCTTTAATAGCTCCTCTTTCACTCTAAGATAGTCATGTCTGATGTAGGTTATACAGCTCTGGAGAAATGAACTGAACAAAGTTTAGCCCTTATCCTGGTTATTTTTCTATAGCAAGAACGAAGCATTCAATTTCTATTTGAAAGTGCAAAAAATGCTGTTAGTCTCAGATCTCTATTTGTGATTAAACAAAGAGGAGCAGCAACTAAGCTTTCCAGCTTGCAAGCACATTTCTTCTTGAAATGTTATCAGGAGACGGCTAGAAAAGCACTCCATCTACACTGCTGGGAAAAGCAAGCAACATTGACACCTACTGTTGGATACTTTAATTGCTGATTAGGACCCAGCCACTGACTGCGGGATTCTTGTAAACAGGAGGAAGATGCTTTCCTTAGCATCCTTACATGCTAATACTTTTACTTTTTTTTTTTTATTATTATTATTTTGTTTCCTGCAGTGCTTTCAAGGTGCACTTAATTGCAAATCGAGAAGCTGCATGTGCAGGGAAGCTTCTTCCTTTAACTCAATTCCTTTGCTTATTTCACAGAATTAGATAGAATCATAGAATCATAGAATGGTTTAGGTTGGAAAAGATCGTTCCTTGGGAGAGACTAGCTATGAGGCTAGCTTGGGAGAGACTATTTTATAAGGCTAGCTGATAAAAATCAAAAAGCTGAAAACTAATGCTGCTATTATCAGACAAGGCTGTACTATATGCTAAATGAGCAAGAGCAGGCTGATTTCTCAGGAGATTCGACCCTTCTAGCTCATACAGAAATGAGGTTCCCATACAGACCTCTTGGAGCATATCAATAATCACTACCCAGCCAAGTGTAGAGCACAGGTTTGAAAGAAAGAATTTATCACATTTTACCATAGAGCCAGATCATATTTAACACCCTTAAAGTGCTTCACACTAAAAAGGTGATCATCGGGATTTCCGTCATGCACAGCTGTTTTTTTCCAGCCCAATAAAGACAATTTAAGCATAGGATGACATGACTCTCCCAAGAGGCAAAGGAAAAAATTAGCAAGCTGGCAGAAAGAGCTTACCTCTGCGTCTTCCCTCTCAACATTATCCTTTTCCTTCTCAGGAACTTTCAGCAAGCTTCAACGGACTTTCCACAATTCTGAATAGCTTCCTACTGTTCATGTTAACACTTTCTGAAAAGAGATGAGAGAAAAAGGCTTCAGTCCAAGAAAAGTAACAAGTATTAAAGAGAAAAATCTCTGACAACATAGAAGATAGCAATGCCCATACTTGTTCCTTATGAAAATATAAATTACTCCAAGAAAAATTGCTTCTCCCTGCTACTCACCACATAGGCTATACATATATATACATATATGCAGACATAGCTGGGGTAAATTCCCACTGGAAAATTCCCAAGGAATTTCCAAGAACACCACTCCACACTGAGGAAAACCACACTGGCAACAGATTGCCTCCGTGGCGGTAGGAAGTTGTCTGCCTGCAGTGAGCAACATCAGATCAGCAGTCCAAAACACGCAGAGCTCTCCCCAGGCCTTTCTCTGGCAAACTCACACAGCTTCTCGCATCCAAACCCAGAATGCATTCATGCCAGCTCAACAGCATCTTGCACTGCCAATGTGAGAGAAAGCAGCCTCCCTTCACTTGCAACTCCACAGCCCGATCTTTCACACACACACACCTAGCCAAGGGCCCATCTACCTACTACACATCTCTGCGGTGCTAACACGAACCTTGGCTGTCGTGACACTGCCGTCGGCACAAATACCTGTATCGGCTGTCAGCTCCAATCTCCCCGTACCAGGAGATTGATACCTCCAGATAAGGCTCAGCATAGGGCTTTCCAAAACACGTGGCGCCATTGCATTGACCTTCACATTTCTCCCCAGTTTAGCCTTCCCCAGTGACCAGCCTAATCTCCATAGCAAGGGCAGGGAGAACAAAACAACCTCCCTACAGCAATGGCTCGTGCCCACCGAGGTTAGCAAGGCCAGGACGGCTAAGGTCTTTGGGGAAAACAGGAGTTTTTAGAGAGTTTGCTGAGAGTCGGGTGTCAGACACATCTCACAGGGGATGGGTACGAGGCTGTGCAAGCGCCATGCCTGTCTCTGACATACTTTGTTCATCATTCACCATATTTCATGCACTCCATACACAAAATCTAGAAGTCTAATGAACTTAGACGGCAGGTCACTGACTTCAGTGCCAGGATGTGACATGGGCAACTTTGAAGGTGTTTTCCAGGCTCCCATTCAACCAAGTCTCAGCGGCTGACTGGAAATTCACCCTCACATCATTTTAAAAGGAATTAGAGAACCACTCAGTGCGGAGCAATAGGTCATGTGCATGCTGTGTCTTACTATACCATTTGCACCAGCCCTGACATTGGCTTGTGTGCAGACAGAATCTTCTGAGTTAAAAATATCATTTTCAGCACAGAATCACAGAATCGTTAGGGTTGGAAGGGACCTCTGGAGATCATCTAGTCCAACCCCCCTGCCAGAGCAGGGTCACCTACAACAGGTTGCACAGGACGGCGTCCAGGCGGGTTTGGAATGTTTCCAGAGTGGAAACTCCACCACATCTCTGGGCAGCCTGTGCCAGTACTCCACTACCCTCAAAGTAAAGAAGTTCCTCCTCATGTTAAGATGGAACTTCCTATGTTCAAGTTTGTGCCCGTTACCTCTTGTCCTGTCACTGGGCACCACTGAAAAAAGACTGTTCCCATCCCCCTGGCACCCTCCCTTTAATTATTTATAAGCATTAATAAGATTCCCCCCCCTCAATCTTCTTTTCTCTAGCCTAAAAAGCCCCAAGTCCCTCAGTCTTTCCTCATAAGAGAGATGTTCTAATCCCCTAACCATCTTTGTAGCCCTTTGCTGGATCCTCTCCAGCAGATCCCTGTCCTTCTTGAACTGGGGAGCCCAGAACTGGACACAATACTCCAGATGCGGCCTCACCAGGGCAGAATACAGGGGAAGAA
>NW_009649114.1:2333922-2342269 GCF_000708025.1 Charadrius vociferus
TTCCAGGTGCTTTGAGATGACACCCAGAATAAGCTGTTCCATCATCTTTCCAGGGATGGAGGGGAGGCTGGCTGGCCTGTAGTTTCCCAGGTCATCCTTCTTGCCCTTTTTGAAGACTGGAGTGACATTGGCTTTCCTCCAGTCCTCAGGCACCTCACCTGTTCTCCAGGACCTTTCAAATAGGATGGAGAGCGGCCCAGCAATGACTTCCCCCAGCTCCCTCAGCACTCGAGGGTGCATCCCATCATGCCCCATGGACTTGTGGATATCCAGTTTTTCTAACTGATCTCTAACTTGTTCCTCATCAACCAAGGGAAAGTCTTGCTTCCTCCAGACTTTCTCTGTTACCTGCAAAGTCTGGGTCTCCCGAGGACTGGCCTGAACAGTGAAGACAGAAGCAAAGAAGGCATTCAGCATCTGTAACCACCTTTTAAAAAATCCCATTCAGAGATGCTTAGAAGAAAGACATTGCGTCCTGGTAACAACAAAATGAGACGAGCTCCTATAGAATAAAAGACATTCAGGTAATTTCTACCAGTGGAGCTTCACAAGTACCAAAGGCAAGGCAGGAGTGTTTGGCAACACAGAGGTCTCTCAATTTGGGAAAATCCTGAGCAAAAAGAGGAAGGAATACATGTGAGAGGTAATGGGACCTGCATGATGCTCTGTCCCTCAGCTATCTCCCATAGAGTGTGACTTCCAACAAATAATGCTTCTGCCTGAAGAAAATTACCTTTGAAAATGGGAAAATGACACAGCACAAGCTGATTTGGTTTTACTTTACTGATGGGACACCAGGAAACGCTCTCCACTTCCCTGAAGTGACACCACCTCAGATGGTTTGGGCAAGAGACAGCTCGGATCACAAAGCCCCCTGCATCACCACACACAGTTTGCCGACAGCAAGCGGGCCCAGTTCCTGTGACCCCCAAAAAGCCCGTTGCTGTGAGCCTAAGCCCTCCTCAGCCCGGCCTCGCTGCCTGCCCCGGCCAAGGAGACAAAACCCTTGAAAACCACCTTTGGCCTGGCAGTGCCTGCCACCTCCGGGCAGACACAATGACAGCGCAAGGGGAACACTTCAGCCACCCCTCACTGCGTAATCGCCAGTGTTGACACAAACCTGTGGCTGTAAGTAAATTTTTAAGAAAATAAGCTATCTAATCTTGTTCTGCCACTATTCGTGCAGCACCACAATGTGGCACAGACTAATAATAGCGGTGTCTCCAGCTGGAGTGTTAACACCCATTGTACTGGTATCATTTTTGTGTGATACTGATCTTTACCAAGTTTTGCAATGTTTGGCCATCTTTGTTGATACAAGACTGGCAGGAAATGAGAGGAGCGTATAAAAGTGGGAGACGATCTGCACCAGACCAGTTCTGGTCCAAGATGGCCAAGCTCACTTTGCTTACCGGTAAGTCCCGCTTCAACCCTTAGTTCTCTGCCTTTAAGACAAGTATTTGGGGATCTTTCACTGTTATACGGGGTGGCTATGCAGGAGATTTCGGGGGGAATAAAAATGCAGCAGACTCTCTTCTGTCAAAGGAAAATATATAGCAGTTACTTTCAGGAGGGATAGTTATATTTTTTATTACTGATGGAGGTGATATGTTATACTTTAAAATGAATAGAATTTATACCTGTTTCAAATTCAAATGTACTTTTTGAACAAAAATCTAAAAATCAAAATACTGCATTGTCACTTGTTTGGTTTCTTTTCTATGATTTTACCTGAAATCATTTGACTAATTTTACCCATGTCTGTATAAACACACAGCAGACCCATGCTTGATAATACAGAGATTCTTGTACGTTTTTCATAGAAAACAATGATCACAATATAAGATTATATTGGGCTCAGTCCAGTTATGCACAAGAACTTTGTATTTCTAAGTACAAACACTTATACCTTTGTTCTTTAACTTTTTTCTCTAAAGGTCTGGCCCTCCTGAAAAAACTGCTGAACGCCCAGATCAGTAAGTGCTTTCTTCCGAAAAACAACTTTTTTTTACCAAACCCTTTTCAGAACTAGCATATACAGGCAGGTCAAACAGGCGGCACAGCAAACACACCAAGAGCCTTCCACCTTCAGGCACCTCACCAGAGATCCCTTCTGCTTCTGCTCTTCCTTACGTGACAGCAAAGGAGAAAGATTCCATTTGGGGAAGAGAGCCGGCACTCAGAACGACCCTGATTCATGACTTTAAGGGTGCAAGGGGTTCCTACACCGACTCATCTACTGAAACAAATAGGAAGGAAAGAAATCCATTATGATCCTTGGAGAGCCAGTTTCCAGAGGGATAACCAACCCTGCTTCACTTTCTCTGTACTCCTTACCCTGCAGGGAAAAACTGCCCAGTCATTTCTGAGCAGATCTGCCTCATTCAGTTACTAACACCAAAGTGCAGCACAGTGCACAGTTCCCTTTCCTGTGTGACTTGAAGGATGGTTATAGGAAGTCACACAGCCCCACGCGGTTAGGTACCTGGCTCCTCTGGCATTTCAGAGACATGCTGTCTCCACTCTTTTCCCTCCCAACCTCTCTCCTCTATTTCTCTACAGGCACTGCCTATGTGCTGTCATGTTACTTCACCAACTGGGCCCAGTATAGGCCTGGCCTGGGAAAATTCATGCCTGACAACATCGACCCGTGCCTGTGCGACCATCTGATCTACGCCTTTGCTGGCATGTCCAACAATGAGATCACAACTTACGAATGGAACGACGAGACCCTTTACAAATCCTTCAACGGCTTGAAGAACCAGTACGTACCCAGAGCAAAGGGCATTACTTGTTCTTCCTCTCAGATCCTGCCACATTATTCAGCATTCGTTCTCTGCACAATGGCAGCAGAACTCATGGTTGCGGGATGCTGAGGAGAAGAGGCAGATAATGATGGGTAGGGCAGACTGCCAGCACCGGTCCTTTGAGGATGGTGACAGTGACTCAGTGCGCTGAGGACTCGCTCTTGGGATTTCACATTAAGAGATCATGTCCAACAGAGGCAGCTAGACCAGGCATTTACTTGCAGTGAAACATGTTCCTCTCCCTTCCTTTGCAGGAACAGAAATCTGAAGACCCTCCTGGCCATTGGAGGATGGAATTTCGGGACAGACAAGTAAGTTCAAAACATCTCCTTCCCCTAAAAGCACACCCTGGAAAGGGAGGGAAAGGGGGGAAAAGGCTCTAACCAAAGCCCAACTCGGTCCTGCTCTGCTTCCATAGGTTCTCCACAATGGTTTCCACGCCCCAGAACCGCCAGACCTTCATCAAGTCCGTCATCAAGTTCCTGCGCCAGCATCAATTTGATGGGCTGGACCTTGACTGGGAATACCCTGGCTCTAGGGGCAGCCCACCCCAGGACAAGGGTCTCTTCACTGTCCTCGTTAAGGTAGGCTGAAACAAAAGGTGTTGCTTGAGCCCGCTGCTCTGCACAGCTCTGGCTGCAAAGCCTCATGCCAGAGTCCACAGTGAGACCTGTTTCTTGGTATCCCTCAGGAAATGCTGGCAGCATTTGAGCAGGAAGCCAAACAGGTCAACAAGCCCCGTCTCATGGTCACTGCTGCTGTTGCTGCTGGAGTTTCCACCATTCAGGCTGGCTACGAGATTCCTGAGCTTGGGAAGTGAGTAGCAAACTCTCAGGTATTGTTTCTGTGCCCCAAGTGATCATCCTTCAAGCACTTAAGGGAAACTCTGCCGTTATCTGGCAGAAACCAACCTCATTGCGTGTGGGGTCCCTACTGCTTGCCTAGGCAAGAAGGCTACGAGAGTGGTGCTTGTTTGGTGGGAAAGGGGACACCTCAGGAAGGCAAGCGTAACCACAGGCTGGCGCCAGCCACTCAGTGCCACCAGGGAACATCTCTCCATTCCCGCAATACCAGCGCAATTCACACTCTGCCTTCACCTCTGCCTCCCTCCCCTGGCAGAGAGAATCAGCTCCAGCACTTAAAAGGCCAGCTTGAAACAAGTCTGGGAGAGCCCAGATTTGCAGAAAGTGGGGACATGGCCAGGGATGTGGTCGGGTAAATGGCCAGCGCTATAGGAACAATCAGGTCTGGGTGACTGAGCAGGCCAGGAGATAGACGCAAGCAATGTTCTCCACAGGTACTTGGACTACATCCACGTGATGACTTATGACTTCTACAGCGCTTGGGATGGACGCACTGGGGAGAACAGCCCTCTGTACAGTGGTGTTAACAGCCACCTCAGTGTTGTAAGTATATTTTGGGAGTCTGTGCCACAGAAGTCACATTTCTGCCTACAAATCCTGGCATAGACGTCTGCTGTGATTTTTTTTTTATAGGATTATGCTATGAATTATTGGAAGAACAATGGTGCCCCAGCAGAGAAGCTCCTTGTTGGATTCCCAACCTATGGACGTAACTTCAACCTCCAAAATCCATCTAACACTGCTGTTGGGGCACCAACATCAGGGCCTGGGCCAGCTGGACCTTACACAAAGGAAGCTGGATTGTTGGCTTACTACGAGGTACGTGTGCTCCTACACACCCAGACCACAAAGAACACAACAACCCTTCAAACGACCCAGCAAGGAATTTTTAACCAACGGACGCACGGAACAGGCCAACTGCCTGCTTTTGTAGGACACTTGCTGACTTCTCCCTCTCTCCCCTTCTGTCCTAGATCTGCACATTCCTGGACTCTGGAGCCACCCAGGCTTGGGATACCCCCCAGGACGTGCCCTACGCTTACAAAGGCAGCGAATGGGTTGGCTATGACAACATCAAGAGCTTCAACATCAAGGTATGGTGGGATGTGTGGCTGTGCTACAAATAAGGCAGGAGGCCCTCTACAGTAGCAGGTTCCGGGACTAATTGGGTTCTTTCCCCTGGCACTGAACAGGTTGACTGGCTGAAGAAGAACAATTTTGGAGGTGCTATGGTTTGGACCATTGATCTGGATGACTTCACTGGCACTTTCTGCAAGCAGGGCAAATATCCCCTGATCACCACCCTGAAGAACGGTCTTGGTCTGCAAAGCAGGAGTGAGTAACCTGAGTAACATGGGCTTTGCGCTTTTTATATTCAGCTATTAGAAGCTCGTGTTCTTGTGATGCCGTGGAACCATGGAAGGAGGGTAGGGAGGAGAGTCCATTATAAATATAATGCCTTCCCAAAGTAAAACGACTTCCTGCTTTCATTTCAGGCTGCAAGACATATTAATCTTCCAGTCCTCATGTCCCTGTAGCTCCTAAACATGGAATTTGGAGTGCGAGCACGAGCTGCACTAACAGTTCAAGTCACTGTGGTCAGAGTGGTTTCTTTGCTGGCGAAGCCATCCAGACAAAACCAACCAGAGCAGCTTTTACCAATGTTTGAACATCAGAACTTCTTTCAGAATTGTTATGACAATCTTGTTTATAATACCAGCTGCTCCTGCTACAACTGGCCATGAAGATACCAATCTTACTGCAGCAAACAGATCCCTCTGATCTTATTGCATGGAATAGTAATGATTAAATAAAGCATTCTGCAAAAGCTACAATCCTTGTTGTGTCAGTTCATCTCACTCTTAATATTTTGATGCTCATGATTCTCATGCGATATTTACACTTATGCTCAGGGGAGAGCCTGAATACACAAGGTGCATTCTAAACAGCGATAAACTGGCATTTCCAAGACTTTCTTGCTGTGACAGCTGGGCAGTCAGTGACAGGGAAAAAAAAGCAGATGGAAGAGACAGAGCAGATCAGGCTGTGCCATGAAAGAGCACACAGAGAAGGGTCACAGTGGCACAACCAGGACGCTGACTCCCCACAGAGCCCTTATGCAAGGCCTGTGCCTTGGTCCAGGAAAAAGCATTCTCCTTCTGGAAAAGTTACTTTCCAAAGGGACCAGTCTTCAAAGCTCCCACAGCCCTGGTGCTCTGGCCATGAGGCACCATCCAGTCCCTGCTGCAGGAATGGTTCAGCTAGACACATACCAATTCACAGGCAGACTGCTGATGTGTCCTAGAGCCCCAGATGTCCTCTCTATGGTCTGAGCAGCAAGGGACTCTCATGTCCCATGGCAGGAACCTAAGGGTAGAATCACAAAACTGTTCTTCCTCCTCTCCCAGAAAAGGTCCATTTAAAAACTATCTGCTTAGAGAAGAGAAATGAGTGGGAGTGATCCCTTCTGCTGCTCGGGCACTTCTGCCCTTCCCCTGAGGCAAATGGAGCCAGCAATGTGCCCTTGTCTCCAGGAAGGATAATGGAATCCTGCGTAGCATAGGGAAGAGTGTGGCCAGTAGGTCGAGGGAGGTCCTTCTCCCCCTCTACTCTGCACTGGTGATGCCACAACTGGAATACTGTGTCCAGTTCTGGGCTCCCCCGTTCACAAAAGACAGGGAACTACTGGAGAGAGTCCAGCATAGGGCTACAAAGATGATTAGGGGATTGGAGCATGTCCCTTATGAGGAAAGGCTGAGAGAGCTGGAATTCTTTAGCCTGGAGAAGAGAAGGCTGAGGGGTGACCTTATTATTGCATACAAGTATCTAAAGGATGGGCTGAAGGAGGATGGAGCCAGACTTTTTCCAGTGGTTCCCAGTGACAGGATGATGGGCAACGGGCACAAGTTGGAACACAGGAAGTTCTGTTCAAATACAAGAAAAAACTTCTTTACGTTGAGGGTGACAGAACACTGGCACAGGATGCCCAGGGAGATTGTGGAGTCCCCTTCTCTGGAGGTTTTCAATACCCACCTGGATGCAGTCCTGAGTAATGTGCTGTAGGCAATCCTGTTTTAGCAGGGGAGTTGGACTAGATGATCTCTAGAAGTCCCTTCCAACTCTGAACCCTTGGGCAACCTGGTCTAGTGGGAGGTGCCCCTGCCTATGGCAGGGGGGTTGGAACTTGATGATCTTCAAGGTCCTTTCCAACATAAATCATTCTCTGATACTATGATTCTATGAAAATTCCGTTATTCCATGACTACGAAGTCAGTAAGAGGCTTCTCCCTTTAAACAACTGAATCAGTCTCAGATATTCTCTGGAAAAGAAATCACAGAGGAAGAAAGATTTTTGATAACAGCAAGAGCAGGGCACAGTTTCTCACCAGACCCAGAGGTAAGAAAAGCCAGTCTCAAAGTAGCACAGCCACTGCTTTGAGAGAATTTGTAGGCTGTTCCCACCACAGACTATCAGTTTCGATCACACGTGCTGGTGTTGCACTTCACCTATGCCCAGCACTCCAGCTCCACGCATCACTTCACCCCTCACTGAGAAGCAGAACTGATGTAGCAGCCCTGTGAGGACCTGCCCAACGGCATCAGCCTCCACTGCACTTGGGCACACTTGGCTTTCGGTACAGCTCCGGCCAACAGGCAGAAGTGCAGAAATTCGCTCCGGACTCATCCATCACCCGCACATATCAGCTGCGCCAGCTGTTTGTCCTCACCTTCATTGGTCACAGATCATTTTTTTCAGAAACAGACTCTGTTTGAGAAGCAGAGAGAGAGCTGGAAAACCAGTAGGCATTCGGGTGCTCATGGCTGCAGTACACAGGCAAACACGGACCAGTCTCAGAGGGGAGGGTAGTCCTAGATCTCCATACACACAGCCCAGCAGCAGGTAAATCCTTGTGCTAAACCTGCGGCCTCCTGACTGATCATATATGAGTTCTGGCAACACAGGCTCTCAATATAGACCTATAGGCAGACATAGCTGGGGTAAATTCCCACTGGAAAATTCCCAAGGAATTTCCAAGAACACCACTCCACACTGAGGAAAACCACACTGGCAATAGATTGCCTCCGTGGCGGTAGGAAGTTGTCTGCCTGCAGTGAGCAACATCAGATCAGCAGTCCAAAACACGCAGAGCTCTCCCCAGGCCTTTCTCTGGCAAACTCACACGGCTTCTCGCATCCAAACCCAGAATGCATTCATGCCAGCTCAACAGCATCTTTGCACTGCCAATGTGAGAGAAAGCAGCCTCCCTTCACTTGCAACTCCACAGCCCGATCTTTCACACACACACACCTAGCCAAGGGCCCATCTACCTACTACACGTCTCTGCGGTGCTAACACGAACCTTGGCTGTCGTGACACTGCCGTCGGCACAAATACCTGTATCGGCTGTCAGCTCCAATCTCCCCGTACCAGGAGACCGATACCCGCACCTCTGCCTCCAGATAAGGCTCAGCATAGGGCTTTCCAAAACACGTGGCGCCATTGCATTGACCTTCACATTTCTCCCCAGTTTAGCCTTCCCCAGTGACCAGCCTAATCTCCATAGCAAGGGCAGGGAGAACAAAACAACCTCCCTACAGCAATGGCTCGTGCCCACCGAGGTTAGCAAGGCCAGGACGGCTAAGGTCTTTGGGGAAAACAGGAGTTTTTAGAGAGTT
>NW_009649114.1:2349306-2355140 GCF_000708025.1 Charadrius vociferus
CTCCTGGGAGTGGGAGCCAGCACAGCACAATCCACAGGGAAGCTATGAAACCTCTTTATTTTAAGTAGCCATAAACTGGTATTTCCAAGACTTTCTTGCTGTGCCAGCGGGGCAGTCAGTGAGAGGGGAAAAAAAGAAGAAGGAAGGGACAGAGCAGATCAGGCTGTGCCATGGAAGAGCACACAGAGAAGGGTCACAGTGGCACAGCTAGGACACTGGCTCCCCACGGAGTAAGGCCTGTGCGTTTGTCCAAGAAAAAGCACTCGCCTCCTGGAAAAGTTGCCTTCCAAAGAAATGAGTCTTCAAAGCTCAGACAGCCCTGGTGCTCTGGCCATGAGGCATCAATTCATAGAATCAGAGAATCAGAGAATTGTCTAGTTTGGAAGGGACCTTTAAGATCATCAAGTCCAACCATCAACTTAACACTGTCAAAACCACCCCCAAACCATGTCCCTAAGCACCACAACTACCCATCTTTTAAATACCGCCAGGGATGATGACTCCACCGCTTCCCTGGGCAGCCTGTTCCAATGCGTAACAACCCTTCTTCTGTGAAGAATTTCCCCCTAATATCCAGTCTAAACCTACCCTGGTGTAACTTGAGGCTATTTCCTCTTGTCCTACCGCTTGTTACGAGCAAGAAGAGGTCAAACCCCACCTCTCTACAACCTCCTTTCAGATAGTTGTAGAGAGCGATAAGGTCTCTCCTTAGCCTCCTTTCTCCAGGATAAACAACCCCCGTGCGCTCAGCCACTCTTCATATTACTCAATTACTCCCTGCTGCAGGAATGGTTCAGCTGGACACATACCAATTCACAGGCAGACTGCTGATGGGTCCTCGAGCCCCACATGTCCTCTCCATGGCCTGAGCAGCAAGGGACACTCATGCCCCATTGCGGCAGCCTGAGGGCAGAATCACAAAACTGTTCTTCCTCCTCTCCCAACAAAGGTCCATTTATAAAAAGCATCTGCTTAGAGAAGAGAAATGAGTGGGGGTGATGTCTTCTGCTGCTCAGGCACTCCTGCCCTTCCCCTGATGCAAATGGTGTCTTAGAAAGTCAGTAAGAGGCTTCTGCTGTTAAATGACAGGGAAGCAGCCTCAGTAACTCCCTGGAAAAGAAATCACAGAGCAAGAAAGGCTTTGTGATAGCAGCAAGAGCAGCTCGCTCTTTCTTACCAGACCCACAGGTAAGAAAAGCGAGTTTCAAAGAAGCAGAGCAACACACAGCTTTGAAAGAATTTGTAGACTGTTGGCAGATTTTCTCCTCACCTTCATTGGTCACAGATCATTTTTTTCAGAAACAGACTCTGTTTGAGAAGCAGAGAGAGAGCTGGAAAACCAGTAGGCATTCGGGTGCTCATGGCTGCAGTACACAGGCAAACACGGACCAGTCTCAGAGGGGAGGGTAGTCCTAGATCTCCATACACACAGCCCAGCAGCAGGTAAATCCTTGTGCTAAACCTGCGGCCTCCTGACTGATCATATATGAGTTCTGGCAACACAGGCTCTCAATATAGACCTATAGGCAGACATAGCTGGGGTAAATTCCCACTGGAAAATTCCCAAGGAATTTCCAAGAACACCACTCCACACTGAGGAAAACCACACTGGCAATAGATTGCCTCCGTGGCGGTAGGAAGTTGTCTGCCTGCAGTGAGCAACATCAGATCAGCAGTCCAAAACACGCAGAGCTCTCCCCAGGCCTTTCTCTGGCAAACTCACACGGCTTCTCGCATCCAAACCCAGAATGCATTCATGCCAGCTCAACAGCATCTTTGCACTGCCAATGTGAGAGAAAGCAGCCTCCCTTCACTTGCAACTCCACAGCCCGATCTTTCACAGACTCACACCTAGCCAAGGGCCCATCTACCTACTACACGTCTCTGCGGTGCTAACACGAACCTTGGCTGTCGTGACACTGCCGTCGGCACAAATACCTGTATCGGCTGGCCGCGCCCCACTCCCCGTACCAGGAGACCGATACCCGCACCTCTGCCTCCAGATAAGGCTCAGCATAGGGCTTTCCAAAACACGTGGCGCCATTGCATTGACCTTCACATTTCTCCCCAGTTTAGCCTTCCCCAGTGACCAGCCTAATCTCCATAGCAAGGGCAGGGAGAACAAAACAACCTCCCTACAGCAATGGCTCGTGCCCACCGAGGTTAGCAAGGCCAGGACGGCTAAGGTCTTTGGGGAAAACAGGAGTTTTTAGAGAGTTTGCTGAGAGTCGGGTGTCAGACACATCTCACAGGGGATGGGTACGAGGCTGTGCAAGCGCCATGCCTGTCTCTGACATACTTTGTTCATCATTCACCATATTTCATGCACTCCATACACAAAATCTAGAAGTCTAATGAACTTAGACAGCAGGTCACTGACTTCAGTGCCAGGATGTGACATGGGCAACTTTGAAGCTGTTTTCCAGGCTCCCATTCAACCAAGTCTCAGCGGCTGACTGGAAATTCACCTTCACATCATCTTAACAGGAATTAAGCAACACCTCAATGTAAAGGAACTGGCTATTGACCCACTGTATCTTGCCGCAACATTTTCATTAGCCTGGACAGTGCCTAGTGTGCAGATAGAAACTTTTGTGTTAAAAATGTCGTTTTCAGCATCTGTAACTGCCTTTAAAAAAATCCCATACAGATTTACTCAGAAAAATGACATTGCATCCTGAAAGCATCAAAGTGAGACATTTAAGCTAAATCTCATACACTGTTTTTTGAAAAAAAAAAAGCCTTTCACAACAAGGACAGCTCAAAAGCTCATTCAGAATAAAAGACATTCAGGCAATTTCACTGTATGGAGCTTCACAGAAAGCTGAAGCAAGACATAATTCTTTGACAATACAGACGTCTCTCATTTTGGGAAACCGCTGATCAAAAAAAGGAGGGAATAAGTGCAAGAGGAAACGGTACCTGCATGATGTTCTATCCCTGGGCTCTCTCCCATAGATTGTGACCTCCAAAAAATAATGCTTCTGCCTTAAGATTATTATCTTGGCAAGACACTGTCACGTTTCTTCATTAGGCTGCTAAGCATCCGCTCTCTGGGACAGCAGTACACTAATTGTTTAAGGCCCTTCTTAAGGCATGCTTCTCACCTTCTTTTCCTTATCTCCTGACAAAAATAGTCACCAAGAACAAGTGGGAGAACAGCTCAGTCGAAGCTGACTCTGATTTGCTTTGCTTATGGCAAACCAGGAAAGCCTCACCGCTTCCCTGAAGTGACACCACCTCAGATGGTTTGGGCAAGAGACAGCTCGGATCACAAAGCCCCCTGCATCACCACACACAGTTTGCCGACAGCAAGCGGGCCCAGTTCCTGTGACCCCCAAAAAGCCCGTTGCTGTGAGCCTAAGCCCTCCTCAGCCCGGCCTCGCTGCCTGCCCCGGCCAAGGAGACAAAACCCTTGAAAACCACCTTTGGCCTGGCAGTGCCTGCCACCTCCGGGCAGACACAATGACAGCGCAAGGGGAACACTTCAGCCACCCCTCACTGCGTAATCGCCAGTGTTGACACAAACCTGTGGCTGTAAGTAAATTTTTAAGAAAAAAAAAGCCATCTAATCTTGTTCTGCCACTATTCGTGCAGCACCACAATGTGGCACAGACTAATAATAGCGGTGTCTCCAGCTGGAGTGTTAACACCCATTGTACTGGTATCATTTTTGTGTGATACTGATCTTTACCAAGTTTTGCAATGTTTGGCCATCTTTGTTGATACAAGACTGGCAGGAAATGAGAGGAGCGTATAAAAGTGGGAGACGATCTGCACCAGACCAGTTCTGGTCCAAGATGGCCAAGCTCACTTTGCTTACCGGTAAGTCCCGCTTCAACCCTTAGTTCTCTGCCTTTAAGACAAGTATTTGGGGATCTTTCACTGTTATATGGGGTGGCTATGCAGGAGATTTCGGGGGAGTTAAAAATGCAGCACACTCTCTTCCGTCAGAGGAAAATCCATAGCAGTTCCTTTTGGGATGATCATATGCTGCACTACTTTTTCAGGGGATTTCTTTTTCTCTGGATATGCAAATTCCTCATGTATTTGCTTTATGAAATTGAAAAATTATCATGGACCAAGAAAATGACACTCTGAGGAGGGAAACTGGTCATTCTGAGGGAAAGGCTACTACTGTCTCCATAGCAGAGTACATTCCAAAAGGATTCTGCTATTTCAGCCATGCTTATAGGCATCAACATCACCTCTTGCCTATCCCTGGCTGAAAGAAGCAGCAGAACATCGAGCCGTTAGGACCACGGGCTCCTCTGTGCGTCCCCGTCGCTCACAATGAATTGTGACCTGGGAGACAGGTTATGTTGGGGTCCAACAGATCCTCACAAAGAGCAGCAAAAATAGGCCCATTGACAGAAGCAATTTTATTGTCTGCATTAGAGGATATATACCAGAGAGTTTCTGCTACTTCAGGCATTACCTTGTTTCTCAGTTCTAACACTAATCCCACGCTTTTTCCTTTAAAGGTCTGGTCCTCCTGCTGAACGCTCAGATAGGTACGTGCCTTCTACCCCAAAAACAACTGCTGAACGCCCAGATAGGTACGTGCCTTCTACCCCAAAAACAACTCTACCAAACCCTTCTCAGCTGTGGCACGTGCAGGCAACTGCAGCAGACTTCCTAGATAATTCTTTTACCAGCCACGGGGGAGGAAGGAGAGGCAGGCAGGCACACAGTGCCGGCGTCTCTGAAGACAAAAGCTTGACCAAGCACGCACAATGCTCAATCTAAAGTGCAAATATGGTGCTTTCTTTCACGCAAGCTTCCCCTCAGCAGCCCCTTCCTGCTCGGCTTGAACGAAGCATGAGCGCCGCCACTGGCTTGGTCTTTGCAGACGCTTTCAAAGGCAGGTCAAACAGGCAGCACCGCAAACACACCAAGAGCCTTCCACCTTCAGGCACCTCACCAGAGATCCCTTCTGCTTCTGCTCTTCCTTACGTGACAGCAAAGGAGAAAGATTCCATTTGGGGAAGAGAGCCGGCACTCAGAACCGCCCTGATTCATGAGTGTAGGAGGCTCCTAGAGCGACTCATCTACTGAAACAAAGTAGGAAGGAAAGAAATCCATTAATGTCCTTGGAGAGCCAGTTCCCAGAGGGATAACTAACGCTGTTTCACTTTCTCTGCACTCTTCACCCTGCAGGGAAACACTGCCCAGTCATTTCTGAGCAGATCTAGTTAGGATACTCTACAGGAAGTTCCTAGTATCTCTTAAGTGCAGTCCAACTCTACCCCACTTCCTCTCTTCCTCTGCAGGCAGTTCATGAGTGTAGGAGGCTCCTAGATCGACTCATCTACTGAAACAAAGTAGGAAGGAAAGAAATCCATTAATGTCCTTGGAGAGCCAGTTCCCAGAGGGATAACTAACGCTGTTTCACTTTCTCTGCACTCTTCACCCTGCAGGGAAACACTGCCCAGTCATTTCTGAGCAGATCTAGTTAGGATACTCTACGGGAAGTTCCTAGTATCTCTTAAGTGCAGTCCAACCCAACCACATCTCCTCTCTTCCTCTGCAGGCACTGCCTATGTGCTGTCATGTTACTTCACCAACTGGGCCCAGTATAGGCCTGGCCTGGGAAAATTCATGCCTGACAACATCGACCCGTGCCTGTGCACTCACCTGCTATATGCCTTTGCTGGCATGTCCAACAATAAAATTACAACTTACGAATGGAATGACGAGACCCTTTACAAATCCTTCAACGGCTTGAAGAACCAGTACGTACCAAGAGCAAAGGGCATCACTTATTCTGCCTCTCAGGTCGTCCCAGCATCTCTTCTCCACACAGTGGCAGCACCACCCAGAGATGCGGGACG
>NW_009649114.1:2356996-2364784 GCF_000708025.1 Charadrius vociferus
GAAGCATGGCCCCCGCCACTGGCTTGGTCTTTGCAGACGCTTTCAAAGGCAGGTCAAACAGGCAGCACCGCAAACACACCAAGAGCCTTCCACCTTCAGGCACCTCACCAGAGATCCCTTCTGCTTCTGCTCTTCCTTACGTGACAGCAAAGGAGAAAGATTCCATTTGGGGAAGAGAGCCGGCACTCAGAACGACCCTGATTCATGACTTTAAGGGTGCAAGGGGTTCCTACACCGACTCATCTACTGAAACAAATAGGAAGGAAAGAAATCCATTATGATCCTTGGAGAGCCAGTTTCCAGAGGGATAACCAACCCTGCTTCACTTTCTCTGTACTCCTTACCCTGCAGGGAAAAACTGCCCAGTCATTTCTGAGCAGATCTGCCTCATTCAGTTACTGACGCCACGGTGCAGCCCAGCACGCAGTTCCCTTTCTTGTGTGACTTGAAGGATGGTTATAGGAAGTCACACAGCCCCACGCAGTTAGGGATCTGGTTCCTTCGTCATTTCAGAGACATGTTGTCTCTGCTCTTTTCTCTCCCAACCACATCTCCTCTCTTCCTCTGCAGGCACTGCCTATGTGCTGTCATGTTACTTCACCAACTGGGCCCAGTATAGGCCTGGCCTGGGAAAATTCATGCCTGACAACATCGACCCGTGCCTGTGCGACCATCTGATCTACGCCTTTGCTGGCATGTCCAACAATGAGATCACAACTTACGAATGGAACGACGAGACCCTTTACAAATCCTTCAACGGCTTGAAGAACCAGTACGTACCAAGAGCAAAGGGCATCACTTATTCTGCCTCTCAGGTCGTCCCAGCATCTCTTCTCCACACAGTGGCAGCACAACTCAGAGTTGCGGGACGCCGGAGGAGAAGAGGCAGATAGTGATGGAGGGAAAAGGGAGAGCAGGGCAGGGCAGACTGCCAGCACCAGTCCTTTGAGGATGGGGACAGTGACTCAGTGCGCTGAGGACTTGCTCTTCGGAATTCACATCAAGAGATCATGGCCTACAAAGACAACTACACCAGATGTTTTCAAGAAACGCAAGAACCCTGTTGTTTCAATTGGTGTCTTGGTTAATGTTAGAAATTGGAGAGACTAAACCATTCCTTGTAGTGAAACATGTTCCTGTCCCTCCTTTTGCAGAAACAGAAACCTGAAGACTCTGCTGTCTATTGGAGGATGGAATTTCGGGTCAGACAAGTAAGTTCAAAACATCTCCTTCCCATAACAGCACACCCTGGAAAGGGAGGGAAAAGGGGGAAGAGTCACTAACCAAAGCCCAACTCGGTCCTGCTCTGCTTCCATAGGTTCTCCACAATGGTTTCCACGCCCCAGAACCGCCAGACCTTCATCAAGTCCGTCATCAAGTTCCTGCGCCAGTACCAATTTGATGGGCTTGACCTTGACTGGGAATACCCCGGCTCCAGGGGCAGCCCACCCCAGGACAAGGGTCTCTTCACTGTCCTCGTTAAGGTAGGCTGAAACAAAAGGTGTTGCTTGAGCCCGCTGCTCTGCACAGCTCTGGCTGCAAAGCCTCATGCCAGAGTCCACAGTGAGACCTGTTTCTTGGCATGCCTCAGGAAATGCTGGCAGCATTTGAGCAGGAAGCCAAACAGGTCAACAAGCCCCGTCTCATGGTCACTGCTGCTGTTGCTGCTGGAGTTTCCACCATTCAGGCTGGCTACGAGATTCCTGAGCTTGGGAAGTGAGTAGCAAACTCTCAGGTATTGTTTCTGTCCCCCAAGTGATCATCCTTTAAGCACTTAAGGGAAACTCTGCCGTTATCTGGCAGAAACCAACCTCATTGCGTGTGGGGTCCCTACTGCTTGCCTAGGCAAGAAGGCTACGAGAGTGGTGCTTGTTTGGTGGGAAAGGGGACACCTCAGGAAGGCAAGCGCAACCACAGGCTGGCGCCAGCCACTCAGTGCCACCAGGGAACATCTCTCCATTCCCGCAATACCAGCGCAATTCACACTCTGCCTTCACCTCTGCCTCCCTCCCCTGGCAGAGAGAATCAGCTCCAGCACTTAAAAGGCCAGCTTGAAACAAGTCTGGGAGAGCCCAGATTTGCAGAAAGTGGGGACATGGCCAGGGATGTGGTGGGGTAAATGGCCAGCGCTATAGGAACAATCAGGTCTGGGTGACTGAACAGGCCAGGAGATAGACGCAAGCAATGTTCTCCACAGGTACTTGGACTACATCCACGTGATGACTTATGACTTCCACGGCTCCTGGGATAGAAACACTGGGGAGAACAGCCCTCTGTACAAAGGCCCAGCTGACACCGGGGACTACGTCTACTTCAATGTTGTGAGTATATTTTGCAAGCCTGTGTCACAAATCTCAGTTCTGTGACCACACCAGTGATGAGAAGCTTAGAAATCTGTCGTTCTGCCTACAAATCCTGGTAAAGACTTGAACAGTAAAGTTTTCTTATAGGATTATGCTATGAATTATTGGAAGAGCAATGGTGCCCCAGCAGAGAAACTAGTTGTTGGATTTCCAGCATACGGAAATACCTTCACACTGCAAAACCCATCTGACAATGGTCTTGGTGCACCAGCATCAGGCCCTGGGCCAGCTGGACCTTACACACAGGAGGCCGGGACACTGGCTTACTATGAGGTATGTATATTCTAATCACCTCAGTTTTTCAAATCATTTTAAGGAAGACAACCACGGAGCTTTCTAAATGGCTACCTCAGACACAAAACTGTCGACAGAATTGCAGAAAAGCAAATTAAAATAGTAGAGAGAATGTGCACCTGAAAATAAACGTATTATTCATAAACTGAGTGTTACTATGCAGTTTAGCAGCAATGGTTTGATATAGACAAATAGGCCTTTCTGAAATATAAAGATGATCCCTCCAGTACAATAAGAGAAATTACTAATATTATTTTTAGTGTCCAAAAGGCAAGGTGTAGGAAGGGGACGTTATACTTGATCTTTTCCCAGTATAATCTTATGTGTCCAAATAAGCCTTGGAAGTTCTTGAGCTCATTTCACGAAACTTAAGAAAAAATTACTTATTCTCGGGACCAGATAAATGACATAAAACTAGAGAATAAAGTCAAGGTAATGGCAGAGCACGGACTTTTCCATCTTTGTATGATATTCAATAAAATTCCACCTCTTGGTCCTTCTCCCTAGATCTGCACTCTCTTGAATTCTGGAGCCACCGAGGTTTGGGATACCCCCCAGGACGTGCCCTACACTTACAAAGGCAAGGAATGGGTTGGCTATGACAACATCAAGAGCTACAAGATCAAGGTACGATGGGATGTGTGGTTGTGCTACAAATAAGGCAGGAGGCCCTCTGCAGTCTCAGGTCCCAGGACTAATCGGGATCTCTCCCCTGGCACTGAACAGGTTGACTGGCTGAAGAAGAACAATTTTGGAGGTGCTATGGTCTGGGCTCTTGATCTGGATGACTTCACTGGCACTTTCTGCAAGGAAGGCAAATATCCCCTGATCACCACCCTGAAGAACGGACTTGGTCTGCAAAACAGCGGTGAGTAGCTTGGGTAGCCCCTGCTTCTCCAAGGTGACTCCTGAGTTCACTGCTGATGCAGGGCTTGAGAGACCCACAAACCTTTCTCTCTGGAGCCTTGGTGGAGAAAGACTTTCTGTGGAAGCCACAACCAGCGATTGCCCTGGGTATGGGGGGAACACCCTTTAACAGCTGACCCCACCACTAAAGGGCCTAGGGAGGGAGGGGAGGGCTGAGAGGCTGTCTACACAGAAGTGAGCCCTTTCCTGCTTTTCTTTTAGACTGCGTGTCCCCGCCTCAGCCCAATCCTCCCATCACTGAAGCTCCTAACCAGGGAAGTGGCAGTGGGAGCGGGGGCTCAGGTGGTGGCTCTGGTGGGAGCGGTTTCTGTGCTGGCAAGGCCAACGGCATCTACGCAGATCCAACCAACAAGAGCAACTTCTACAACTGCGTTAATGGTGAAACCTTCATGCAGACCTGCCAGAACGGTCTCGTCTTTGATCCCAGCTGCTCCTGCTGCAACTGGCCATGAAGATACAAATCCTATTACCCCAAACAGACCCCTCTGATCTAATTGCACAGAATAAGAATGATTAAATAAAGTGTTCTGCAAAAGCAACAATCCTCACTGTTTCTACTCGTCTCGATCTTACTATTTTGATGCTCCCTGATTCTCTCATGATACTTACATTTGTGCTCGGGGAAGGGCCTGAATGCACAGCCTGGACTTAATTTTGGTGGGGTATTTTCCAGGGATTTCTTGCTGCCCTACCTGGACAGCCGGGCACAGGGAAAAAGACAGAGAGCAGACAATGGGGCAGACTGGGCTGTGCCACAAGAGAGATCACAGAGAAGCACACTAACAGCCCAACCTATAGAGTGCTTCCCCAGAGACCTCTCCAGTACTGACTTACAGCATGAGGACAGCATCTCCTGGGAGTGGGAGCCAGCACAGCACAATCCACAGGGACATTATTAATCCTTTTCTTTTCACTGCACCCTTCAGGGACTGCCATTGCCAGCATTCCCTTTGGCACCCCTAGGTCCGTGTCTATAGCAACTGGAGTACACACACATCCTCACGTCTTGCAGGGCAGCATGGCAGCAGTGTGGGAGCTGAGAGGTGAGCTGTGCGAGGTGCGTGAACCGGGGGGGCTGTGGGCACCAGGGCTTTCCTTGCCACTGAGAAGCTGCGTGACATCAGACTTCCCCAGCAACCTTCCCCACAACTGGGGTGCTAGGTTACTCTGTGCTGAGGCTGGGGAAAAAGAAGCCTTTATGGCAGGAGCGAAGAGGCATCCAAAAGGCAGACCCCTCACAAATATCCAGGGTCATGGGAAATTCCCACCTGGGGGAGAAGGGGGCCGTTGGCCTCAGGTAGAGAGCAGCAGACACTTAGGAAGGTAAAAAAGCAGCAAATGGTCACCTCCGCATGGGTTTAGCACACTGGTGGCACTCCCCTCTCCTGGTCTCACAGATGTGCAGAAGCGGATCTCATTTGGATCATGTCAAGAGCGGAAAATGTTCCCTCTCCACCATGCCCCAGACAGGCTGGGAATTCAGCTGATAGCCATCAGGGGAGACCCTTCACTTGGGCCAGGCTGTTACCTGAGTCAAGAGGTAAGTTGTTCAGTTTTTGTGCTCAGAGCTTTTCCTTCAAAGAACACACTCTGTACAGCAACAATAGGACCATGGCCAGACAGTCACAGAGCCCCCACACCTGCCCTGCAAACCAATTGTACAAGGTCTCCACATATGCCTAGAAAAAGAAATTCCCCTCCCCTTCCAAATGTACCAGTCCTGAAAGCTTCAGCTGCCCTAGTGCTCTACATTAGTGAGTAATTAGAGGAATTTGTAGGAATAACGTCTGCTGCTCATGTACTTCTGCCCTTCCCCTGGTGCAAATGGTGTCTTAAAAATGTCAGTAAGACACTTCTGCTTTTGAATCGCAGAGAAGCAGCCTCATATACTCTTTGGAAAACAAACCACTGAGCAAGAAAGGCTATGTGATAGGAGCGAGAACAGCCCAGCGTTTCGTACCAGAGCCACAGGTAAGAAAAGCACACTTCAAAGAGCTGCAGCTTTGCTAGAATTTGTAGGCTGTTCCCGACATAGACTATCAATCACATTTGCTGGGGCTGCCTCCAGCTTACATATAGTCTCCTTACAGATAGTCTAGTGGGAGGTGTTGAGCCTAGAGACCAATGACTGACCATATGAGCTCTGGCAACATGGACATATGCATTTGTACATACACATTCCTTTGTGTCACATACACATACGTAAATATACATATTGAGGCAAAATCAGGGAGGGAGCTCAGCTATACTACCTTATCAAACATGGTATGTTTTCTTGTCCAACTTCTCTAGAATAACAATGTATTAGGAGAGATATCCCTAATATATGGAGACACACAGGAGAGACACTGGGTAAGGAGTAGCAATTGCACAACTGACTTGTTCTGATCTTTTTACCCTCTCAGAGTAGCCAAAGCATACATTGAACAGCAGGTCTGTAATGCCCAGCTGGCTGCTGATCAGAGCATGTAGGAAACGTTTGCAGAACAAAGCCTTCCATACAGAAATTTTCTCTCTTGCAGGCTGTGACTCCCAGCCCAGCAACATACCAGTCATTCTGGAAGAAAGAAAGAAAATGCCAGCCTGCCTATGCTCCATTTTCCATTAAGACACCACGATTTCCAGATAAGCCTTCAGATAAAGAGTTTTTCCCTGGGTAA
The DNA here is from genome assembly GCF_000708025.1 of Charadrius vociferus. NCBI lineage: Eukaryota > Metazoa > Chordata > Aves > Charadriiformes > Charadriidae > Charadrius > Charadrius vociferus. The sequence goes on from NW_009649114.1 coordinate 2,363,241, forward strand.
TGTAATTCATTTTCTTACACTTTTAATAACAAGCAGGAGTACTAGCAGAGAGAAATATTAAGGCACAAATGGGAGATAGGTAACTGAGTTCCCAGTAATGCTTTTTTCTCTTCAAAAAGCTCCCCTGCTTTAGTCTTTAACTTAGCATGATGACTAGAATACCACAACATGCATGTCTCCCATAGATCGAGATAGGGCTCATAAATTCTGGTATTACAAACATCGTAACCAGCTCCACAAATGAGGCCTGTTTTCTTTAGGCCTGGAACTTACGAAGCAGACAAGCGATTACACAAAAAAATCACTTGGCCAATGAAGTTTGGGTCTCCAGACTGGTCTTTAGTGCCGATGCCAGCAAAGAGGATGATAAAAATGGAGGTACAGAAGGTAAGGACAGGGATAAGGGGATGTCATTCCTGGCTTAAAGTTTCTGACAAAGGAAATTATACAATTACTTCAATGCATTTGCACTATGTTTTGGCATCCTTTCCTCACTAGCCTGTTGTGTATGTGACTCTACTAGCCTGGGGCACAAGATACAAAGTGATTTTCTATCAGAAAACGCTGGTTTGCAAAAACAGTTACAGTCCTTCAAAACAAAACTTCTATTAAGAAATTTGCTCTGGAAGTTTCCATCCACAAAGTGAGAGAACCAGAGCACAGACTTCCCCGTGGAGCTCTGCTGGAAAGAAAACCTTTCCGATTTAAAACATAGGTTAAGGTTCTCGACACCATCTCACGTCTTCCTGCACTTTTCTGAAGCAATTTCCATTGGTAATGTCTAACAGATAGTAGTTGTCTTTTAGCTGACCATAGACAGAGAATTCAGGAAACACCGGGACCGAGTGGCCTACCTGAGTTTATACTACACCTGAGGAGCCAGAGCTGCCGCCATACGTCCTCCCCTCCAGTGGGGCCGCTCAGGCCTCACCTCCACTTCCCACCCACTCGAAAAGACATTCATCTGCACTACCCCACCTCTCCAAATAAACACATTTTTAAAAGAGGTATTTCTTGCCACTAGTTGTGCTTACCTTCTATCACACATGGGGTCTGCTGCCTCTGTGGGTGTTTGGGAGCTGCCGGGGCCCACATACAGCACTCCTCAGCCCCTCATCCCAGGTGATCCTGGCGGCCATTTTCTCTGGGTTGCCATGGAAACACCTCACCTAATGGCCCTGCACGACATGGTTTTCCTCGCCACAGGGGGCTTTTCCCTCCAAAATCCAGCCCTCCCTGGCACCAGAGAGGAGCCAAATTAACACATCTAGAGGGTGGCTCTTCTGCTGTCCTGTCTCCTCAGCACTGGGAGCAAATGCCACCATCTTCTCCTCAGCCGTCACCTGCCTTCCCCGGCCTCCTCACCGCCATCTCTTCATCTCCAACAGACGCTCCAGGCCGGGCTCAGGGGTTCACCCACAGCCTGAGGAGAGCTGAGAAACATGGGGGTGTACATGGCAGAGCCACCTGTACTGCGCTGCCCTCAGGTATGTTCAGAGAGAGTATAATGGCTTTGCGCACAGCCAGCAACTATATTAAAGTCT
>NW_009649114.1:2364846-2403967 GCF_000708025.1 Charadrius vociferus
TATGTTTGCGTTACTAGCTTTTTCCCTGCTGATATTCTCAAGCAAGCAACATGCTGCTAATTAAGAATATGGCCATGAAAATAATTTAGCCTGAATCAGAAAGGTGCTGGTATTCATCATCAGTTGTTTCTGTAATGTACAGCTCAGACTCTAGGGATTTCTATAAACGTTTACAAAACTTCACACAGACTTAATCTGCCTGATCACAAGCTTGGTTCAATCTCAGGGGAAAACTAAGAGCAGGCAACATTCATTCTCAGTTTAAATACCAGTCACAATGCAGGCTTTCAAAATTTCAGCTGTTTCTGTAGCGGATTTCACCTGTAGCCCAATTTCAGCTATAAAACCAAAACACATTCTTCCAATTTCCCACTTTCGGTCTTTGAGTGCTCTCACATACGCACAACAGCAGCTGCTCACAACCTGTCTTTTCTAGGCACATTGGCTCCTTCCCTCCCAACCACAAGAGACTGCTTTGTAGCTGCAGCTGTCAAAAAGGGATGTACTTGGTGATTCACATTTGCCCCTTTAGGTGCAATCTTTGAAGGAGAGGGTATGACTCACTGGAAATTGTACTGTCCCAAGACCCAGGTTTTATGGCCGCTTAAGGCTTCACCTTTGTATTCATGGCTGATAGTGCATACTTCATCTGTCTTGGTTTTCTAATCAACAGAAAAATACACATGTAAGAGAAGGTGTAAAAGCAAGTAAGCAGTATCTATGATTCAACAGTCCTTCTCAACCACATATTCCACCTGTGGTTGGAAAAAGCTACTAAAGCTTTTGCAAAACTGATGGCATTTCAAAAGGCACTCTGTCCTTACTGAACATATTTCTAATGCACCGAAGTTTTGTTGGAAAATTCTCAACCTTCTCAGCTATTAAGTGTTGCTGTGGAGAAAGAAGGAGATGCAGAGAGAAGGACAAGACTTCCTATCACTTGTAGACCCCACTGAAAACACACTCAGGCTCCACTCAGGTGCTTTTCAACTCCTGAAACTTTAAGGACTCAGCCAGTTTTACTCGTAGAACATAAATTTTCTTTTATTATGAACATAAAAATTACTATTTCCATTCTACATTTTTCCCCTACCCAGCGAGGGATTCTCATTATGAAAAATGCTTAATGCAAGTAAAAAAAGATATAAATTTTTATATATACATACATACACAATGTCTCTGTACATCTGATATTCTGTACAACCAAGGCACCAGCAGAAGTGACAATGGCACATGCAGGACTTTTTTGCTAGAGATCCAATTTGAGGTTGTTTGGCAGAAACAGCTCCATTCTCACTGAAAGAATTACTTCTTTTTATCTTCCTCCTCCCTGGGTGACAGGGGAAGAGGGAAGACTGGGAGCATGACTTAACTAAACAGAGGTGAACATGTACACACATAACTTTGATCTCCCCGGTGACTGCAACACACTTCTTGCATTCAGCTACTACTCTAGGAAACCATGAGCTGCCTGGCACATTTTCATCCAGAAGAGATGGTTGGGAGAATGGACCAAGCTACAGGTGTCTTTTGTCAAAGAAACTTAACCCATATTTTGCCTAAAGAAAGCTTGAATGAAAATTAAAGCAAAGCCCTCTAGAGCCAGCTAACAAATTACAACACACCCATCACCAGTCATTTTCACTGCTGAAATAAAGTCTGCTCTGGGGAAATAAAGGGGAGAAAAAAGAGCAACCTCGTTGACAAAAGCCTGTCTTTCAGAATGGACAAAATAAAAAAGTGCGATCAATAGCAGGGCCTTGTGGACTGCAATCAATACAGCTTTATTCCATATTCCAAGTTTTTCAGCACAGCATCTTTCAAAACAGCTGGTGAAGGCGTGAACTCTCAAAGGAGTTGTGCTGTGTTGAAACTAACAATAGAACTGAAAAATAGCCTGAAGCAGCTGTTAAATCTTGCTATTCATACTGCTAGAAAATAATCTCAAAGCAGAACAGGGTAAACACCACACTTAGCGCTTTTAAGTTAGAAGTGCAGCTGCACTCAGAAAAGTGAGAATAAAATGCCATCTTAACTCTGTATTTACACTTCACTCTTTTACCAACACATCAGATGCCTTCAGTTTATAAAAGAAGAGTCTGTTTGCTTTCACCTGCCAAGAATCCAAAGAAAGAAACCTCTCTGGGATTTTTCTGTCTCTGTTAATACATGCTCCTTAGATTATAAGGCCAGGCAGGGTTGATTGCAGAAATTTCTCTTCTAGCCTGCCAGACAGCCACAAACGAATTATGCCTTTGTATTCTGTAGAGCCTGCTGGGAAGCACTGAGCAGCAAGAACCTTTGTGTCCCCCTTCTCTTCAGAGAGTAAGTCCTGCCGACATTGAGAACAAACCAAAGTAAACGAGACAATTCCCATCTGTAACCTGGTGGCCTTCAAGGCTTTTAAGGCAATTGACCATTGACCTTTCCAAGTCAGCAGGAGAGAAGAGGGGAAAGAGGGAGCATTGCAAACCAGAATGAGAGTGTAGTTCACTAGGCAGAGAGAGATTATTCTTTTGCTTCTACCAGTCAGCAAGAGTGACTCTCCTGTCTTGCTCCATGCCTCTCACCCACAGCGGTGAAGGTGAACTCCCCAGGTTTCTCTTCCTCCGAGCAGCCAACTGGCTACACCTCACTTCTTTCTGCGGATCTTGGGCTTTTTCACTGGCCGGAGGTAGGGATTGTCTATCACATTTTCCTCCCCGTTCCGACTGCCTGACAGGGAGGTGTTCTGCTGTAACACTGAAGCATTCTCCTTTTCAGGTCCTGAATCATCCTGCCGCATTAAACAAAAAAAACAAAAACCATGTAACATTAAAAAAAAAAGTAAGCATAAACAACCAAAGTTAAGCTAAACCAGGCTTAGAAGTTCAAACCACATAACCTATGGGCAAAACAGATAATCAACAGCCAAGATATACAGCAGCATACAAGGAGCTGCATTAAAGGTGAGGACTCCCGATTTCTAACACAAGAATATCCCCTGTGGGAACAGTGGGATTCTAGGACAATTCTCTCTCCCCTAACACTGAAATGAAGGCTGTACTGAAAGCTCGTGATCCAATCTCATTTTGCATTGCACCCTGCAGAAAGTTAAAGAACCATGACAATGTTTAGTCATTTACACCTGGTAAAACGCAACCCACACTGCCATTTTCCACCCACTCTGCCCAGCTGAAAGGAAGACAGACAAAGAACCAGGTTTCATATGTTTAAGAAAGTTGCACCCAAGAGACCTTGCTCTCTCAGGCTGGGCATACCGTGCTCATGTGCAGGGGGAGATTCTCGGTGTCTGTCTGGTCATCTTGCTCAGATGAATCCGTTTCTTCCATTTGCTGCATTTCCAGCTCAGAGGGGAGAAGAGCCGTCAGGTAGGGTACAGTGAAAGGCCTGGCAGCAATCACTAGGGTTAGGGAAAAGGACACAGTCAATAAGCTGGGAGAAGACCCCTCAAGTCAGAGATTATGAAGCATAAAGCCAACCAGTTACTTACAGAAACACTTTCACCGGTTCTGGTTTTAACACACTTTTCCTGCTGCTCCCAGGGATCAGGAATGAAATATGCTGTCCCTAAAAGATGTCAGTCTCTAATTTCCTATTTTCTGAGGCCCCTTTATGTTTCCAGCTAAGGACACAGCATTATACTAAAATAAAAAATCCTTCTTGACATCCATAAAATTTCAGTTATCTCACAGGCTGAAGCATCACTTAGTCCCCCTTAAGACAACACTGACATCTGTCAGCAAGCCTTAGGAAGGTGGGAATTCTCATCACTGCTTTGCAGACAGAAAAACAGGAAAACCTCCACTGCCTACCACAACAATGTAAGAGAGAAGAAATTACTTGTTTAAAAGTTACAGAGGGTTGGAAACAAGACTGGGGTGAGCTTTGAGTTTAGCACCTGTCAGCCAAGGCCTTCTCCAACAGCAGAAGAAAGCGAGCCTTTGGTGAGGATGGAAGCCTACCATTTGGCTTTGATTCTGTTTTTCATCCCTGTTTTGAATCAAAAATTACTCATTTCCCAGCCTTGCAGTGCCTCAGAAAGGCAAACACAATGTGATCGTTCAGTGCTCACCCACTGCAGGAGCAAGAGCTCTAATGGAGTGTACGCTCAGTCAGACAGCTGTCATTTACAGCAAAAAGCATCCTAGATAACTCACATGGGAATGTGCTAACATCATCTTTGAAGAGACTCTGTGTTTCTCCTGTCTTAGCCATGAAACGCGTGAGAGCTCTTTCCACATCACGCCGTTGGGATGCTGCCTTTTCCCGTAGGACTTGATAATCAGATACTGGCTCCCGGTATGTCTGTGGAGCAGGGAGGGGAAAAAAAAAAAAAAAAAAAAAAAAAGAACACTGTTAGTGAATGCAATGCAGACAGCTGAAGTTCAAAATGCTACTAGGATGCAGACGCTACAGGCAAGCATTGACCTTTCAACACGCACAGATTTTTAGAGAGCTACAGACATCAATCAGCAAAAAATCTACAGCAAGGGCAACCCGCAAATGACAAGTGATATATTAAGCCAGGAGAAGCAATGTTTTGGATAAACAGTACCAGCACTGCAGTAAAAATACTTAATGCACCACTCCTGGTGTCACTGACTTCAGGCAGACCCAAATGACAAAGAAGACTTTTTTTCACTCACTGGTGTCTTGATGTAAGTGTGAGGATCTGGAAACTCGGGGAAGTGGCCGGGAATGTGGGATGGATGTGGCTTGTTCTGTCCAGCTGTCAGGGCTTTCGGAGTCACGGGCTGGTTTGTCACAGGAGCTACAGTTAAACATGCACACGCACAAATCAGCCTGTTTCATTCTGCCAAGAGTTAGGCATAAAGTGCTAGCTTATACTTATACTGAGCTGTGACCTGTGTCTCCAGGTCCTATAAAAGGGACAGGGCACATCCCACAAGCAATAGTTTCAGGTTGTGTTTGGCATCCCAAAAGGGGATTGCTTGACTCCTCTCTCCTACACAGGAAGAACAAAATAATCTTGAGGATTCTCATGTGCAATGAGGATGCTGAAGCAAAGGCAACTGATTGAGCAGAGGGTACCTTCCTTCAGCTCTTACACAGTCATTACAGGAGTCCTTAACACAAACTGCACATCCAGGAGCACTGGACTGCATCATCCATCAGAAAAGCAGGAGCTCTGGATGCCAGCAGAGAGGAATGTCAAATTATTTCCAATTCCCTGCATAAGAAGAGAAAGGATTTCCCACATACGGGCAGTGATGACCATCCTCTGGGAGCGCTTGGCATATGCAGGAAGTGTTTCAACATTGAACCCTGAAATACAAAAGGGGAAACAGAAGTCACACCAAGAGTTTATACTGTCAAAAATCCCTTCCCTTAGACTTCTCCAGAATTTTTCCAACAGCTCCAAATTACACGAGAAAGAAAATCATGCACTCCGTATATATTCACACTGCATCCACGGTAGCGATATCCGAGTGCCTGCGTGAGGCCCAGAACAGTGGGAATCACACAAACACCAGAAACACGGGGACAGATTTTCCTACCAACACAGTGCACCCAAATGTTCTGCAATGCAGGCAGCTGGGATTAGTGGGACCAGTCAGCCACTCACCCATTTCCACGAGAGTAACCACTATATCAGAGAGAGTAGGCTGTGTTCTGGCTGTATGTTCACAGTAGGACTTCGCGCTCCTTCCAATTTCAGAAATATCTGGGGAGAAAAAAAAACCCAACCACCACATATTTGATTCAGACAGTGACCACACATTTGTATCAGCCCAGCCCTACCTTCAGAGATGTGAATTTTTAGCAAATTTAGCAAGGAATGAAAAATAGATCCTGGAATCCAGTGTCTTACAGCCCGTGTATTTAAAATCAAAGCATGTGGAGACACTAAAGATCAAAGAGTCAGATGTCTTCCACAAATGCAAAAGGCAAATCTGCATCACAAGCATGAGAAAATGCAAAACCTCATAATCTCTTATTTCAGAAAAATACATAACCTGAGAGCCTAGGCACATCACCCAGAAAAGTAGGAGCAGAGCTGCCAAACACAGGAACTTCTACAGCCTTAACTAACAACCCAGGGGAGGGATGCCATCCAGAGGGACCTGGGCAGGCTGGAGAGGTGGGCCCGTGCCAACCTCATGATGTTCAACAAGGCCAAGGGCAAGGTCCTGCACGTGGGTTGGGGCAATCACGAGCACACAGCCAGGCTGAGTGGAGAATGGATGGAGAGCAGCCCTGAGGAGGACTTGGGGGTGTCAGTGGATGAGAAGCTCATCATGAGCTGGCAATGTGCCCTGGCAGCCCAGAAAGCCACCGGCATCCCGGGCTGCATCAGAAGTGTCACCAGCAGGGCGAGGGAGGGGATTCTGCCCCTCTGCTCCGCTCTGGGGAGAACCCCCTGCAGTGCCACCTCCAGCTCGGGGGGTCCCAACAGCAGAAAGACATGGAGCTGTTGGAGCGGGGCCAGAGGAGGCCCCGGAGATGCTCCCGAAGGCTGGAGCCCCTCTGCTGGGAGGACAGGCTGAGAGAGTTGGGAGTGGAGAGCCTGGAGAAGAGAAGGCTCCAGGGAGACCTTAGAGCCCCTTCCAGTGCCTAAAGGGGCTCCACGAGAGCTGGGGAGGGACTCTGGATCAGGGAGGGGAGCGATGGGACAAGGGGGAACGGTTTTACACTGGAAGAGGGGCGATTTAGATTAGATCTTAGGAAGAAATCCTTTCTTGTGAGGGTGGTGAGCCCCTGGCGCAGATTGCCCAGAGAAGCTGTGGCTGCCCCATCCCTGGAGGTGTTCAAGGCCAGGTTGGACGGGGTTTGGAGCAACCTGGGCTGGTGGGAGGTGTCCCTGCCCAGGGCAGGGGGTGGCACTGGGTGGTCTTTAAGGTCCCTCCCAACCCTAACTATTCTGCGATTCTATGAACTCTAGGGTTCCAGTGTGACCTTGCTGGACACTCACAGCTCTGTAACATCTCCGTCAGCGTCTCCACTGCCGCCTTCTCAGCACTCTCGAAGCCGGCCTCGGTGAGCAGGGAGCTGACCACCACCTGCAGAGTCCTCCTCCGAGCCAGGTAGTAGTTATCCGCAGGCGTGCTTGCATGCTTGCTGCCCGACCTCTGCGGACACAGACACCCCACCCCAGCGCCCCGAGACGAGAGCTCAGAGGAATGAAGCCACCCCCGGGGAAGCAGCCAAGCGTGGAGCCGGTACCCTCCGCCCTTTGCGCCGCGGCCCCTTTAAAAAATCCGCCCCCCGCCTCTCTGCCCCCTTCTCCGGCCAATCCGAGCGGAAGAACGTGCGCCAATCACGCCCCGCTGCCGAGCCCCGCCTACCCCCGGCCTTTCAGCCAATCAGGGCCTCCCTCCCTTCAGCCTCCTCCTCGAAGCCCCACGGCAGGCCGCAGCCGCTTCAGCGCCATGGGAGGAACAGACCGCTGCCGTTCCACCCGACCCATCCCTCCACCGCGGGAGACGCTCTCCACAACGGCCCCCGTGTCTCTGTGAGGAGCCGCCGTTACCGTGCCGGAGCCACCGGACGCTGTGTCGGCCATCTTGGAGCCATATGGAGTTGTGCGCATGCGCCAGGTGCGGCGAACGGGTGGGTGGGGGTGCGTGCGTTGGGGCGCGGGGCATTGTGGGATTTGTAGTGTGGGAGGGAGGGAGGGTACTCACACCGCTGCGCCCACCGCAGGGCGGGGGTCTCATGGTCGCTCTCCCGCACATTGGCGCGCCCCCAACTGCCGCCGGGTGGGCCCGCGGGAGGCGGGTGATGGGCTGGTGGGTGGGCTCCGGGCGCCGGCTGCAGCCCGGGGGCCCGGCGGGTGCCGTGGGGCAGCGGGGCGAGGGTGTGAAGTTGCGAGGTTCGGAGCACCTCTTTCATCCTCTGTGTTGAAGCTTGTGGTTTTCCACTTCTTATCTAGGCACCCAGGGGGCACAGTCCTCACCCTGCCTCTACAGGGTAACCAGGAAAGCAAAACCTCGTGTAATGGTATAGCACTCGCCTTAGAATAACACGCGTTCCCATTAGGAAATTATTTACTTTAAAAAAAGCTTGAAAAGTACCAGCGGTGTGCCAGGAACCCTGTAACCATGGGAGCACTTGGGGTTTTCCTGTTGTAAGCGATATGTACTCTTAGCTGAACCTCTGTGTACCAGCTTGTGTGCTTAGATCTTTTGATCAAAGCTTTGGTGTTAGTTAAGTGTTTCAGAAAAGACAGAACAGGAAACCCCCACACTACAACTCCCACCCCTTGCTTCCTGTTTAAGTACATGTGTGGGAGAGCAAGAACATTGTAAGAACAAATTACTGCATGTGAGGTGAAGCTGGGGGGGAGGGAAGTGATGTAAACAACAGCTGCCACACTGGAAATTAAAGGTCCCGATCGCATTTGGTTTGGATGGCAACACAGCTTCCACGCGCTGCTGGCTTTTCAACAACAATAACAGCAAAAAAAAAAAGGGAAAGTGAGGAGGCAGAGGAAAGTGGAGGCTGGATTGTTCAAATCAAACATGCCTGCAGAAGCAAATTTCTTGATCATCAAAGGTAGGAGGCAACATAGATTCAGAGACTGAAAATGTGTCACAGAGGGCAGTCCCTTATGTCTTATGTGCGCAGGGACAAGCAAAACTGTTGGCAAAGGGCTGGTGGAGTATAATTGTGCTGAAGATATTAAAAGTACCTTGAAATGGCTGTGTGTGAGGGGGTCGGTGCTGCCTGGGGATGTTGCTGCAGTTTGCTCTTGTGAATTCCCAGAGTGTCAGCGTTCTGCCAAACCGTGAGTGGGGTAACCACTTTGCCATCCCTTGGCAGGGATGCCTGTCTCTGCCAGGGCTTTGTAGTGGAGGTGGGGCAGGCTCTCAGCCCCCTAGCACATTAAGAAAAGAGAGAGAGATGCTGAGCCCTTGTGGCTTCCAGTTGAGGAACTTCTGGAGGTTTGCACGCTAGTGAGTAAGCTGACATTGTAGATGAAGCTGAAAGAGGGGAAATGTGAGTGCTTAATTTTGGTAGGTTGCAATTTGCTGGGTAACTCTTGAGAAGTGTCTGACCCCAGTTGTTTGGCTGGGAAGGGGAGCAAATGCTGGTGGGTCTGGACTGAAACCATCCATGCAGTGCTGCTGCAAAGACAGGCTTGGGCTGAACCAGAAATGTCTGTAGGAGCACTGGGGGAGTTTCACACTGGTTGGTACTATGCACAGCACCATGAGAAGCAGTGTGCCCCTTAGTCTCAGCTTGCCATCAAGTTAATTAAACCAATTTACAAGTGGCTCTGGTAGCAAATTTGGGCGATGAGTAAATGGGGAAGTAAGTGTGGACAGGTGCTTTTGCTGATGAATGTTGTGTGCATCAGAGTACTGAGTAAAGCAGCACTTTCTCCTGATATAATATGCCAGCCATTGCACTCAGGGGGGGGAAGAAAAATAAATTGTGATTAGTGGTGTGGAGCTAGATCCTGAAATGTTTCAGGCAGAAAAGAGGTCGGGTAGGGGCCCAGTGCAGAGTGAGGGAGTACCATGCATGTGTTTGAGATTGGTGCAGGTCAGGACTTCCGTCTGCTCTTATCTCTGCTGCTGACTTGCCTACGTCTCTCCTTCACTCCCCCATCTGTGCAGTGAGGAGCATGAGGATATTGTTTAGCTGAGTTATCTCACTGAGATTGTGAGGGGTGCAATATAAATACAGCACAGGATAATTGATCTGTAACTCCTGTTTGGTTTATTGCATAAGGACAGTCTCTTCTTGATCTCGTCTCCAGTCTTTGTAGTATCGCTTTTCAGCCTGTTATTTACAGCACTTGCCTAGAATGAAACAAACCTGGCTTTCAGCTCCTGCCTTCAGGAGTGTTTATGCATTTAACTGCTTCATGTAAAACACAGACACAATCCTGAAGAATTCAGACTGAGACCGAGCACCCTTCTACTCTGGAGAATTAACTGCTGATCTGTAGAGCCACTCACCTTCCATCTGTCCCAGCTGACTCTCAGATATTTTTTTTTCCTGTGCAATGATTGTTTCCGTCCAAATGGGTGGAGGGCATCCAGTGTCTTCCTGAGCTGCCCTGGGGCATCTTTCTGGGAGCTGGAAAGTAGAGAGGCTAAGCAGTTACTGAGAACATGGGCGCAGTCTTTCTTCCTTCAGCTTTTGTAGGAAAGAAGCCTTGCAGAGGCAAGATTTCAGACCCCCCACAGCTGGCAGCAATTCCCAGCTACTTATTTCAAGTCTCTGGAATGCCCAGCTCCTACCCAAGCAATCCTGAGGGAGCCTTGCCTAGCCTAGCCTGTATTCCCAGTAGGGATCCGATGCCCCACAGGACAATTCAGGCTGGAAGTGACCCCAGGAGGTCTCCAGTCCAGTCTCGGGCAAGAAGTAGGCTCAGCTGTGAGATCAGATGAGACTACCAGATGTAAACCTTCCTCTGCCCACTTGCATCATGCAAGCTCCTTCTACAACTGAGGAATCCGCCTGCCAGGACAGAGGCAAAGTCAGTACAGTGTCACACAAGCATGTGCACCCAGGCAGGCTCCACTGCTCTTAAGTGTGCGTACTGCGTCCTTCCCTGGGGTGTACACTTGTCCAGACAAACAGCCACAACTCTTCAGTGCTCCCCTGGCACCCGCTGTCTCCTGCTGTGAACTCCCTCTACAGAGACAGGCTGCTGCAAATGAAGCTGCTGAAATTCCAGCATAAGCATATTTTTGCTGCTCTGACTGAGCTGTTTGGTCTGGCTTGTGCATGCCCTTCTGCATTTGATGCCTTTTGCTGATTCTCTCCTTGTATGTACTGCATTACCTGATTTACTCATGTGTGGGAGCTATTGTGTAAGTAAGAGTACTTAGTCCTGCACTGCCTGGTTTTTTTTTTTCTTTTTAGTCTCTTGGGAATATTCTTTTTTCCTCCTTCCCAAAACTTCACAAATTTCAGAAAACAAAACTGTTGAAGTCTCTAGTTCTTTGCACTGCAGGGGCTTTGGTTGGGGAAGGAGGTGGTGCGGGAAGTCCTGCAGTGAGGGATGCTAGAAGAGGCTGGGTGCCGTGGTTAGTGGGGGCGATGCATTGTATTATTCTGGGCTCTAGTCCTGGCTCTGCAGCCAGGATGCTGAGTAACCAAAGGCAAGTCTCTTTGCTACTCTGCATTTCATTTTCCCATCTGTAAGTACTGGCATTCCTTGTGAAATGCTTTCAGAGCTGATAAAAAGCAGCATCTGACATCATTAAAATATTCTTGTTGGTGGCACAGTACCCTTGGAAAGCTCTTCCCAGAGTAGTGCAGTCCGTGTGACATTCATCTCGAGCAGACTATCCAGAGCCTGGCAGAAATCCACTAGTCCATAGATTTGCACACAGTCCTAAAATTTCGGCTATAACATCCCTCTTTATGGTGTGGGTACATAATGCTTCCCTTATGGATAGCTCTCCTCTGAGTGATGGGGTAGGAATAGAAAACTTCCATAAAGGTCCCATTACTCAGTGATTTAAGAGTTTCTTGAGTGTGTCAAGTACCAGCTGCTCTGAAGTAGCGGCTAACAGCCACTAGAGGAGACTAGCCAGCTGAGACAAGCAGGGAGTAGCAAAAATGAAGCACTTCAGTGCCATACTGAAAGATGTTGCCAGGGATCCAATTTGAAAGGGATGGAATTTGGAAGCGGAACCCTGCTGGCAGTTTGTATCCATAGGTGGAGGGCGGCATCTTTATTTCAGAGCCCGTGTGAAGTGGAAAAAGACACTGCCCGCTGGAAGAATTTGCCAATTTCACGTGCCAGTTTCCTCTGGAGTTCTGTGAAATTGGTCATCTGGCAGCAAAACGAAAAAAAAATGCAGGATGGCAATAGTCTGTGTGCCTTCCTGGGCATGTTGTGTTTTCCCAAAGATTGGAACATTTCCTCTTATTTCCTATTTTTAGCAACAACAAAAAAACACTTTCACACTGGTGTCAAGCTGAGAAAGGAAAAAGGTTCACGTGTTTTTACTCTGAATCGCACGCAGATTGTTTAAAAGAAGAGGTAGGAGTTTGGATTCCCAGGTGCATTGACACTAAACAGTTGTGTGAGCCCAGACAAGAAGAATATTAACCTTGTTGAGATACAGCGGAATAGTTATTATGATATGTACAATCCCAGAGGGGAAGCTGTAAAGCTCGTTGAAATTCATATTTGAAAAGAATAATGAGAACTGATGAGTCTGGACTCTTTGGGTAAGGAAAGCCCAAGGCTTTGTAATTTTTTGAGCCTGGGAGGTGCTCAGTGTAGCAGAAGAGCCTGCAGGAGGCTGACTGTATGACCTTCGTGTTTTAAAATTACAGCTTTGAGAGAGGTGGTTAGTCAGATGGAAATTACTGAAGCTCAATGTAGGGGTGAAATTTTGCGGCGTGTGTTAGACAGGAAGCCAGGCCAAGTGATCTAACGTCCCTTTGCGCTCTTAAATATCGTTCTGCCTCCGGCTTGCCCGAGAGATATGCCCTGGACAGGCCCAGAGCAAAGGATGGAGCTGCTGCAGGTTGGTTTCCTTGCGGCCCCAAAAGGAGACAGCTGCCACCTGCGTGCTCTGGGTCTGCCCCAAGCCACCCCAGCACCGTTGCCACCAGAGGGCACGTTGTGACCAATGTGTTCTTATTTCTGAGCAAATTAATTCGGATACTGAAATTGCCAATAGTGAATTAATTTAGATTCTCAGACCCCTTAGCTGTGAGGATGCCACCAAAATCCTCCCTGCACCCATGTGTTGATGCAAAGCTCCTATGAACTCCCCAAATTCCTTGACTGACCAGATCTGAGGTGTTTTGTCATGCAGTTTGACAGTGACAAACACTTGATATGCAGAGGAAGCCACTGCTGGGCAAGGAGGGAATAAACTGCACATCTGAGAATGTTTTGTGTTGTTTTTTTTTTTCCCCCTAATGACATTGGCTTATGCCTTGCAGAAATGAAAACTCAAATGCAGAGAGCTTATAGCCATGTTGCTATTGTGTTTTATTATTTTATTTACTATTTTGAGAAATATTATTTGTTTGTTAATGTTGTTATCCTCCTCTAAAACAGCAGTGGTGTTATTGTTGGTAATACACATGTGTGTTAATTAAAGACTCTTGAAGTAAAACCCTCGCAGATTTCTTGCTGTTTTTTTGACTTGGTAGAGGAGGCTGATCCTTGGCAGAAAGGACTGCCCTGCCTGGGCTCGTAGCGAGCTGTGGGGATGCAGATGAGCTCTCTGGATAGTGCTGAGGGGTCACATCTGGAATTTACATTCACCTTTCAAAAAGATGTAACATACACAGGGGGTGGAGAAGAGTTTCCAGAATGCAAAATGTGTCTCAGTGTGTGAGTTAGGCGTTCCAGCCATGGAGGTTCTCACAGTAAAGCTTGAAGCCGTTTAGTCAAACCTATAAATAACCACAAAGGGAGAAGGTGTCTGGTGGTAGAGGGCTCTTTGATCTAACAGAGTCATAACAAGATCCAGGTGCTGGAAGTGCAGGTCAGCACAGTTGAAACAGGAAATAAGATGCATCTCTTCATAGGGGAATGTAATTGGGCTCCTCAAGGGTGCAGTACACTCCCAAACATGTCAGTCTTGATTTTTTGGAGCCTTGACTGTCTTTCCAGAAGATAATGCTGTAGTTCAGCTGCAGGCTGCTGAGCTAGACACAGAAGTGAGGTGTTTATAGCCAGCTCCTAAGCAGGCAGTCAGAGGTAGGTGCTAGTAGCCCATCCGAGGTTAGACTATATGGCAGTGTCCATGCTGGAGTTAGACCCCGAAGGGTCCGTGGCTCTCCTGCCCTGCCGCTCAGGCAGGCTCCCCCACTCTTATTGATGAGATGCAGAGATGTGTTCAGTGTCGCCTTCTCCAAGTTGTGCGCTATAAGGACGAGCCTACAACAGCAAGGAGATCCCAGGAGCTCTGTTTGGCCAAACTGGAATGTCAGAGCATTTTTACTGCTTAAAGGGGATCTGGGGTGATTGATACTTGCTAGATGTTTTATTTCAACACTGATGTAAAAACTTTTGTTTCCCTTTCCACCAGCTCATAGCTATGTTTCTGAGTCAGTGCCATGTCTAATCCACCAAGCATGTAAACCCACACCTCCAGGCTGTCCAGAGTCTCCACTGCCAAGAACTATTGCGGATCTCTGGTCAGCTCGTCCTGCCTCATCAGTGACTCAGTGGATGTTCTTCTCCATTCTGTCCCTCTGTTTGCCTGAAGCTTTGGGGTCCAAAGGTGATGAGGAGATGGGTTAAGTCTGCTTTTCTGCAATCAGTTAGATGTGAACTTTATTTCCTGAGGAACGGCAGATGTTAGTTTGCTGAGAGGACAGGCAGAGGAACACTGCCAGGTTTAGGGGATACTCTCCAGTGCACATTCTTATAGACAATGCAAATGGTCCTCGCCTTCCCTCCTGCGCTGCAGTGGATGACAAGTTCTCTGCCCAATCTTATCTGCAAGCTGTCATTCTGACTTCCCATCCTCCCATCCTTGCTTTGGGCAAACCGTTTGCAGCTGCTTTGGACATGCCAAATGCTAGATGTAACAGCCACTGATGCAGTCCCTTGGTATCAGGGTTGCTGTACATCAAAATATCCCCAGCAGTGTCAGGGAGAGCCAATGGCATGCTCAGCAGAGAGCCAGTACTTCTCTGGCCCAGCCTCTCTTCTGCCTTACCGAGGGATGATGATGCTCTGGCTACTGAGGACACTTAAAACCAGCTAGAGGGACTCTGGGAGAAGAGACCCATTGCCTGGGCATTGTCCCTCGCATGGACTGATCCGTCAGAGCCATATGTCTGACCCTAAACTTTCTCAAATCTTCTCACTCATCCCTGACCAAGAAATGGCATATGCAATGTGTAATTGCAGCAAAATTAGAATAATCCATTTGCTGACCCCTGTATCCACATTTGGCATATTTTACCTTGGGCCATGAGCCCATTCACCACCTCAAGTATCTGCCTGACTTTTAAATGTCATCTTCAGAGGATCAGGCCGTCAGAGGAAGCACTGCACAGCAAGGTGGGCACTGTCTATCTTGTAAAGCAGATGTCTGCATTAGAGCCAGGCCAGGACAATGTCTGTCTCCTGCACGTTTTTTGCACGCTTCCCTCTGCGGCTAACAGCTTGCCAGCTGAAGCCATCGCTGCTCCAAACCAGAGCCGCATCGCATGTGCCTTTGATACTTTGCAAAGAGTAAGGTGTTGCTGCTGGCCCCAAAGGGTGACAGCCTTACCCTGGAGCATGAGCACCAGCAGCTCTCAGCTCAGAAGAGGCCACTTACCGCATTTGGGTTTCTTACTGCTGTCTTTGACAAATATCGCTATCGTTTCAGGAAACCACACGGTGGGTGTTGCCTTTTCAGGGTAGGGGTGGGGAAGGAATCCTGCTCCTCCATGCACAGGCCCAGGGATAGGGCTGAGGTGGTGGGATACCTCTGCTCTCCAGGATGGGCTTTGGGTAGCTCCTCTATCAGAGCAGGATGAAGCTGCCCACACTTTCCCTGGCAAGGAGCATCCAGGGCCAGCATGAGTAATTCCTGCAGATCATGGGCTGCGCTGTGAGTGGGCTGACCTGGCTCTGCTTCAGAGTAGAAGAACACGAAAGTTTGGAAAATTCTTCTGAGCTGTGGTTGTGTGATGTTGCCTATCCCAGCTGGGCTTGAGGTCCTTTTTCGAGCTCTTCCTATTTCTAAAGGACGGGGAAGCTGTTTGGATGGATTCTGAAGAGCCCACGTGCCTCACCTGGGTCTCATGCATGGGCATGACTTGCTAAAATTCTCCCAGGTTGGACTGAGGGGTTTTACTAGCTTTTGGAGATTCTTTCCACAGTGATGGGTGACATGGTGCAGACTCTTTTTGTCTGCTACTGCAATGACTAGAACGTCAGACTTAGAGGGCCTGGTTTGGGCTCTGCTGTTGGGTTTTGTATATGGCAAGATGCTTCCCTTTCTGTGCTTGGTTTTTTTCATCTTTAAAATGCGGGGGGAATAGCTTAAGAACCATCAACGATTTGACTGGAGGAGTTGCCAAGTTAGGTAGCTGCTTACTCTTACAAGAATGGGTGACAATAGTGACGTTGAGAGGGACTGCTGTCACCTTTACTTGCCCATTAAATCTCTCATTTTAAGAATACTGGTGTTTCTTAGCAAAGCACTTTGAGGAAATAGCTATATCTGTAAATTTGAGCTCAGAGGCTGATGAAAGTCACTTTTTTCTTCCCAGTGGGATCCTGGAAATACAGAAGCAGTAGCAATGGATGAAATGTAGCAACTCCTGTGAACTTATTGGACCTTCTCAACAGGTTCAAGCTGGGTGTAGAGCTTGGGTTTGGACTGATTCTTGTATGATCAAATCCAGCTCCCCGTCCCCATTTTCGGATGAAATGAAAATTGTCGCTATCAGAGCAAGAAGCTGATAAAAGATTCTTCCTAAGAACAAAGCCTGAAGTTTATTCATCTGTGTTCGAAAAAGGATCTTCAGGGAAAAGGAAGGCTTCTTGGGAAGAAAATCCTGAAATAGGCAGCGAGGAGGGCAAGGAGAGGGAGGTTTGTTAAATCGCTTGAATAGCATTACTTTTCTTTCAAGGACCTCTCCCCAAAAAGGAAAAAAAAAAGCTGTTTTTTTTATAGTCTTTCTTGATTTTAGAAGGAGCTGCATTGCTTAGTGTCTCTAAAAATCATACACCCTTCAAAGAGTGCTTCCTTTGCTAGCACAGAGGTATACTCAAACTAGAATTAGATGTTTAAATATCTTTGGGCAAATGGGTGGAGAGTCCCAGCCAGAAGTGTCTGTACACACTGTCCTTTGGCTGTGGAAGAATCCCATTGCCCAGGTGAGAGGTACGGCCAGGTTATCTTCACACTAGTTGCTCCGTGAGAAGCCTTGGGTGTTGAAAAAACTCTCTACCCTCTCCCGCCTGTTCTCCCCTCCTTGAGAGGAAAGAGAGGCTCCAAATTGTGTCTGGAATAAGCCTGAAGTGGGAAAACTTCTGTTTTCTCCAAACAGCTCTTTCCACAGGTGCCTGACCCAAAAGCTGGTAGTCTATGGAAGTCTTGAATTGGTCACACCTAATGGGAACCTGAAACTGAATCCTACCAGACATCCACAGTCCTCCAGACTCCTGGTGTAATGTCACTCCTCAGGCCTTTCGTATTAGCCAGGCAGAGCACTTTGTTTCTCTGGGGGCATCAGAGCAGCAAGGAGACACAAGGGGTGAGGCAGAGATAGAGGGTGGCAGCAGCTGTTCAGGATGTGTTGCTGATTCTGTGACATCTCCCACCCTTTTTGGAAATAGAGAGTTTGGAGCAAGACAGAAAGAAAGAAGAAACAGCCGCTGATAAAGCTTCACATAGATGACAGCCCTATCCTCAATGGGCTGTGACCCACAGCCTGTCTCTGGGGATCCGCACCAGCTGGGAGGCAACGATAGGCTTTGCTGCTTATTCTGTCTGTTCACCTCCCTGTTCTGGGCATGGGGACAGATATCATCTCCCTTCCTTCCTCCTCCCTCGTGTCTCCGTCTCTTCCTCTCGAAGTCTGAAGTTTTCTCCATAACCTCTCTTAACTTGCGCTGGCAGAGTTTCTGCTTTGGCTCTGCTCGCTGACCCTCTGTTGTGTAACTCCCTAGGGACTTGTAGCCTTGATCCCCTTGGGGGTCCCACCTAGCGATGGTGGGCTGGGAAATCCCAGAGTATTCTCTGTCCTGGAAATGCAATTTTGAAGAGGAAAAAAAATAGAGTGAAGAAAATGTTTGCGGCTGGAAACTGTTGACCCTGGACTATGCTCCCTGGAAAAAGCTTTCCTTGGAGCATGACTGTGTCACTTGGGTTTGTCTGTGAGGACCTTCATCAAGCCAAGAGGATGCTGGTGTCACCCCGAGAACTGATCTTCCCAGGAATGGTGGCAATAGACATCTCTGAAGCGTAATGGAGAGGGTATTTGCTGGAGCTCAGGGTGACACACTTGTGTGGCAGAGAAGTCTCTTGGGTTGGGAGCAAGGGAAGCTGCTCCAAGGCCAGGCTGGACATGGCCTTGGGCAACCTGGTCTAGTCGGAGGTGTCCCTGCCCATGGCAGGGAGGTTGGAACTCAATGATCTTTAAGGTCCTTTCCAACCTAAACCTTTCTATGATTCTATGTACAAGAAGTTTTCTGTGGGTGTGAAACTCTCTAGTTTGGCTGGAGGGAAGGGGATCTCTGATCCCGAGGGCAGCAAGGCTTATATTGATCCATGGAGATGGGGAAGAGCAGGTCTGTGCTGGAGAGGGGTCCTTGGGCAAGGAAGACTCAGATCTGCACTGGCTTCAGGGAGGTATGGTATGGGAGGGCATGTGGAGTCTGGTAGAGCATGTATTTCCTCAGCCTCACCAACAGCAGGGTCTATTTTTGGGTAAATATTCAAGACTGGGTCTCTGAGAGTCTGATAAACTGAGTTCCCACGGCCCAAGCAAAGATCCTGTGGCTTCAAGGTATACGGAGGGCTACAGGCCATGTTTCACATGCAGACAACTGTCATCACGTGTACTTTTGTTTCTTTTCTTTTTTTTTTTTCCTTTTTTTCTATAACAAATGAAGGGGGTCCTCGCATCTGGCTGTGGCGGTTAAACAGGCTTGATTTAATCACAGACTGATATAGGACTCGGAGAGAAAAGAGGAGAAAGGGGTGAGAAACACAGAGCACCTGCTTACCCCCAGGCAGCGTGCCCCGTTGTGGGTCGGGCTGCGCATGCGGGAGGGCCAGGAAATCCACAGCCGGTAGTGAGGGCATGGGGGGAAGCGAGTTGCCCAGATCCTGCCTGGGTGGAAAGTCAGATGGTTGGGACCTTTTGTAAAGGTTTTCTGCAGTCTATGTCTTGGTGGAGTGGAAGCACGACAGGGGACATCGCAAAGTGGCCAGGGCTGGCAGGGAGGGCTCGTGCAGATTCATTGCATGACAGGAGGATTCCAAAGGGGTATTTGCAGTAGCACGATGCGTGTGTTGAGAGGTGAGACAAATCTGATGCCTCATCTGCCTCCCAGAAAATGGGAAATCTCTTCTCCCTGAGAGCAGGTTGCTCTTTAACTGTGTGTTAAAGATTGCCTGCTTAAGCAGCAGGAGCGGCTCGTGTGCGGAGAATAGCTGGCTGAGCTGGTGGTCCTCTTGTTCTGGGTGTCCTCTTTGCTCTACCTCCAGTGTCAGGAGGAGCACCATCTTTCTAGGCCAGGGCAACAAAGGAAGTGGGAGGGGAAATAAAAAAAAAGCAGCTGAAAACTGCCTGTCTTCTAGTGGCATTTTCCATACCTAGTAGGAAGGATGCTAAAATTATCACTTCCCAGGCTGAAGCGCCCAAGCCAAATCTTTTTCGTACAAGGAGCTATGGCAGTGTGGATCCTCTGAGCCAACACGAGGTGTCAGTTCTCTGGGATGTCCCATGTGTTAAGTGGTTCCTTGAGCATGGATCAGTGGGTTTCCCTGCTGCACCGCTCCTCTGTAGGATGGTACAGATATATATGTCACTGTATCTGTTCCCACCCAGCTGCAGAGGTGATTCTCAGGCTGGCAGGCAGAAATGTCCCAGCTGGGTGGAAAGTACACAAGGCCCAAAAGAGGGGTGAAACTTAGCTCTTGTGTGAGGAGTCCCTCAGAATCAGGACTTTGGGGCTGAAACCCAGAACTGGAAGAGGCCAGGCAATCACCGAGGCGCTGGTCTTCCCACCAGGAGCCAAGTGTTTTGCTGAGGGGGTGATGGGTTTTGCCATCTAACCTCACACTGGGTTTCTTTTTCCCCCTCTGCTCATCTTTTGCAGCACGTTAACTGAGACAGCAGTTTTTCCTAAACCTCCTTTCCTCCCTCCCCTCCACCCCCAACCTGGTTATCGATGAAAGCGGATTTGACATGTGATAGGTCCCAAGATAAAAGCAACGTTACAAGAGAATGTAAGCAACAGCTCGGGGTGGGGGGAAGAGTCCCCAAAGAGTTGAACAAGGCACGACCAGGGTATCTGGTGTCAGCCCCAGCCACTTCTCGGCCCCGGGTGCAGCTGGGAAGAAGCCTGCCTTCCAGAAAGGGTTAATGCCAGGATTGCTGCTAGACTTTGGAGCCCTTTTGACAGTGGTTTTGAAATCTGATTTTCTTTTTGCAACCAAGTGAGGTTTTTATCAACTTCCTATCTGAGAGCAGAAGTCGGAGCCGGTGCAGGAAGGCTGTGCAGGAGTGCTGGCTCGTGTCCTTCTGCCCCGTGCCCTTGCATTTAGTCGAGGTAACCGGTGTGCTAGCAATGCAAGAACCACAGCTTGGGCAAACGGGAGGTTAAGGGTAGGGGACAGCCCCAGAGTTCAGTGAGATAAAGGGTCCCGTTTTATTCTTTGCATGAGACCACAGGCCAACCATACTGCATGTGCAACCTGCTCCTGGTCGCTCGCTGTAGCGTGGCCGGTCTCCTCTCGCCCGTGTGCAGGGTTCAGCTGTCCATGGCTAGTGGCCTGTGTCTAACTCCTTGTGCAAAGCAGCAAAATATCTGTTTGTGCCTCTGCCTGTAATGCCCAGATGCTGAGACCTGCACTGGTGCCTGAACTCCAAAATCAGATGAGACCCAAATCAGCCCTGTTGTGGGCTCGTAGCCTCACACCGCCTATATCACCATCATGAGAGGTGAGGAGCAACATACCCCTGTGCAGATGGCTCCATCCCGCGCTTCTGTTTGCAGCCACAACAGCGTTGTCTCCGGGAGGTGTTTTGTTGGCACAAGGCAGGCAGAGCCGAGCAGGTCCCCCGCTTCATGCAGATGGACACAAATCCGCTTGATCTAACCCAGGATTTGCACAATTTGTGTTATTCCTTTCCATATGTGGCTGGGGCTTTCTCTTGCGAGGGCTTTTCACTTGAAATCAGTCTGTCCTAAACTCAAGTATTCGGGGAGTTGCGCTCTTCGGGACAGCTCGGGTTTCTCTGTGCACATGTTTTATGGAGGAGCTGGGCCCAGGCAAGCACAGATGGACTCGAGGCTTACGGAAAGTACCTTCCAAACCAGCCCTGTTTAGATTTCTAGCCTGAGCCAGAAAATAAATAAATAAAGATGGGAGGTCTGGCCTCTTTTTTTTTTTTTTTTTTTTTTTTTCCTCTGATGTATTTAATTTCATTGACAATCAGAGCCCGGGTCAGCCTCTATTGGAAATACCCCAGAAAGTCTCAGATTTTGCAGAGATTTCCCCAAATTCTTCATCTGGGGACATGACGCTTCTCATCTTTATGCAGAAACTATCTCAGCATTTTTCTGTTATCTTGCACAGGAGAGAGCCTGTTGTGGCTCTCGAGCCCTAGCCTGGTAGGGTACAGATATATAGGCCACTAGCCCTGTGTCGCATGGCTTGATGAAGGCAGGGAAGGATGCAATCCCAATATTGCTTGTGATGCTCCAAATCACGAACACCATCAGCGCGAGCGTGGAGTTCAGCAGAGGGGAGTCTCAGCTCTGCCCAGCATCGCACTGCTGCCAACATTCAAACAGCTCATGGAGTATGAGAGCATTTCCAGCACCAGATCTGGAAAAATCTTACGTGCTTATAGCTGTGACCGTGTGTGTGGGGAAACTACTGCTGAGATACGTTGTGTAACGTTCATGCTACTGTCTCTCTTCGGAGGTCTTGTGCCACACTTGTTTTCTGCCTCACTTGCAGTTGTTTTTCAACTCTGATGCAACTGTTAAAACTCTTTGAAAGTGTCAGCTTGCAAAGCTGAAGGGTTAAACACAGGACGTGGAGTGGGCCTAAATACAGCAGACCTCTTTGGTGGCTGAGGACCGCCAGCATAATCTCTGCTCTCAAAACGCTATCTCTGCTCCAAAGCAGTGGTTTGCAGGTTTAGCTCAAAGCATCATCCACATGTGCAACCAGACACATCTTCCTTAGGCACTTAGCTGTGCCTGCACGGGTTTAGCTGAGCCAGATCTGCAGGTGCAAGAAGTGACAAGAGATGGGGAGTGGAAACTGGTCTGTCTTTAGGGCACCATTGTAGTTTTCAGCTGTGCATCCAACCATCAATCTCTGCAGGTGAGCAGAGATCGTTGCTGAGCATCTATTTTCTTCTTAACTTTTACTGTGCAGGAAGTAAATAAACACTTATGCATACTTTTAACATATTTGTCAGGTAATGGTGGTAAAAACAAGTTTGCATATTGCGGGGCTGAATGGGCACATGGGAGCCCATTGAAATCAATGGGGTCTCAAGGGTATAACTGGTGGCAAACATCAGCCCTGTCTTTGAGCCTTTTGTCTCTCGCTGTCTCAGCTGCTGGCACACAGGAATGGTACCCTGCAGCCCTGCCATCATTAGTCATAGGCTAATCTTCCTGCTCTTGGGTCTGTGGGGGCTGAGCGCTCTCTTGCTCACATCAGGGAAGGAATCATCCAGGATTTTGATGGTTGGAATGGCAAAAGATAGGAGTCTGGTCTTTGTCTTGCTTTGTCTAACCCCATTTAGTAGGAGAGCCCTGTCAGGTTCAGAAGTACAAATGCACAGTCCCTGGTTTACAGTTTATTACTAATTAAGATCAACTGTAATCTGAAGCAGTGTATGCCTGAAAAAGAAAGATCTACTGTTTCCATGGACATCAAATTGGTATACAGAGCTGAGTAAATCTACTGACCCAAGTAGGAATTTCCAGGGCACGTTGTTAGTTTCTGATGTCTCTGGTTGATGTGTTCACAGTAATAGCTGACACTTAGATGAATGTGTCTCCCCACTCTTTCAGATAGATCATAATCTCTGTCCTGAAACAATTCATGCAGACACTTGGCATCATTTCATAACAACCCAGTAGCAGGGGACAGCGATACAGAGGAGAGCACGGCTGTAGAGGGGAGCTGCCCTCGCAGGAGACTGAGTCGTCTCTACAAAAAAAGACTTTTCCCTGTGGAGACAAAAAAAAAGCGCAAATATTAGTACTGGAGGGTACTGAAAGTCAGTTGCTGCAATAGCCTCAGGCCCCAGCAGCATGGCTCTCCAAAGCACTGTGCATACCGACGATAAGGCAGGATGGGTTTACTGGGGGAGTGTAGAGGCCCGAAGCAACAGGTATTGTGTCCATTTTAAAGCCAAAAGATTGGGGACAGAGACTTGTCACACATGCTTTGGGGCTTGAACAAGCTCTCTTGAGTCCTATCTCAGCCTTTGGCTTTGGCCCCAGCCTTTCCCCTGGGAGCAGAAGGGGACTGGATATGGCAGCTGTATCCAGTGGTGGGGTGCTCTGTGCAGGTAGGATGTTTTCCATCAGTGTTTACACATGCTGATTTCCTCCTCTGCATTGTGCGTTAGGTTGGATGACCAAGATTTTTAACCTGGTCACCATCTTACTCAGCAAAACCATACTGCTTGTATTTCCTATTAACCTGGTACCTTTGTTTCTTCAACAAATTCAGCACAGCAGAAGGGAGAAGCGGCATGTCCGGCTCACTTTTCTGAGAAAACAGTAGCAAGGGCAGAAAGAGGTGGTTGTCTAACAGCTCCCAGCCATACCATAGAAGAGATTTTGGATAGGAAGTGAAGAGCAACTTTTCCCATGGGAACTACAGGGGGAGGCAAACTGAACTGAATGGAGGCATCATAAATCAAAGACATACGCCTTTGACTTTCTGCACTATGGCTTTGGGCAGCTGGTATTTATATGCCCAGTCAGGAATTTATCTTTTTTTTTTTTTTTAAAAAGAGCCACAAAATGCATGAATTATAAAAAATGCTGAGTTCTGTGAATGTTTCCTTCTGTAAGCCTCCAAGTACTACAGAAGGGGAGACTGAGGCACAGTGCATGGAGTCCTTTTGCTGAGAGTCATGCAGAACCTCAGCCCTACAGGGATGGACACAAACTGATACAGCTGTTCTTAGACATTCATGCTCCTCACCTCCGCTCTTAGTGAGAGGGGAAGGGATCAGGCAGTACAACCAGCAGGGACATCTACGTTTTGTTCCACTTAAGCTAAATTTGTATCCCATGTGTTTTCTTCATCCAGAAGCAGCAGCAGTATTTGCACTGCCTGCTTGAGAAATCTACATCATCAAAGCACTTTATAGGTATTAACTAATTCATCACTGTTAAACTGTAGTGATGGGATTTTCCAAAGCTGTCATTATTGGACTAAGCTGGGAGCAAAACTCACAGCAGCTGTGATGGAAATAAAGTTAAGCAGACTTTAAAATGCACAGGCCTAGGGAGATGTGATTCAGTACATATGATCCTACTTCTCCATCCACCTTCATCAAAATACCTTCTAACTTATCACTGACTAAAAGCAGGAGGTTATTTTCACCCAGTTCAGCAATCAGTTCACAGACCCCCCAGTACCGTCTCCCGGATAACCATCCCTCCCCAGCTCAGAGCTGATAATCAGCAATGGATATTTCTCTGTGCCTTAGCCTAGACCGTAGCTCAGTGTCCCGTCCCTCTTACCCATCACCAACCTCAGCTTGGGGTGTGGAGGTCGGTCTCAGGCTTTGTGCTCGCTCTCAGCACCAGCATGAATCTCGTCCTCTTTAAATGCTCCATTTGTTCATAGGCTTCCCTGCCAGCCTGCAGTTTGCAGCAGTTGAAGTGCACTAGCGCGATGCATCTCTACTTCTTACAGGCCACGGGCGCGTTCTCTTGTGCCTCTACATATCTTTCTGTGCAAGCTGATCGCCTGCTTGGCCTGTGATTTTAATTGTACGGCTACTTCT
Source organism: Charadrius vociferus (assembly GCF_000708025.1). Classification (NCBI taxonomy): domain Eukaryota; kingdom Metazoa; phylum Chordata; class Aves; order Charadriiformes; family Charadriidae; genus Charadrius; species Charadrius vociferus. The sequence goes on from NW_009649114.1 coordinate 2,389,483, forward strand.
GAAAGGGCAATCAGCTCTCTCCCCCACCTTGCTGCCCCTTCCCCTCTCTGCGGGACCCTGCCAATACCTACGGGCAACCTCTCCCTCCCGCCTAAGCATTAAAAGACGGTGCCAGGGGCTTACTGAAGCACTATCAGTCACTGTCCTCGTGCAGTTGTTTGTCATCTTTCTCTTTTTGAGGGCAGCTAGGTTCTAAGAAACCCAGGCAGGGAGACTGGAGCACAAAAGGACCTTTTACTTATCTCTGACCTTTCTGGCACGGACACATGTTGCGGGGTGGCCTCCAGGGCCCAGATAATGCAAAAGCTGGGATGCACGATTAGGCGTTGAGGCATAGAGACGCCATCTGCAAAGATCTGGTAAAGACCTGCAAGGTGGCAGCGAAGAGAGAAAAAAAAAAAAAAATAAATAAGGGAAGTCTCCTCTGCAAAGCGTGGTGAAAAGCTGGGGTGGAGGGACATGTGGGACGCGGTGGGGCTGCGCCTCGGTCCGGGGAGCAGGAGGGGCTTTGCCAAAGGGTCAAGGGAATGTTTGTGGCCTGGGCAAGTTCCGTGTCGGTGGAGGGTGTGAGGAGGTGGATGCTGGAGAAGAGCAACCCCCAAACACTGTCCCGCTGGCCAAAACCCAGCCTCGCTCCACCAGCTGCAGGCAGCGGTGCGCAGCCCCCCCCTCTGCTCGCTGTACCTGCACTGCAGCTGGTGAACATTTGGAAGAAAATGCTGACTTTTTCTTTATATGATTGGAAGTATATTAAGACAAGAGAAAGGGTGACCCCGCATCCCAACCTGTAGCCACCCCTTTGGGCACAGAGTGAGAATCGTGGCCGGGAGGAAGCAAGGCTTGGACTTGAGCTTTGTCCTCCCACATCATGCCACGGTGTGTTAAGAGTTTTCCAGACACTGTTACTGTAAGCAGCACGGCCAGGCACAGCTGGTTTCCAGCAAAACTGAAGGTCTTCTGTGTGTTATCTGGTGTCTGTGAAGGACTGAATCTATTTCTCAGTGGAAGTGTGATTTGGGTCTCTCTTCTCCTGAGCTGCCTGCTTGTATGAGACTTGTGGGAATGTAATACCATTGGTACCTCTACCTGATCAAGCCAGTCAGACTTGGCTGAAATTGGCCGAAGGATTAAGAATTTATGGGAAAGGGAGGACAGACACACGCAGCAGGATTGCATACGGCTTGTTTCTTTAGAAAACAGGGCTGGAAGCGCTGAAAGGTCTTGGGTTCAGTCTGTTGCAGAACAGGAAGATTTTTGTGGGATGGGAAAAATGTTTCCTGCCCAACTCCGGTCCATGTCGCAGCGTAGGGAGACCCATTGCGGTAAGCCTGGGCTGCAGCGATGGGCCTGGACAGAGAGAGAGGACCACAGGGTGTGGTTATGTCCAGCAGCCTCAGTAAAAATTCCCCTTTATGGTATCACAGCCAAATCCTGCTTCTTCCACTCCACAAAGGACAGGCAGTACAGCATGACCCCGAGGTAAACAAGAAGAGAGGGGTGAACTGGGCAGAATATAATATATGTATATATTTATTTTCAGGTAGAAAAATCAAACGCTTTCCCAGCCTCTCTGGAGAAAAACATCCTCTAATGTTTCTTGTTTTGCTGAGGCTTCTCTTTGTCACGAGCCGTTTCCAGCCGCGGCTGTGGCGGGCGGAGGGACGGATCCCCGTGCAGATGCTGGCAACCCCCCCCTGCCTGCTGAGGAGCTGCACCTTCAGTAGCCATGTACCAGGGTGACGTGGGGTCAGCTGGGGTGTAGCCTGTGATAGTTATCTTTGTGGGGCCTTGAGAATATTATTATTACTTTTTCCCCAGCTTGTTTCCCCCTCCCCCTGCTATGTTTAGGCTCTAGTGACCCAGCTCTGATTTCCTTTTTGAATTAATCGCCGTTGTCTCAGTTTCTGTGTTTCATGTAGTAATGAGCATTTCCTTTATTATGGCTATTGCTTATGCAGCGTATCTATCTGCTCCCCAGAATGGCTGCCTGCCCTGGTAACCGCTGGGGCTCAGAAGATGTAGGTCTAGTCCCTGCTTCACCGATGTAAATAGCTCCCGAGCTGTGGGAGGTTTATTTGCCAGTATAGTTAAAACAGTAGATGCTCTTACACAAATATGGTCATACTTTACATTAATATGGTTTATTTTACATATATACTAATTTAAATATAGCTATACTTAAATGGTTTTGCCACCGCAATATCCTTTGCGTGGCGAAAAGAGTAAAGCTTTTATCTGGATGGAGCAAATGGAGAAGCCCACCTGATTCTGAGATAAAGCTGACCTAAATCTCTCCTGGGCACAGCTTTCCTGTCTGTGCTTGCCCGTTTGGTAACGCAGCTTTGCAGCCTGCCAGGTCTTGTCCCTGATCTGGCAGAAGTTAACCCGGTCAGAACAGGGCAGCCAGCGCAAAGACCAGCCTCTGTGCAAGGAAGAGAGAAGGACTGGCATCAGGCACGGCGGAGAGCGGGACAGCCCCTTTGGCAGCAGCCCGGACTTCCAAGGTTTCACCCAGGAAACGAGATCCCAGATTGTCCTTGCTCTCCCTGTGCAGTTGGTTTCTCACGCAGCTCCTTTGTCCGCCTTATCTAGCGAGGTTGGCACCTCCGGAGTCTCTCCTTGTGTGCACCGGGGCCCAAAAGACCCAGATCTCGGGGTGGGGGGTGCTTTCCTACCCATTGTAGGGCGAGTAAGAGCTGTTGGTTCCCGAGTCCTGGAGCTTGTACCGTTCGAGCAGGTGGGCCACTTCAAAGTACGTTCTGGGAGTTGTCACTACAAAAACTAGCACTCGGCTATTAAAGTCTCTAAATCCTGACTGAAGCTGATTAATTTACACCAAGTTAGTTACTAAGTCCCTTTCCAATGGTCTGATCCAATCATTCCATTGCATGATGTCATTTTCAGGGAGAATTAAATCCTTTGCTTATGTGTTTATAGAGTTAAAGACATAATCTTGTAGCATCTTTCACCTGGGAATTTTCTACCATCTTGAAGGCCTTTTAACACCATTAATAAATGAAGATCATTAATGGTTACTCACATAAATATGAATGGCGTAGGCTTAGTGCCAGGTAAGTGCAGAATAAATGTATTTGCTGGAGTTCCGCTTGGACACGTGCACTGTGGAGTATCTGGCAGCAGTTCTACTGAATTCGGTGAAGACTTATGGTCTTCCATTATCTCAGTTGGCTGGAGGGAAGCTGAGGCACGTAGCAGCCAAGGGGACTGCCCAGGCTACCAAGCAAGGCAGAAAAGAGCTAGGAAATGAATCCCCAAGCCCTGATGCTTCCTGGCTCTTTTCAATAAGTACTTTTTATTTTCACTGTGAATATTTATTACGTATTTTTTTATTGTACGTCATATTATCTGGGTGAAGGGAATAATGCTCCTCATTCTCTCTGGGAAACTCAAGATACTAGAAAACAGAAATTGCTGTGCTGATGAAACCCCAGGCTCATTTAACAGTCTCATCTCTCTGAAAGGCCAGTATTAGCTGACTCAGAGGAAGGCAGAAGAACTCTGCCCAAGTAGACTAGGGATAATTTGCAAGAACCGTTATTGGTGTTGACTCTGAAGCATGTGGTTTAACATCTCCTCTCATGCATTTTAGAACACAAGGTAGTCTTGATATCCGGAGAATATCCAAGCTCTTTCTGGCTTGTAATCTTGCTTAGGAATCACAAGAAGTTGGCATTGTAGGCTCAAAAGGAAGTGGCAGGAGCCAGGACTGGTTGTTAGCTGTCAAACCCCAAAAGGTCATGCTTAGGTTGGTGCACTGAGAAGAACGAGGTAGGAGTGCTGCTGCAAATGGGAAACATTTCCATGCACTGCACTGTTGTCTCTAGGAAACCTTTCAAGCACTCCCAGGCCCAGCAGTTTGCTAAGAAGACCGAGATCTCATTCCTTTCACTACGGTTGCCAGCAGAAAAGGTTGTCGGTTTTGTTGTTTTTTTCAAGTAGAATCTGCTCCTGGCTCCACTGAAGCCGGTCACAGTTTTTGTTCAAAAATTAAGCCCTTCCGTATTCAGCCGTGCTTTATGCGGTAATGCATCGCCTGCTCCTTGCCTGGGTACGCGGGAGCTCCTGCTAACCCTGCATGCATGGGAGGGCACTGACTGATTCCCCCAAGTGACCGAACAGCTGCATCTTGAACCGGGCAGCCAAGTGGGAACTGCAAACGTGCATACAACTCTTCTGCCCTGGAGCGTGACCGCAGGAAAGGAGCTCTGTCCAAAATAGCAAGCGATGCCCTTCAGCGGCTCCAGGCGAGCCAACAGATTTCACAGGGGGACCTCAGGCCTTGGCGGGGCAGTGGTGGCAGGGGCTGGAGGACGCTCCCAGGGTCTCCCTGTTGCTTGTGTATTTGCTGGGCACGGCCAGTGTGGAGGAAGCATTCTTCCCAAGTGGGTGCTGAAGGAGGGTCTTGCCTTTTCCTCTCGTGCCTCAGGGTGCAACCCCAGGATCTCCCAAGATGTTTCCAACATCAGGCAGGGAGGAGAGTAGTCTTTCAGTAGGTGTTTCCTCAGAGGGACTCAGAGGACCGGAGTAACTCCAGTTTCCTTGGCTAAGGCCCTTGAATTACAGGGCGTACAAGAGATTTAAGTAGCAGTGAGGTCTAACTGTTGTTTCCCATCGCCTGCAACTTGTTTACATCCCACTAGAGCCTCCTGTTTTTTCCTTCTCTGTGGCTATTAAGAGTTCGTTCTTTTCTGGCAAGGAAAAGGCAAGATCCCAGATGATCTGGAGTCTTTGGTAACTCTCGGAGGCAGCTGCAAACTGCCTGTGCTCTCCAGCCTCGATGAGGTCAAGACAGGAGCTGAACTCATTAGTCACCTTTTCCCAGGAATTAGCTGCTCTGCTCTGTGTTTGACTGTCTTCCGCATTTTCAGACCTTTATTGAAAGGCTGCCTCAGCCACTCCCCATGTCTTTACACACACATTTTGCACTACAAGGTCTCTCAGCTGCCAAGCAAGGTAAGACAGTGGTACTTATACAGCGCAGCCTATAACTGGGAGGTCGGGGCCTCCAGAATACAGTGTCCAAGTCACTTCAGAGCACGCTGGGCTTGGCGTGCCTTCCCAGGTGGCCGCTTTAAAGGGGGAGGTGAGTCTCTTGCAGCCTCTGTTCAGACACCCAGACCTGTGCATTACATCCATGACCACAGAATTATACCTTAATTATACCTTTAAATAAAACAGATCTTGCCTCTGTGAAATCTTCATCATAAGCATGGAAAGGGAGGGGGCAGGTTTCTAAAAAAGCTTGGCTTTTGCTGAGAATGATCCAGACCCTGCTTCTTCCACCACTGCCTTGAGAACAAAAAGATTTGCTGGCTGCTGAGTACCTTTGAAAATTCAGCCCTTGATCTAGCTTTTATTTTTCTCTCCTTGTCCTCCCTTTTCTTTCTCTTTCTGGCTCTCTAAGCATACATGCATCTTTCCAGTTTCTGTCTCTGCCTGGGCTGAGAAGTCAAAATCTTGTGCCAATTTGACATTTGCCTTTTCTGAATGCAAGAAGCCCCTGGAGCTCAGGTGGGAGGAGAAACAAGTCACTCTACTTTCCATCATGTGCACCACTCAGAGCTCAGCCTGGGAAATGAAAGTTCCTTGGCTGAATCTCACCAGCCATCTCCTCCTGTCACCTCGCCAGCTGAGCCTCACACATTTGTCACAGGATGAGCAAAGCGATGCGGTTCATCTTCTTCACTTTGCCCAGTTCTCTGCATGCTTCCTCCACTTGCTGTCTGCAGCTCTCCACCCATGCAGTTCTCCCCCGCCTGCCCTGGTGTGTTGGGTGGTAGAGGTGTATCCATTTCTTCTCCCCAGGGTCACACTAACAAGTTCAGCTTGCCCAGGGGACCAGGTTGGTCCAAAACACAGAAGGAAAAGCCAAAGGAGAGACTCCAAAGATCTCTGTTCCAAAGTCACGCTTGCAGAACAAAGGCAGGGGCATTCCAGGTCAGGGAACAGCAAAGCTAACACCGCTGCACCCACTGGGCCGTGATGACCCATGTGTCCTTGTCCTCATGTTCCTTGTGTGTTCATCTGTCACACGCTCCTGACTCTCTCATAGGCTTTCAGCATGCAAGGACCATGGCTTCCCAGGGTTGTCACATCCCCTGGCACTGCTCGATAATCCCTGCCATGCCCCCGTGACCGCCATTTATCTGGCTGTGTAACACCTTACAGGTCCAAACCAGCATCTCTAGTTCCCATCTCCAGCTGCCTCTAAAGCTGCTGGGCCAGCATCCTTCAGCTGCTTGTAATGGGCTTTGGCTCAAATATATTAGGAAGGAGGGGATGGTTTTATGGTAGTGACAGTTCCTAGTAGGTCTGGCAAGCCCCACACTCCTTATTGCCCGACCCAAGCTGTGCAGATAAACAGTGGCTCCCATGATGGGGCTGTTCAGCAGTTCTGCACTTATCATTGCCCTGAGCCTGGACAGGGACTGGCAAGGTGGCCGTGCAGTAGGGAGTCTCCCCCACCAAAGAGGTGAAGAGGAGCCAACAGCAGTTGCAAGGTCCCCTTGTTTGCTGGGCTATGGAAAATCACCCAGGGAGGAGTGACTGCTCAGCACCTTCACAGCCCTGCATCACAGAGAAGTGGAAAGTATGTGCAAGTGAGTGCCGTACCGATCAGTGCCTGGGGGAGAGAGCTGTGTCACCAACACCAAGCACACCAAAGCATGCCTGAGCAGGACATGGCGCTGATGTTGGGCACACGACCTCTTCGATTGTGGTGGGGTTTAGGCAGACAGAGCACCACGTTGGGATGTGGAATTCGTCTAGGCCTGGCACTCATCTGCTGGGGAGTGATGAGCAAGTCATTTCCCTGCCCCAGTTTCCTCATCGGTAAGCGCGGATGCTCCTGTGTTCCTTTGCAGGTCTACTATGCCCTGCCATCCCCTCATCTTCTCTCCTTCCCCAGCTGCTGATGTTATGCAGTTTCAAAACACTGGTAGAAGTAGAGGGTTCTTCACTGTGGACCAGATACCGTGGATTCATCCCTGTGTCAGCAGCCACCCAGAGTAGAGCGTATCCATCTGGATTTCAGGTCCTGCACCCCTGAAACCGGTCTGGCCTGGCCTCTAACATCTGCAGCAGGCTGCTCACTGTCCAGACGTTAACACTTGTTTTTGGGACATGGTCTGCCAGCTCATCTTATAAATAATGCTAAAGAGCTACAAAAATAATCTCAGAAGCACTCATGCCTGATTGCAGGAACCTCTTTGTTTGTCAGTTTGCAGTGGGAAGGAAGTTCATATTTTAATTGCTACAGACAATATCCTGGCAGGAGACTGACTCTGGTGTTGCACTGTAGATCTGATTCCCTTCTGCTCAGGCTTTTGTAGTCAAGTGAGAAGGACAGTATTTCTGCTCACACGTACAGGGCAGGAGCATAAACTCTGGAGCTGCTTTCAGTGGAAGGTTTAACTGGAGTGGCTGAAGACTGGCTCTCTGGTACGGATACCTGAATAGGATACAATACCATTTTTTCTAACTCAGACAGTCATATAAACCACTGGTAATTTCAGCTTATGATGTCTCAGGAGACATCTTCACTGCTATGATGCTAGGAGAGGGAAGGGTAGACAGGCAGGAGCGGCAGCTCCAATGCTGTAAGGCTCAGGGCAAATGCAAAGCAGTAGGTTAGTGTTGGAAGAAATGGTTACCGTATCAGGCAACTGCTGGAATCACTCCACCAAAGATCTGCCTAAATACAGTGGAAGTACTGCTTGCCCAGTGATGTGTATGCATTCACAGAGTGTATCTCATTAGCATGTTGTTAATGTCAGTAATTATTGATTACATGATTGCAGAAGCATACGTAGATAATATACAAATACCAGAACTGCTGGGAGAAATGCATCCATATTTTATTACGGATACAAGCATCTCAGTGAATTTGATCTCTGTACATCTGTTGGGATATACAGAGGTACTTGGCTGTGACAATCATAAGAAATACAGTGACATTTATGCCTTCACGGAAAGGTGTTCTGGGAGCACAGTGTAATATGTAGAGAAGGAGACTCTTCTTCAGTGCTGCAGGTTATCTGAACGACGGCTGTACTGCTGTGTGGATTGTATTTTATTTCCACTTATTAATACAGGGATGTGACATTCCCCTTTGCCTGTACTTAATCACTGTGGTTTGTAGTTCCTTACAGTTTTTCTTCTTTGGCTTTGCAATTTGAACTGGTGGGATGAGCGTGCTTCTTCACTGCCTAGGTGGGGGAGGACAAGTACGCTGTGCATGCGTTGGCTTAAAGTGGTAAAGCCAGGTTGGCAGCAAAGATGGTGAGCTTTGGGATGGTCCCTGGGGTGTCAGAGCGGAGGGTCTGCCACGCACAGACACAGCGGCTGTGCTGGATGTGAGAGCAGCTCAGCTTGGCCCCCGCTGGCTGCGTAGGCATATTCGGGCTGATGTGGGGTCGGTGCAAGATGTTTCCTTTCAGTTACACCAAGGGCAAAGCGAGTGCAGCCAGCAAGCTCATGGTAAAGGCTTCTCGCCTGTAAGGGCTGCCTCTAGTTCAAAGCCCTTGTAGAGTATGCTCAGCCTGTGCTGGAAGGTAACAGCAAGCCAGGTGCACCACAAGTGGGGGAAGTCAGTGGGGTGTCAATCATTTTCTTTTCTACCCCCAAAAAACAGTCACATGCATATGCACACAGCATAGTCCTCCCTCCTCCAAGAAACCAAATCTACCACCGACTCAACCGATCTGATGAGATTCCTGCCTGCCCATCGCTGGCACCCCAGAGCTCGGTCCTGCAGTATTTTCACCGCAATGCCAGCAGCAGGGTAGCGCATCCCCTCCGAGCCCCCGCTCCGTCCTGTCCTGACATTATCCCCTCTGCCCCTGTGTAAAGGGAACAATCCTCCTAGTCCAGACTTGGGCAGAGACCTGCCCAGTCTCCATCCCCATTTACCACCTGCCCAAGCCATGATTAAAATCCAGCCATCCTGCCTGCCAGTCCAGTGCCCGGTCTGTCACCCCCCATTTCCTCAGGAGCGCTGACTGGCTCCAGCCCTGCTGCCGTGATTCTGCTGCCTGCTTGGCTTTGTGGGGTCCTGGAAAAGGTGGCTGGGTGCCATCGTGCAGTGAATGGCCAGGATGCACGCTTGAGGTGCTGCAAACAGCCTCATCCCATAGCAGACCCAACTTCTTGCAGCAGGAGCACCAAGCCCAGCTTTCAAGGATTTTTCCCTTCTCCCTGCTCCTGTTCCAGCTGACCTGGTCCCCCCTTCCTCGCCACTTCCCCAGGCAGGACTCATCCTTTCTCCGCTCTCCTTTCTGCCTGCACTGCTGAGAAGCCCTGAGCTGGCTCTGCCTTGCTGACTGGCAGTTTGTGTTGGCAAACAGGCGCTAGGCACCGGGCTTGCCACATCAAATGAAAAATATCATGCAACCAAAAATTCTTAGAAAAACCCAGACGCATCTAATCTACTGAATGGGGTGCACAATATGTAGGCAACAAGATCAATTCAGGGCAGGGCTGGAAAGGGCAGGAAGGATGGACAAGGGAAGGGTGTTGTAAAAAAAGATGTATTTTATATGTAAAATTTCAGGGCAGTATTTTTTAACAATTTGCATAATTGGCGACCACAGATAATCCCCTGAAATGAACTAAATATATCACAACTGGGGGCTTTCCAAGCCCAGTTTGCTTTCTGAAATTGATTGGTTTCAGCTTTGCATTTTTTTCTATGATCTTTCTTTCAATCTTTACCAGCTGAATTTGGCTGGTTTCTAAAATGCCTGATTTGGGAGCAAAACTGAATATTCACCTGGGGATGGCTCACTATGGTATGAGTTTGAGTCAATGAAAATGTGATTTAATTTTAGATTTCGTTGGGAAAAGGGAACTAAGGCAGAAAACAGCTGCTAAAATGACAGATGAAGACAACTTTTTCTAATGCTTTTCATAAAAGTCAGGTGAAACCGCATTTAATTCTCTGCTGGCCTAAATTGTTAGCTGGGGCAAACTGGGCTGGCTCCACTGGAGTCAAATCTGGCCCGGCTGCTCTGAAATGGAGATGCTCCAAAGCCATAGCCACTTTGGAATTTTTCTTCTAAATGATTTGCCAAAAGATGTAGTGAATTGCTTGCTAAGTACATGTTTACAAATGTGTCTATTTTCATCCATTTATACCGCTTTCCAATCACTTCTTTGTTCTATTCTGGAAGCCACCTAAGCAAAGGGCTTCCCTACATCCAACTGTTTCTCTCCCTTAATAATTCTGGTTAAGGAACTCATTATTAATTGATACATATCCCAGGAACAGGCATGCTGAGATACAGAAGCGATGGATATAGCATAAACCCAAACAGTATCAACAGTCACACTTTTATTTTTGTTTAATAGACAATTAGTCCTAACTGTACCAAAAGCCGCTCTAATAAGGGGATTTAAGTCAATAAAAAAGCTATATTTTGACCTTTGAAGCAGCAAACTTTCTTCTTCAGATTTCTCATGTATATCACTACTGGATATATCTAACCATTGCTGAGATTCAGTATTCAGATGACATCACTCCAAACTAATTAGTTGTACTCAAAAGTCTGCCCAAGTCAGAGGAAAGGGAATGCAGTGGTTGCCAGTAATGGGAAAGATATTAGGAAACACGTCCCCTGGGTCAAATGTTAAACTTGTACTCGACCAAACTTCCCTTCGATTCAGTGAAAGCATTTTTTAAAAGTTAAGAATGAATAAGATCTGAGAAAGGAGAGAGAGCCAGCTACAGGGGGAGACAGCAGGCTTGTGTTTAAGCGTGGGACCGAGACCAGGAAATCCTCAGCTCTCCTGCCCGCTGGACCAGGGAACGGCTGAATGAGCGGGGAAGATGCCTCAGCTCCCTGTGCCTGCGGGCTCTGATTCATGTGCACTGGAGCAAACATCTGCCATGGGCCGACGTGCCGCGTCCCTGCAGCGATCTGCCCTGCTGCTGCCGTGTCAGCAGATGAAGCTGTGCGCTCCTTGGCATCTGCACCCCACGGCCTGACCTGCTAGTCCTGCTCCATCTGTAAGCAGCACTACAAGTGCATATGATGGACCGTAAACTGGACCATCTCCTTCAAAAGCAGCAGGGACTTGTGGCAAGCACAGACTGTGACACCAAACTGCCACGGCGTGCTTTGCTAGCCCTCGCATGCCATAGCCTTTGCTCTGTCCTGCTGGGAATAGTTGCAATATCTCTCCACTTTAGGGAAAACTGGATGTGAAACGTAACAGATTAAGATGTTTGAAGTGTTTTGAAATCCTCAAACCAGAAAGTGTGAAATACCGTCTTCACTCTTTCTCACACATGCACAAAATGGTACCTGTTTTTCATTTTATTTTGGGGATTTCCTACAGCAAATTATATAGTTATTTGCTCATTGGATTTGGTTTTCAAGTCCTTCATGTATGTTAAGCAGTTTCATTTTGATGTCACTGATGACACTGTAGTTGCAGTATGACCAAGGAAGAGGATGGCCTAGCTCTTGGTAGGTCAAAATTGGACACAAGGTAGATATAAAATAGAAACCACCGTAGAAAAGATACTGATCATGTTTGTTGACAGCCTTCGGGGCCAGGCCCACTGCTGATGCAAAGTGACACGGATGAAGACTTTGCAGAGAAGAGCTTATGGATATGCCCCTATTGAATGGCCATCCCCATAAATAGCATTAGTCTCGATCCGAGCCCACGTGTGACACCAGCTGCCCATTGGAATCAGACCTGCATCTGCATTGCCCCTTTAAAATCTTCAGCTGCTGGTCACTCTTTTTAATTCATCATCAACATACCAAAAAAATGAGCCCCTTTTATGAGTCAGCAAAGAATAACATTGCTGGTTCGAGATCCTGGAAGTCCAGAGGCCATCAGGTTTTTTAATTTTTACTCTGAAGGAATTTCCTTTTTTTAATATTGCTGTGCTCTCTCTTGCCAAAGCCAGGAAGCTGACTATCTATGGACAGCAGTGACCAAAATTTGGTTTTCCTGGAATTTTCTCTTTTCCCTCCGCACACCCACACAATAGGCTTTTTAAGACGCCCGCAGTCTGTAATTTGCCTTTCTAGCCTGATAATGTGGCTTGCAGAGGCATCAGTTTTGCCAAGTCATCATCTGGAAGGAACACTTTCTTATGCAACAGGCTTCATTTGTCCCCTCCGTGTCCGATGGCCCACGGTTGCCACTGAGCCCAGCTCCAGCCGAAGGGGCTGTGTCAGAACCACTGTGCAGACACTGGGAAACAGGAGAAAGACCATGAAAGGGCCTGAAACTTTCAATTTCAAAAGGCACAGCCCAGAAACCAGAAGGACCAAGAACCCAGTGCTGTGGTTTCCCTTTGCCTGACTAAAGAAAATAGCTGCTGTCTATTTTTACTAAAAATGTGGGACATGGGGCCCTTCTCTTCCCCTGCACAACTGGGGGATGCTGCTCACAATGAAAGAGTGGGGGAGTGGAGCAGGGGGGGGTCATCCCGGATTAAAACCAGCTGACTGGTCCACAGAAATCTCTCCCATAGATTCTTCAAATATTTCTTGCCCACACCACTGGAAGATTTATTTGTAAGGTGAAAGTAAGTTAGTTGGGAAAAGGGATTTGGGAATCTCATCTCACCTACAAAAATTCCTCTTCTTCATTTTAAGGCAGGGATGGGATTGATCTAAGTCTCTCCCCCTTTCTGTTCTCCAGTTCCGTGTCACTGTGCTGTATGGTATTCTCAGGGCATTCAGCACAACAAATCAACGCTGATGGCATCATTAAAAATTTGCAATGTATCAGATACCTTGCAGAAAATGAAAGCCATCTGTACAAGTGTAGGAATGGGATTCCAGCGTGTGAAATGTGTGTTATGTATGTGACCTTTGTGTTCACTGTCATGAGTAGTATTCTGAACCTCTAAACCTCTGATCAAAAAGATGTTTTTCATTTTCAACACAAAAAAAAATCCTGAGCTGAGAGAACAAAGGCTTCAGTCTTGTTTTACTTATGTTTATTAACTTCGTATGTTTGTTCTTCATTAAAAGACTCTTTAGATGACTGGAAATACAAGAAAAAAGTACTAAATGTGTCAAAATGGCACACAGAGAAGTGACTTGGGTGTGGGGAGTAGCTATTGTGGCAAGTCACTCGATTCCTTTGGTTCTTTGTTCCTTAGCCTAAAAATACATACAAGTGTATATACTGAGGAATACTCCAGCAGAACTGGTCAGAGGTGTTCCACCTGAGTCCCCTTTGTATGATACTGCATCCCCAAAGTCCTCCATTTTTACAGATTCCGTTGCTCTGTTCCCTTCCGAACAGGAGCAGCTTTCTCCTCAGGACTGCAGGTATGGATTATTGCTGTGAGTTGAATTTGGGCTTGTCTCCATCCCATTCCCTGTATCATGCTCTCAGCCCAGCAATGGAATATACAGCCTCATGCAATGGAGTGTTACAGGAGTGTGTACTGCTGAGGCGCTTCATTTCGGAAGGCAGAGCAGTCAGAATTGGCAGGGAATGGTGCAGTGCAGCAGAGAGAGAGATGTTGGTGGTCTGGAATGTATTTCCCACCTCTCACATTGGTGATTTGGTTCCAACTGCTGCTGTGAATGCCACATAGCGGCATCATCCCAGTGGTGAAGAGGCTTATACAGGCAGGTCATCCCATTCGGGCACGTTGCCTTCGCAACTGGTATTGGGAACTTTCATGAAAAATGGACCTCCTGAGCTAATTCTCTCAACTCAGCGAGGAGCTTTTAATTTGCAAGCTTGAAGACAACCCGTTCCCCCTTCCCATTACAGAATCTGTTGTACATTTTATACTGTTTTCTGACCCTTCCCATTGGCACTAGCAAAGTCAAGGCATCGCTGGTTTTGTAGCCAGCAACAAACTTCAGAGTGCAGAATTACAGCCCATTTTCTTCAACTTTGCATACCAGAAACCAATTACTGCTGGGTCAACCAGAAGTACACTCGGGTACCAGTGCAGAGCAAATCCTACGCTGTGGAAGTCACAGTGCAAACTTATTCAGAAGACTTTAAAATTCCTAGAGTAAGTAGCCATTGAGTGTACAATTTGCAAAGGTATTTCCAAACAATTGTTAAATTATTCTGAAAAACCAGCCCAGCCTGACAAACCCTTATCTCAGCAGACACTGAGGTTGCTATCTCCCACCCAGCTGCGCCAGTAGTAACACCAGGGTAACTTTTGGAAGCCAGCAGGCTCGGTACCGACTGGCTCCAAGTATGTACACAGCTGATTAATTTTCATAGCCTTGAAGGACTTCGGTCAGACACACACACACACACAAAAAAAAAAAAGGTATAGGACTAAATACTAAAAAAATTACTCATAGAAATTTTGCCTCCCTGCAACCTCCAGGACCGTCCCTGGGCAGCCTGGCTGGCCTTGCATGGAGCTGCGCACCGGGGGGCGGTCCCCGGAAAGGGAGGGGGTGCCGGGGGGCAACGTGCGGTGGCTGATGCCGCAGCGGATGGACGGGGCGAGCCC